>NC_090766.1:13679481-13699481 GCF_036898095.1 Palaemon carinicauda | reverse complement strand
ATTAAAATAAATCTTTCATATATAACCTATGAAAACTTTAAAGATACACGAGGAAGAATAATAAGATAGAATAGTGAGCCAGAGTACCCTCAAGCAAGAAAACTCTACCCAAGACAGTGGAAGACCATTGTACAGAGGCTATAGCACTACCAAGACTAGAGAACAATGGCTTGATTTTTGAGTGTCCTTCTCCTAGTAGAGATGTTTACAATAACTAAAGCCTGTCTTCTACCCTAACCAAGTGGAAAGTAGCCATCGATCAATTACAGTGCAGTAGTTATCCCCTTGGGCGAAAAGAAGAATTGTTTGGTAATCTCAGTGTTGTTTCTCAACGGGTGGCTGGTGCCTTGACCAACGTACTACCTAGAAGTAGTTATAGCGTATTCATCGTCGTATTGTTTTATTAGTGTTGATACCTTAACCTTGTGAAAGGGTTTGTGTATCGTCATGATTGCCAAAACTGTGCTAGTCAGAGACACCCATACTAGTTTGGTTTGCATAAAATAGATATCTCATATATAAAATCTAAAAACTTAAAAAACAAACAAGAGGAAGAGAAATAAGATAGAATCGTGCGCTTGAATGTACCCTCAAGCAAGAAAACCCTACCCCAAGACAGTGGAAGAGTATGGTATAGAGGCTATGGCACTACCCAAGACCAGAGAACGTTTGATTTTGGAGTGGCCTTCTCCTAAAAGAGCTGCTAAATATAGCTATAAAGGGTAGCGGCATATTTATATAGAGTATAAAAACTTAAAAAAACAAACAAGAGGAAGAGAAACAAGATAGAATCGTACGTTTGTGTGTACCCTCAAGCAAGAAAACCCTATCCCAAGACAGTGGAAGACTATGGTACAGAGGCTATGGCACTACCCAAGACCAGGAGAACGTTTTGATTTTGGAGTGGCCTTTCCTAAAAGAGCTGCTAAATATAGCTATAAAAGGTAGCGGCATATTTGATTATTTTGTCTTGGTAGAAGGTTTGCCAGCTATCGGTAGTAGCTGTATCATTTAGTGTTGATTACTAATGGCGTATTATGTGACACACTCCTTCCTACACTTCCCAGATAGGAGGGAAGTGCATCTATCAAATCTTCAGCGTTGGTACGCCAGATAACATCCAAGGACGCTTTGGCTTTTAACATTGACAGGTGGTCTATTTGTGGCAACGTGTTTTTATTAGAGTCCGAAGAGAGCGGGATCTCTTGGTGAAAGTTTATTGGTTTTGTCCCTATTATTATTATTATTATTTTTTTTTTTTAATTGGATAGTGATATCTTTTTTAATGTGGTTTTGTATTTTCACATTAAAAATATCACTATCCAATTAAAATTGATTATAATAATAAATTGTCATCAGTATTATTATTATTATTATTATTATTATTATTATTATTATTATTATTATTATTATTATTATTATTATTATTAATCACGTGCTCATAAATCTTATGCAACAATTCAGAAGGTGGTAAATTCTCAGGACCAATCTCCCACAAGTAGAATGTCCTAAAATGACGATAATTAACAAAATTACTGCGAGAGGAAAAGAAAGGAAATGAATAACTATATATATATATATATACAGTATATATATATATATATTATATACAGTATATATATATATATATATATATAAATTTCTATCTCATTACTGAGATCGAAACCCTAGCCCCTTCAAGTGAAAGGCCAGGTCGCTTCCAACCTTGCCACCAGAGGCTCTAAAGAAGTCGGAACCTTCCTGCTAATTTTTCATTTTTAGCTAATAATTATTTTCCAATTTTATCAAAATTTATTTTTTCCTAATTTTAACTAATAATTGTTTTTTTTCCAATTTCAAGTAATAATGGATACTTTTCCAATTTTAATAATAATGGATTTTTTTTCCAATTTTAACTAATGGATTTCTTTTTCCAATTTTAACTAATGGATTTTTGGGTATTGTTTACAAGACCACGCTATCCATATACTGCCAAATTATGCAAAGCTATTGTTTTTCTCTATTACTTTTTCATAATTTAAAATAATTCGTCACTTGGGAAACAAGTTAAAATCATAAAAATCTATAGAATTATTAAAAAAAAAAAAACTAGCCTGGTTTCCTCACTAAACGACCTTGAACTGACATCGTCAACATAGTCAACCAAACAAGTTCGTGATGCCAGTGTACATTTGATATATATTTAAAATATATACTAAATTAAAAATGAATGAATTACTCAAAGGTGGCACCATTTGTGAATTGTATATTTTATGGGACACTTGAGTAATTACTTAATTTTTAATTTAGTTTATATTTTGTATATATATATATATATATATACATATATATATGTGTGTATAATATATATATATATATATATACATATATATATGTGTGTATATATATATATATATATATATATATATATATATAATCAAATGTACGCTGGCATCACGAACTTCTGTTTTGGTTGACTATGTTGACGATGTCAGTTCCAGGTCGTTTAGTGAGGAAACCAGGTTAGTTTTTTTTTTCTTATAATTCTATATAGTTTTTATAATTTTAACTTGTTTCCCATGTGGTGAATTGTTTTAAATTATGAAAAAAGTAATCGGAGAAACAATAGGTTTGCATAATTTGGTAGTATGACCATTTTTTTTTTCCAATTTAACTAATAATTGAATTTCTCTTTTCAGGTGAGTGCGATTTGCAGCGAGATCTAGATTTGGGTCCTGGTGGGCAAGTATTAATATATATTTCGGTTTTACGAAGGTCGTCAACGGGCCTAAGACATTGCACGTTT
Organism: Palaemon carinicauda; assembly: GCF_036898095.1. Taxonomy (NCBI): domain Eukaryota; kingdom Metazoa; phylum Arthropoda; class Malacostraca; order Decapoda; family Palaemonidae; genus Palaemon; species Palaemon carinicauda. The sequence continues at coordinate 13,696,696 of NC_090766.1, read as the reverse complement.
TTTTTCCTCTCTATGAAGGTTTTATGGATTTTTTTCCTCTATGAAGGTTTTATGGATTTTTTTCCTCTGAAGGTTTTATGTATTTTTTTCCTCAATGAAGGTTTTATGGATTTTTCCCTCTATGAAAGCTTCATGGATTTTTTTCCTCTATGAAGGTTTTATGGATATTTTTCCTCTGAAGGTTTCATGGATTTTTTTCCTTTATGGATGGTTTTATGGATATTTTTTCCACTCTTTGAAGGTTTTATGGATTTTTTCCCCTCTCTATGAAGGTTTTATGAATTTTTTTTCTTCTGCGAAATGTAGTTTTATGTACACATTTATTCATAGCTTGGATAAAGTTTATTTTTTCTTTCTCCCTGTCGGCGTTCTTTTTTGCTAGATTTAGCTGTTGTATCATAAATTTATTCCCCTTCTCTCTCTCTCTCTCTCTCTCTCTCTCTCTCTCTCTCCCCCACTACTACTATTATTACTATTACTAATTCTACCACCACTACTACTACTGTTATTCTGTAGGGTTTCGCCCTTACCAAAGGGCTCGTCAGGTGGGTTCAGCCCGTTTCCAGGCTTGGTTCCCGCGACCCTCCCTCCCAACCTCTTTCTTTTTTTTTATTTATTTTTTTTTATTTAAAATTTTTTTTAGTTTTTTATTTTTTAGATTTTTTGGATTTTTTATTTTTATTTTTTTTATCTTGTTTTTTTTTTTTCATGGAAAGTTGTGAAAAAGAAAAACCCAAGTTAAACCAACCAATTGCAGCCATTGGATGGTGACCTCTGCAGACAAACCTCCCTGGGAAGTATGTAGCTTCTCTCCCCAGCTAAAGGGCCTCTGGCCAACCTATGAGGACAAGTCTACTGCATACTAGAAGAAGCTGAGCTAGTTCCCTCTGCAGAGCCGGTGTTCTTGATTATTCCCACAGAACCACCTGGAGGTTAGTATCCGAAAGAATAGATCTAGATATCCGACCATTTGTTCACTTGAAGGTCTTGTACCCCTCCATCAAGGTACATAGCATACTAGAAAAAGCAAAGTTTCTTCCCTCTGCAGAACCTGTCCTCTGGGTTATCCCAAGCGTCCTTCAAGCCGAGCAGTTAGGCCAAGCATCCTTCCAGGACAGGAAGGCGGAGCATCTTTGATCGTTGTGGCTTTGTGACACTAATGTCCTAGGGCCATTTTGGGGGGATTTTTTCGACCCTGGAGGTCCTTTTGTTTGCCACGTAGATACTCAATCCCAGTGTACGCCAGAACCTCTTAAGAGAGATTCCTCATAGAAGTAATTTTCGTCGTATTCTGCGTCATAATCTTCATCGTAATATTCATCCTCTGGATTTTCTTCTTCTGGGATTTCCTTACAAAATCTGTATTCTGAGTATTCATTTGTTTCCTGTGAATCTTCATGAACTAGTTGCTGAATATTGTATCTTTCTTCGCATATCGTGGGAACATCTGAATGTTCCCTTACAGTGAGTACTTCTGAATCCTCGCTTCCTGAGGGAACATCTGTTTCTTCCCTTTCAGCGAGAACGGAAATTTTGATTCCTGCGGGAACATCCGATTTTTCTAGTACTTCAGTATTGTCTTTTTGTAATATTTCAGCAACAGCAATTTCTTCTTCTTCTTCTTCACATATTGCTCCTGAGTTTTCACCTTCATCTCCAAGCTCAGTCTCTTTAGACAAATTGTCCTGATCACACAACAGATCTAAAGATTTCCCTCTTTCCTCTACATCTCCTTCCTCTTCCTCCTCCTCTAAAGTGCTCATTGGCACCCAGTGTTCTTCGTGATCATCTTCTTCCTCCTTTCTCTCTGACCTTCTCTTCATCATCACACCCCAGCCCTCAGCGAAGTCCCAGGGGTCGCCATCCTCAATAATGTAATTAATTTCCTGAATCTCTTCAGGGGAAGACTGCAGCAACAAGTAAGATTTGGTCACCCTCTCCAAGAGAGTAGCAGCGCCTTCATAATGTTTCGCCTTGTGGCAGATGAAGCTTCCGAAGTTAAAGATCCAGTCCTTCATGAAAGACTGGTAGCACAGCCCGACCTCTTCTTGGGTTGGGTTTTTCGAGCAGCCCAGCAACTCTTGAGGTTCCTTGACCTTGTTCATGCGGTCAACCACCCTCAAAATCCTCCTCTTCTGCTTTTTACTGAACGTTAGAAATTTTGCAGGCTCTGGTTTAGTTCTGTCTCTGCCTGACGCCATTGGAGGGGGAGGGATAGGAAATGAAAATTCTACAGTGACACTTTCCAAAACTCCTTCGTCCTCGCTGTCGGATGCTTCGTATCCTTCCTGGACGTTTATTTCCGGACCTTTTTCATTGGAATCCTCCATGACTGAAAGCTCCTCATTGGTACTCTCTTCTGCTTCATTCATCTGCACTGGCTCTTTCTTAGAAGAATTTTCCATGACAATTTCTTCAAGTATTTCCTTAACTTCGTTAGTGTTCTCTTTTCCAAACTGTTCAATTTGTTCAACTTCGGAAGAAGTGTTCTCATCTGTGACAGTAGCTTCCATCTCCTGTGAGATTTCGACCGCTTCCTCAGTTTCATTATTCTCCTCTTTTCCCAACTGTTCAATTTGTTCAACTTCGGAAGAAGTGTCCTTATCTCTTACAGTAGCTTCTACCTCCTGTGAGATTTCGACCGTTTCCTCGGTTTCATTATTCTCCTCTTTTCCCAACTGTGCAATTTGTTCAACTTCGGAAGAAGTGTCCTCATCTGTGACAGCAGCTTCCACCTCCTGTGAGATTTCGACCGCTTCCTCAGTTTCATTATTCTCCTCTTTTCCCAACTGTTCAATTTGTTCAACTTCGGAAGAAGTGTCCTTATCTCTTACAGTAGCTTCTACCTCCTGTGAGATTTCGACCGTTTCCTCGGTTTCATTATTCTCCTCTTTTCCCAACTGTGCAATTTGTTCAACTTCGGAAGAAGTGTCCTCATCTGTGACAGCAGCTTCCACCTCCTGTGAGACTTCGACCGCTTCCTCGGTTTCATTATTCTCCTCTTTTCCCAACTGTTCAATTTGTTCAACTTCGGAAGAAGTGTTCTCATCTGTGACAGCAGCTTCCACCTCCTGTGAGATTTCGACCGCTTCCTCGGTTTCATTATTCTCCTCTTTTCCCAACTGTTCAATTTGTTCAACTTCGGAAGAAGTGTTCTCATCTGTGACAGCAGCTTCCACCTCCTGTGAGATTTCGACCGCTTCCTCGGTTTCATTATTCTCCTCTTTTCCCAACTGTTCAATTTGTTCAACTTCGGAAGAAGTGTTCTCATCTGTGACAGTAGCTTCCACCTCCTGTGAGATTTCGACCGCTTCCTCGGTTTCATCATTCTCCTCTTTTCCCAACTGTTCAATTTGTTCAACTTCGGAAGAAGTGTCCTTATCTCTTACAGTAGCTTCCACCTCCTGTGAGACTTCGACCGCTTCCTCGGTTTCATCATTCTCCTCTTTTCCCAACTGTTCAATTTGTTCAACTTCGGAAGAAGTGTCCTTATCTCTTACAGTAGCTTCCACCTCCTGTGAGACTTCGACCGCTTCCTCAGTTTCTTTATTCTCCTCTTTTCCCAACTGTTCAATTTGTTCAACTTCGGAAGAAGTGTTCTCATCTGTGTCAGAAAGCTTCCACCTCCTGTGAGACTTCGACCGCTTCCTCAGTTTCATTATTCTCCTCTTTTCCCAACTGTTCAATTTGTTCAACTTCGGAAGAAGTGTTCTCATCTGTGTCAGAAAGCTTCCACCTCCTGTGAGACTTCGACCGCTTCCTCAGTTTCATTATTCTCCTCTTTTCCCAACTGTTCAATTTGTTCAACTTCGGAAGAAGTGTTCTCATCTGTGTCAGAAAGCTTCCACCTCCTGTGAGACTTCGACCGCTTCCTCAGTTTCATTATTCTCCTCTTTTCCCAACTGTTCAATTTGTTCAACTTCGGAAGAAGTGTTCTCATCTGTGTCAGAAAGCTTCCACCTCCTGTGAGACTTCGACTGCTTCCTCAGTTTCATTATTCTCCTCTTTTCCCAACTTGTTCAATTTGTTCAACTTCGGAAGAAGTGTTCTCATCTGTGTCAGAAAGCTTCCACCTCCTGTGAGACTTCGACTGCTTCCTCAGTTTCATTATTCTCCTCTTTTCCCAACTGTTCCATTTGTTCAACTTCGGAAGAAGTGTTCTCATCTGTGTCAGAAAGCTTCCAGCTCCTGTGAGACTTCGACCGCTTCCTCAGTTTCATTATTCTCCTCTTTTCCCAACTGTTCCATTTGTTCAACTTCGGAAGAAGTGTTCTCATCTGTGTCAGAAAGCTTCCAGCTCCTGTGAGACTTCGACCGCTTCCTCAGTTTCATTATTCTCCTCTTTTCCCAACTGTTCCATTTGTTCAACTTCGGAAGAAGTGTTCTCATCTGTGTCAGAAAGCTTCCAGCTCCTGTGAGACTTCGACCGCTTCCTCAGTTTCATTATTCTCCTCTTTTCCCAACTGTTCCATTTGTTCAACTTCGGAAGAAGTGTTCTCATCTGTGTCAGAAAGCTTCCAGCTCCTGTGAGACTTCGACCGCTTCCTCAGTTTCATTATTCTCCTCTTTTCCCAACTGTTCCATTTGTTCAACTTCGGAAGAAGTGTTCTCATCTGTGTCAGAAAGCTTCCACCTCCTGTGAGACTTCGACCGCTTCCTCAGTTTCCTTATTCTCCTCTTTCCCCAACTGTTCCATTTGTTCAACTTCGGAAGAAGTGTTCTCATCTGTGTCAGAAAGCTTCCACCTCCTGTGAGACTTCGACCGCTTCCTCAGTTTCCTTATTCTCCTCTTTCCCCAACTGTTCCATTTGTTCAACTTCGGAAGAAGTGTTCTCATCTGTGTCAGAAAGCTTCCACCTCCTGTGAGACTTCGACCGCTTCCTCAGTTTCCTTATTCTCCTCTTTCCCCAACTGTTCCATTTGTTCAACTTCGGAAGAAGTGTTCTCATCTGTGTCAGAAAGCTTCCACCTCCTGTGAGACTTCGACCGCTTCCTCAGTTTCATTATTCTCCTCTTTTCCCAACTGTTCAATTTGTTCAACTTCGGAAGAAGTGTTCTCATCTGTGTCAGAAAGCTTCCAGCTCCTGTGAGACTTCGACCGCTTCCTCAGTTTCATTATTCTCCTCTTTTCCCAACTGTTCAATTTGTTCAACTTCGGAAGAAGTGTTCTCATCTGTGACAGTAGCTTCCACCTCCTGTGAGATTTCGACCGCTTCCTCAGTTTCATTATTCTCCTCTTTTCCCAACTGTTCAATTTGTTCAAGTTCGGAAGAAGTGTTCTCATCTGTGACAGTAGCTTCCACCTCCTGTGAGATTTCGACCGCTTCCTCAGTTTCATTATTCTCCTCTTTCCCAAACTGTTCAATTTGTTCAACTTTGGAAGAAGTATTCTCATCGCTGACAGTAGCTTCCATCTCCTGTGAGATTTCAACCCCTTCTTCAGTTTCATTATTGTAGAATTCCTCTTTTGCGCTCTCCATCTGCATTATATAGCTCTTTTTCAGTTGAGTTTTGCATAACAATATCTTCACTCGTTTGAAAGTCATCCGTTTTCTTCTCGTCTTCCGTCTTTAAAATCTCACCATCTTCAGAAGTAATGTCCTTATCTCCTGCAGCCTCCACAGAAGAATCATCTGAAACTTCCTTTGAGAGTCCGAATTTCTCTTCGGTTTCATCACTGCAAACTTCATCTTTCTCTCTTTCTACTTTTCCAATTTCCTCTTGGTCGACCTGTTTGCTTTCTTCCGTAGACTTCCTGGTCACAGCCCATAAGAACCCGCCAGCCACGACGAAAACTGCAAGAGCTGCTCCGATGTAAATAGAGAGGTTTGTATTTGCGATAGGAATGACTTCTTCGCTTCTTCCAAATTGGAATTTGGGGAGAAGCTTTCGAAGAAGCCAATTCGATTTCAACTGTTCGTTGAATCTCTCAGCTTCATCCTGCATTTCCATCAGTCCGAGTTCGCACCGTTTGAGTTCATCAGAGTCTTCCAAAAAGCCCCCGATAATAGGACAGCGTCGCATCCACCTACCTAGGAAAGAATACTCCGTGGCGGCTTCAACAACACAGTCTTCCTGGAAGCTCGGTGCCTCTGGTAGGAACTGCGAAAACCATCTGAAGACGAAGGACTCTTGCAAAGTCCTCAGCTGTCCCCTGAGTTCTTTAATAGGAATTTCGCATTCAGCTTTCCGCTCCTGAACCGCCGAAACTGCTGCGTTCTTCAGGTGAAGTCCTCCTCCATGAAGGGCTCCCATCACGCACACCAACATTAACACGCCAAATGCTTTTAATACTGCCATATTAAATTCATGCAGATCAGAGGTTTCGTATCAGCCCTATTTTGAAAAAAAGAGAGAATCGAAAATCTGAAGACTTTTGAGAATCGGGGAGGATTCGTTCCGCTATCTGGAGTCAGTTGGAGCTGGTCTTCAAGATTGCGGGAAAATCGTCTTCACATCCAAAGATTTCTTTGTAAAAAGATTTTCTTAACCGGTAACAACAACAACAACAACAACAACAACACCACACACACACACACACACACACACACACACACACACACATATATATATATATATATATATATATATATATATATATATATATATATATATATACACACATATATAAAATGTGTGTATGTACGTACAGATGTATGTATGTATGTATGTGTGTATATAACAACAGGCAACGCCACATACATGAAAATAAACAGAAGTAAAAAAGAAGAAAAATTAAGTATTTTATGAAACACACTTTGCAGAATATCCAGCCCCATTGCATTAACATATTCGCAATCATGTTGCAACGTGCAAATCGCAATCATGTTGCAACATGCAAATCACAATCATGTTGCAACGTGCAAATCGCAATCATGTTGCAACGTGCAAATCGGAATCATGTTGCCACGTGCAAATTACCGGAATTTTCAGCATTGAAAGAAAAATTAACTGATTCACTTGTTTTTATCTATAAAAGCAAAGTCTTCATCAATACAAAAAATAAACATGGTTTTTTTCATTATTTCAATTACCTTTTTTTTAATTAAATTTATTTTTGCTTTTATACTAATGCTTTTTTTGCTGCTTCATAATGTTTATTTTAAGTGGTTTTTTTTTAATCTGTGCAAAATTTGATCAGGTTGGTTTCGAAAGGTCTGAAATCCAACATTTTGTAACTATGGTACTGGATGTCACTTTCTATTATATATATATATATATATATATATATATATATATATATATATATATATATATATATATATATATATATATATATATATACACATTATTATATGTGTATATATATAATACATACACACGATATATACATGCATATTACATGTGTGTATACATATTATCATATATAAACAATATGTTATGTACGTATATATCGTGTACAGTATATATATATATATATATATATATATATATATATATATATATATATATATATATATATATATATATATATATATATATATATATATATATATATATACACATACATACATACATACATACATACATACATACATACATACAGTTTATTATATATGTATATATCGTGTACAGTATATATATATATATATATATATATATATATATATATATATATATATATATATATATATATATATATATATATATATATATACAGTATGTTATATATATCATGTACAGTATATGTGTATATATATATATATATATATATATATATATATATATATATATATATATATATATATATATATATATGTATGTATATGTATGTATATGTATATATATGTATATATATATATATATATATATATATATATATATATATATATATATATATATATATATCTCAGCCGTTACTGGGTCACTGCAGAACAAAGGCCTCAGCCATGTCCTTCCACTCGTATCTGTTTATGGTCTTCCTATGACAGTTCACACCGCAAATTTTCTTAGTCCGTCAATCCATCGCCTGTCTTCAGTTTATCTATGCCATAATCACATTAGGCCTACGCACGTAACATTTAGCTTAATATCTAATGTTTCTAGAACAATTCTGTTAGATGGATTGAAAGAAATATTAGAGAGAACGCACGAGTCCGTTTTTGTTGGAGAATTTTGAAACAATTCTTTTGGCTTTTTATTTATTTATTTATTTATTTTTCTTTTTTTTTTTACTTTTGATTGTAGTAATTTTTGCTTATTGTTATTTTTTTCGTAGGTCTGGGAGATGTAATTTTGATAGCTATGAAACGTTGGGAATAATTATGACGTTTACGATATTATTATTATTATCATTATCATTATTATTATTATTATTATTATTATTATTATTGTTGTTGTTGTTGTTGTTGTTATTATTATTATTACTAGCTAAGCCACAACCCTAGTGCTGCTAGTATTAATACTACTACTACATTGTATTATTATTACTACTGCTGGTGTTATCATCATCATCATCATCATCATCACCACCGTTGTTGGTGTCAAATACATCTGGAAATTAGAGTGGCAGTAGAGCATAGACCTCCGTCACGTCAGCTAATTTCTCGGACTTTTGCTCTACCTTAACCTTGACCTTTGAATTAGGACCTTCAGAATTTAGTAACTTCCACGTCTCAGCTTAACAAATAATCCCCATGAGCAAAACTGTGGCCAGGAAGTTGTCCACAAACAGACAAACGGGGGCGAAAACATAACCTCCTCCCAACTTCGTTGGCGGAGGTAATAAACAAAACGAAAGAGCAAATTATTATTATTATTATTATTATTATTATTATTTGTTGTTGTTGTTATTACAATACCCATTAACACAAGAAACTATTTTATCAAAGTTATATCTTAGTTTTAATTATTTGATTATTACTTATTTTATCCTCCTCCATTCTTGTTTAACGTTATCATCACTCTTCTTTATCTTGTCAAAATCCTAGGGTCGAATGGCCTCCCAGGTCCCCAGCACTGAGGCATGTGACCTATTTTTATAAATCCTAATTAAAATAGGACCAATTTCGATATCTTTTGCGTTCAGTGCTATAAAGGTATTTCCTCTCAAAAGCTTCAATCTTTATTATTTCGTTCGCTCTAATATTTACTCTTCATTATAAAAAAGTGTAGGATTAACAATATATATATATATATATATATATATATATATATATATATATATATATATATATATATATATATATATATGTATATATATATATATATATATATATATATACGGTATGTATGTTTATATTTATATAGATACACACATGTATATGTGTATTAATTTAAATAAATACGTGTATTATATATGTATATGTATTTATTTAAATGAATACGTGTATTTTATATATATATATATATATATATATATATATATATATATATATATATATATATATATATATATATATATATAAGTATATATTTAAATAAATAGGTGTATTATCTTAGCTTTGCGACCAATACCACTGCGTTCTTTTGAGTTTTTATTGAAGAAAAATTTATATGTCTTCTTGATGAATATTGATCTCTGCATAAAACGTTTTTCATTGAGTTGCAAAGTAATGTTTTTTATCGACTTCAATTTTCTAGATAGAAAAAAATAGTTCTTTTCCTTTCCCTGAAATATTGAGTTTTAGACAAACTTGTTTTCTGAGTTCCGTGTACGAGTCATTGCAGACAAGTCACTTTTTTTTATTTTTTGAGAGAGAGAGAGAGAGAGAGAGAGAGAGAGAGAGAGAGAGAGAGAGAGAGAGAGAGAGACTTGAAGGGTGCCTAAGTTATATAGAAAGAGGGCAGTGACCTTTAAGAAAAGAGATTATCTTACTTCTTGGTCACACTCACTATAGTCAATTTTTTTTAGCGAGGCAGATTTGCACCGACTCGCAAAAATTGGTTAGAATTATCTTCTCCAACCAATCAGCGCTCAGGAAACTTTTCCGAGCTAAAAGGGCACCGCTGCGAGTCGGTGCAAATCTGCCTCGGTAAAAAAAATTGACTATAGTGCTTTCACCTGCTTACATAAGAGATCGGTTTTCGGAACAGCATGACTTACTGGGAATAATTTTGTTAGACGTTTTATTCCAGCTGTGACCAGATTATGGAATGATTTCTCTTAATCCGGATGTCTATCATATGTTTTATATTTAAAAAAAAAAATGTATACCCATATTATTAGGTAAATAATTTTGTTGTGGGTAGATTGAATAGTATTTACAATATATACAAGAGCGCTCCATTTTTGGAGTATCGGTATTAAGAAAGTGACTTAATTGACTTGAATCACACCGGAAATGATGAATTCTAATTGAGATTAATAGATGATTGTGCGAATTTCTTTACGCATTTTCCTTCTTCTGACCTGAGGTAATGAATTGATTGTTTTTATGTGTGACCTATTGATATCGTTGCTTTTAGAAAACCGTGATTGCCTAATAAGTGAAAAAAAAATGTGTTTGTAACATTTAGAAAAGTGGGTCTGTAGTAATTAGAAAACTGTGCTCTTAACATGTAAAATTTTCTCCGTACCATTTAGAAAATTTGGTCTGTAACAATTTTAGAAATAGGGCTGTAATAATTAGATAATAGTGACCTTATCATTTAGAAAATTGTGTTCGTACCATTTAGAAAATTTGGTGTGTAACAATTATAGAAATAGGGCTGTAATAATTAGATAATTGTGACCTTATCATTTAGAAAATTGTGCCCGTACCATTTAGAAAATTTGGTCTGTAACAATTATAGAAATAGGGCTGTAATAATTAGATAATAGTGACCATATCATATAGAAAATTGTGTCCGTACCATTTAGAAAATTTGGTCTGTAACAATTATAGAAATAGGGCTGTAATAATTAGATAATTGTGATCTTATCATTTAGAAAATTGGGTCTTTAACCTTTAGAAAAATGTGACCTTATCATTTAGAAAATTGGGTTCGTAACATTTAGAAAATTGGGTTTATAGCATTTAGGAAATGGGGTCCGAAACATTTAGAAAAGTAACCCCCTAGCATTCAGGAAATTGAGACTGTAGTAACTTGAAAATTAAGTCTGTAAATTTTTTGAAATCGAAACTAGTTTTGCAGTAGGTCTCGGTGTGTCAGAAATTGTTACAAAATTGTACTTTTCAACAATGAATGGTAAGAAAAGATTTAGGCGATTTTGATCTTTTTGAATGTTTTGTAAATTTTATATCCAACAAAAATTTGAAAAAGAAAGTTTTATGTTTTAAAACTAAATGTAGACTTTTTTTTTTTTTTTTTTTTTTTTTGTTAAATGTATATCTCATAGGGGATCAGTGCCGTCAGTACACCTTAAGCAATTCATTGTAGGCATTACTTTTTTTTTTTTTACACTGTCTTTTCGGTCTCTAGCTGCACTTACTTTTTTAGCCTACTACTGTACTTCCATTCACATTGCTTCCCTCATACTATCCAGTCTTTTAACTGTTCCCTCATATTGCAATTACAGAGCTTTAACCTCATGTCACATATGGACACTGAATAGCCTCCCAGGACCCAGTGCCGGGCCTTCCGGTTCTAATTCATAAAAAAAAAGGTGAACTTTTTTGGAGAAAATAAAGTTTCTGGAAATGAAAAAAAAATGGATATTTTAAGGTTTCAGCTTTTTCAAACGCAAGAAAATTTGGACGTAGTTATTTTAAATATTTGGCACATTTAATGGGAAAGTTGTGTTATTTATTATTTTTAGGGTTAACGAATGAATCTCGAACAAAGGTAAGGAGTAAGTAGTGATAAAACTGACTCTGAACTGGACGAAGTTAACTTAACATTATTATTATTATTATTATTATTATTATTATTATTATTAGGTTGGTAGTAGGTTGACCAGGGCACCAGCCACCCGTTGAGATACTACCGCTAGGGTCTTTTGACTGGCCAGACAGTACTACATTGGATCCTTCTCTCTGGTTACGGTTCACTTTCCCTTTGCCTACACATACACCGAATAGTCTGGCCTATTCTTTACAGATTCTCCTGTGTCCTCATACACCTGACAACTCTGAGATTACCGAATAATTCTTCTTCAATCAAGGGGTTAACTACTGCACTGTAATTGTTCAGTGGCCACTTTCCTCTTGTTAAGGGTAGAAGAGACTCTTTAGCTATGGTAAGCAGCTCTTCTAGGAAAAGGACACCAAATTCAAACCATCGCGAGTAATGATATATATATATATATATATATATATATATATATATATATATATATATATACATACATACATACATACATACATATGTGTATATATATATATATATATATATATATATATATCTATATATATATATATATATATAAATTTGATCTTTCCGGTCTTTCAGCGGCAAGATTAACTCCTCGGTCCCGGGAGAGGGAGTAGTCTTATCCTGGTGAGAGGGATTGTAGTTTGGAAAGGTGAAGGTAGTGGGAAGTTTTGAATATGTGTGTGAGCATATCTATCTAGATATTTAGTAGTCATTTTTGAAGAGTTGCGTACACTATTTATAATAATAATAATAATAATAATAATAATAATAATAATGATGATAATACTTTTTTAACCTTAGTAACTGTTAACCAATTTAGCCTATACATAGGGTATTAACAAATGTTTATCAAATGTCGTTTTAGAGGAACTAGTTGTATAAAAAGTATAAAGAAAATAGAATCCGAACAGAGGACCTTCAGCTGATGAGACTTTATCTGCCGTTTCAGATTCTTAGAATTCATTTGGAACATGGAAGAGGAATTTGAGAAAAATTCCTACTAAAAAAACTGTTTATAAAATCAAGAGTTTCAGATACAAAAATTTTTATCGGTAGTTTGTCATCTAGTTTACTCCTTTAGAAGTGATTTATAGCTTGTAGTAATCAGGTTTTTTTTATAGCTTTTTAATTTTTATGGTGGATTCCTGGACGTCGAAGCTATTGTGAGACTGGGGCAACTACCAATTATCCACGAATGAGATGAAAAAAATATGATTTTTCTAAATAGTTTTTATTGGAGAGATGATAAAGTGACCAACAGCTATCGAATAGGTTGATAAATAGAAATACATTGAGATTCAAATTTAGTCCTGGCCAGAGAAATTTCCTAAATTTCTCATTTCAGCGAATGTTAAAACACACGGAAAGACTAAATAAGGTGAAGATTGCCCGATAAAAATTGACTTTTTTTTTTTTATACCTTTGAATCCATAATGGAACGGTAAAGATTCGACTTGCGATTTCACTCCTGTTTTAATGATGGCAGAAACATGTTCCAGGGATATTTGCTTTTGATATGCGATACATCATCTATGATAGTAAGTGGCATCTTTACATCAGTGGAGCTTGTTAACGGTTGTGGGATACGATTTAGATACACACACACACACACACACACACACACCTGTTCTGGTAGGATTGGTATCATGTTTTTTTTTAACATCTGTTTCGAGTTTTTGAAACACATCTTGAAGAAATTTAGTAAAAAAAAAGGTTGAAGACCTGTTGGGAATGGTCCATTTTAAAACTTTTCTGGTAGGATTAATATCATGGCTTGCCTTTGTAATTTAATCTCAAAGTTCAAGTTTCTGAACGATATTGAAGACCTGTTTGGAATGTTCCATTATACACACCTTTTCCGGTAGGATCAATATCATGGTTTGCCTTTTTATTTTTCAATATCTCCTGGTTCGAGTTTCTGAAACACACATCTTGAAGAAATTCAGTCTAGAAATACATGTTGAAGACCTTTTTGGAATGGTCCATTATACACACCTTTTCTGGTAGGATCAATATCATGGTTTGCCTTTTTATTTTTTTATATCTCCTGGTTCGAGTTTCTGAAACGCACATCTTGAAGAAATTCAGTCTAGAAATATATGTTGAAGACCTTTTTGGAATGATCCATTATACACACCTTTTCTGGTAGGATCAATAGCATGGTTTGCTTTTTTATTTTTTAATATCTCCTGGTTCGAGTTTCTGAAACACACATCTTGAAGAAATTCAGTCAAGAAATACATGTTGAAGACCTTTTTGGAATGGTCCATTATACACACCTTTTCTGGTAGGATCAATATCATGGTTTGCCTTTTTAGTTTTTGATATCTCGTAGGTCGAGTTTCTGAAACGCACATCTTGAAGAAATTCAGTCTAGAAATATATGTTGAAGGCCCTTTTGGAATGGTCCTTTATACACACCTTTTCTGGTAGGATCAATATCATTCAGTCTAGAAATACATGTTGAAGACCTTTTTGGAATGGTCCATTATACACACCTTTTCTGGTAGGATCAACATCATGGTTTGCCTTTTTATTTTTTAATATCTCCTGGTTCGAGTTTCTGAAACGCACATCTTGAAGAAATTCAGTCTAGAAATACATGTTGAAGACCTTTTTGGAATGGTCCATTATACACACCTTTTCTGGTAGGATCAATATCATGGTTTGCCTTTTTATTTTTTAATATCTCCTGGTTCGAGTTTCTGAAACGCACATCTTGAAGAAATTCAGTCTAGAAATACATGTTGAAGACCTTTTTGGAATGGTCCATTATACACACCTTTTCTGGTAGGATCAATATCATGGTTTGCCTTTTTATTTTTTTATATCTCCTGGTTCGAGTTTCTGAAACGCACATCTTGAAGAAATTCAGTCTAGAAATACATGTTGAAGACCTTTTTGGAATGGTCCATTATACACACCTTTTCTGGTAGGATCAATATCATGGTTTGCCTTTTTATTTTTTTATATCTCCTGGTTCGAGTTTCTGAAACGCACATCTTGAAGAAATTCAGTCTAGAAATATATGTTGAAGACCTTTTTGGAATGATCCATTATACACACCTTTTCTGGTAGGATCAATAGCATGGTTTGCTTTTTTATTTTTTAATATCTCCTGGTTCGAGTTTCTGAAACACACATCTTGAAGAAATTCAGTCAAGAAATACATGTTGAAGACCTTTTTGGAATGGTCCATTATACACACCTTTTCTGGTAGGATCAATATCATGGTTTGCCTTTTTAGTTTTTGATATCTCGTAGGTCGAGTTTCTGAAACGCACATCTTGAAGAAATTCAGTCTAGAAATATATGTTGAAGGCCCTTTTGGAATGGTCCTTTATACACACCTTTTCTGGTAGGATCAATATCATTCAGTCTAGAAATACATGTTGAAGACCTTTTTGGAATGGTCCATTATACACACCTTTTCTGGTAGGATCAACATCATGGTTTGCCTTTTTATTTTTTAATATCTCCTGGTTCGAGTTTCTGAAACGCACATCTTGAAGAAATTCAGTCTAGAAATACATGTTGAAGACCTTTTTGGAATGGTCCATTATACACACCTTTTCTGGTAGGATCAATATCATGGTTTGCCTTTTTATTTTTTAATATCTCCTGGTTCAAGTTTCTGAAACGCACATCTTGAAGAAATTCAGTCTAGAAATACATGTTGAAGACCTTTTTGGAATGGTCCATTATACACACCTTTTCTGGTAGGATCAATAGCATGGTTTGCTTTTTTATTTTTTAATATCTCCTGGTTCGAGTTTCTGAAACACACATCTTGAAGAAATTCAGTCCAGAAATATATGTTGAAGACCTTTTTGGAATGTTCCATTTTACACACCTTTTCTGGTAGGATCAATATCATGGTTTGCCTTTTTGTTTTTTTATATCTCCTGGTTTGAGTTTCTGAAACACATCTTGAAGAAATTCAGTCTAGAAATACATGTTGAAGACCTTTTTGGAATGGTCCATTATACACACCTTTTCTGGTAGGATCAATATCATGGTTTGCCTTTTTATTTTTTAATATCTCCTGGTTCGAGTTTCTGAAACGCACATCTTGAAGAAATTCAGTCTAGAAATATATGTTGAAGACCTTTTTGGAATGGTCCATTATACACACCTTTTCTGGTAGGATCAATATCATGGTTTGCCTTTTTATTTTTTAATATCTCCTGGTTCGAGTTTCTGAAACGCACATCTTGAAGAAATTCAGTCTAGAAATACATGTTGAAGACCTTTTTGGAATGATCCATTATACACACCTTTTCTGGTAGGATCAATAGCATGGTTTGCTTTTTTATTTTTTAATATCTCCTGGTTCGAGTTTCTGAAACACACATCTTGAAGAAATTCAGTCTAGAAATATATGTTGAAGACCTTTTTGGAATGTTCCATTTTACACACCTTTTCTGGTAGGATCAATATCATGGTTTGCCTTTTTGTTTTTTTATATCTCCTGGTTTGAGTTTCTGAAACACACATCTTGAAGAAATTCAGTCCAGAAATATATGTTGAAGACCTTTTTGGAATGTTCCATTTTACACACCTTTTCTGGTAGGATCAATATCATGGTTTGCCTTTTTGTTTTTTTATATCTCCTGGTTTGAGTTTCTGAAACACACATCTTGAAGAAATTCAGTCTAGAAATACATATTGAAGACCTTTTTGGAATGGTCCATTATACACACCTTTTCTGGTAGGATCAATATCATGGTTTGCATTTGTACGTTTTAATTACTCCAACTTCGAGTTTTTGAAATACACCCATTGAAGAAATTCTGTATGAAAACACACATGTTGAAGATCTGTTTGGAATGGTCCATTTGAAGCACGGTCTCCTTAGATATTCTGTATAGATATACTTTTCACACCTGTGTACATTTTCAACTGTTTGTTGATCTCGATCTCATATTTCATAAAACACACATATTACCAATATGCTTATTTGTTTTTATGGCTAACATACGTAAGTCTGCATTTGAGTTGTGCCTGATGTTATTCAAAAACATGATTCTAACTATTAAGTGTATATTATTTTTGTGATGAGTGTAGATTAGGATTTTGTTGTAACGCAAGTTTCATTATATATAAATTCGTGTGTGTGCATATATATATATATATATATATATATATATATATATATATATATATATATATATATATGGGTGTGTGTATATATATATATATATATATATATATATATATATATATATATATATATATTACATGTTTGTATTATATAAATATTCATATATATGTACTCGTATATTTGTATAGATGTGTGTTTGTTTTTATGTGTGTGTATATAAATCATGACAAGTAGCACATGATAAGCATAAGATATGTATTATAGCTCCAAAATAAAAAGCAACAATACTTTTTTGGAGTTGCTATTGATAATATCATGCTCACAGTGATAATAATAATACATGAACATCGTTCT
>NC_090766.1:13671981-13674481 GCF_036898095.1 Palaemon carinicauda | reverse complement strand
AGGATACGTACTTGTCGGAATTAGAGACACTTAGAATAGACTAAGGTTTAAAATTTGGTTTAGAGGCTTGTCCGATTTAAAGAATGCAGTCTTGCCTGAATTAGGGACACTTTTGGGTTAGACTAAGGTTTAAAATCTGGTTTGGAGGCTTTGTCTTATTTAAAGGATACACACTGGCCTGAATTAGGGACATTTCTTTGTTAGAATAAGGTTTAAAATCTGGTTTAGAAGCTATATCTTATCTAAAGGATACGTGCTTGTCGGAATTAGACACACTTAGAATAGACTAAGATTTAAAATTTGGTTTAGAGGCTTTGTCTTATTTAAAGGATACACACTGGCCTGAACTAGGGACAATTCTGTGTTAGAATAAGGTTTAAAATCTGGTTTAGAGGCTTTGTCTTAATTAAAGGATACACACTTGCCTGAATTAGATGCACTTCAGTTTTAGACTATTGTTTAAACTCTAGTTTAGATGCGTATTTTTTCTTTTCATGTAAATGATACAGACTTGCATGAATTAGAGCCACTTCTGGGTTAGACTAAGGTTTAAAATCTGGTTTGGAGGCATTGCTTGATTTAAAGGATACAGACTTGCATGAATTAGAGCCACTTCTGGGTTAGACTAAGGTTTAAACTCTGGTTTGGAGGCATTGCTTGATTTAAAGGATACAGACTTGCCTGATTTAGACACACTTGGATTGGACTAAGGTTTAAAATCTGGTGTAGAGGTTTTGTCTTAGTTAAAGGATACAAACTTACCTGAATTGACACTCTTCTTGGTTATACAAAAGTTTAAAATGTTGTGTAGACGCTCTTGTCTTTTTTTCAAAGGACATAGGCGTGCCTGAATAAGTGGCACTTCTGGTTTAGACTAAGGTTTAAAATCTGGTTTAGAGGCGTTGTCTGATTTAAACTTAAGGATACAGGCTTGCCAGATTTATTAGCACTTCTGGTTTAGACTAAGGTATAAAATCTGGTTTAGGGGCATTTTTTTTTTAAAGCATACAGGCCAGCCTGACTCTGAGGTTCTTTTGGATGAGACTAAAGGTGTAAATACACGTTCAAAAAAAGCGTCAAAATTTTGCATCAAAATTTTGATGCAAAATTTGAGTGTGTGTAGGACGTTTTGATGTCAAAATTTTGCTTCAAATCTTTTTTTGTCATCAAAACGTCCTACACACACTCAAATTTTGCATCAAAATTTTGATATCAAAATTTTGATGCAAAATTTTGACGCTTTTTTTTGAACGTGTATGGGCCCCTTTAGATTTGATTTTCGAGGTAACGTCATTGCTGACATAGGAATGCAGCTTTGTCGGTTTTAGAAACACTGCTGGCATAAAAATTAAGACTTGGTTTAGAGAAATTGCTTGCAGAGAAATACACCTATGTCTCGTTTAGGGTCTGCAGGCATAGAAATACTCACCTCGCCTTGCATAATGGCTGGGTTTAGAACTACAGGCGTTCTTGTTACTTTGATTTTTAGTGTCATCTAGGCATGAAATTCAGATTTTTTTTCGGTTTCTAGCTTTAGTCAAGCTAGAAATCGTTACCTGGTGTTGAATTCTTGCTATGGTCAGAAATCCTGATTTGTCTGGTTTCGAGTCATAGGCAGAAATACAGGTTTGTTGATTTTGTCATTCCAGGTAGTAATATTCTAGTTTGCCCGGTTTGAATACCGTATTAGCGGAGGATATACTAATTTTTTCTTCTTTGTGAAACTTGTTTCATATCGATTCAAGAGCGGTAAATTCCCCATATAGTGACCTTGTACAGGTGTTATCAACAAACCTTAAATGTCGAGGCTAAAAAGGCCTATAAATAATATTTGCTTATTCAAGAGATTGAAGTACAAGTTTAAATGTCTTTCATGAATGGCACAGGCAAGGAACAGGACAATGCTGTAGAGATTGATCATGCACAAGCCCCCCTCTCCAACAAGTTAGGACCAGGGAGGGCCAGGAATTGGCTGCTGATGAGTTAGCAGGTAACCCCATATGCTCCCATAACACTCCTCAATGCTTAGCTCCAAAAAATGGGGAGGTTACAGATACTACTATAAACTGTCGAGCTTGAGCAGGGTTCGAACTCCCGTCCAATAGATTGCCAGGAAAGAAGTTTCCAATAGGCTACCACAAGTAGTCTGGGGACGAGGTTTTACAGGTTAAATTGGTACCTAAGGATAATTACTGGGCCTCATTTGAACTTCAATATATTAGCTGGTGTTAAAACCCGTGAAGGTTAGGAATGAAGTGTCAGGAGAGTAACATTATCATTTTCTTTTCAGAAAAGATGGGAGGGAAAATTTACAAATGATATACGGAAGGAAAATTTACAAATAAGAAGTGAAGGAAAATTTGTAAATGATGAAGGCAAGGAAAATTTACAATTGGAGGAGGGAAGAAAAATTTACAAATGGACGAGTGAAGGAACATTTGTAAATGATGAAGGCAAGGAAAATTTACAAATGTAGGGAAGGAAAATTTATAAAAGGAAG
>NC_090766.1:13659481-13666981 GCF_036898095.1 Palaemon carinicauda | reverse complement strand
TTCGGGGGGAAAACTGGACTGAGGCGTATTATATATGTGAGGAGGATCTTACAAAACGCGATTAGTGTGTCTGTCTGCCATTGTTGATGAAGTATTGCCTTTTGTTTTTCTTATCCTCGTCTGACGTCAGAAGGATTATGCTTGCTCGATGAGCGTGATTGGCTGGTTGATTTTGTTCGATTTCTCTCTTTCGTGGCAACCTTTTGTCAAGGAATGCATTTCAGCACACACACACAGATATATATATATATATATATATATATATATATATATATATATATATATATATATATATACATACACAGTATATACATATACTTATATGTACAGTTAGAATCAAAAGAACGCCGACACTCAGGGGAAATCTTACGTCAGATGTCTCTAGTGTTCCCATGACAAAACAGAAAACGAGTTGCTCCTCTTACTACTGCTACGAAATGGACGGAGCCTTCTCCAACCTAGGTGAATCAAAAAGAGTAAAGGGCTGTCTTTTAGCGAAAGCATTGAAATGTTACAAATCGAGTTGCCATATTTCATTCTCAGTTATCATTTTATGTCTCAAATATCCACTACAAATACTGAATACACAAACACACACACACACACATATATATATATATATATATGTGTGTGTGTGTGTGTGTGTGTGTATGCAGCATATATATATATATATATATATATATATATATATATATATATATATATATATATATATATATATATATATATATATATATTATGAACCTACAAAATCATTTAGAATATCTTGGAGTGTCGTAGCTAAACAATTCCTTCCGTTGACAGCTATATTAGATAATTTTGACATTAGTCTGTTCAAGTTACCGATGAACGAAAAAAGTAATTTCAATATTGTTTCTATGTTGAAAAATATTAATAAAAGATACTATACATGAGTAATAACCACATAAAGGACGTTCAGAGAGAGAGAGAGAGAGAGAGAGAGAGAGAGAGAGAGAGAGATCAAATGGTTTGAGCTTACTCTAGTTAATGAAGTAATCTACCAGCACATAAACTGGTAGCTGGTATGGATAGCTATTGCTCGAACAATCCGAACTAGAGCATCACAGATAGTAATGCATTTTTCGCTTGTTAAGCACTCATCTACCTGGCGTAATTTTCCCGGTCAAGAGACCCACATCTAGCACCCCACAGCTATGCTAATTCGGGCACTTGATCACTGTAAATAAGGACTTTATCATACAAAGCTAATCCTATTTGAATCAAGATTATAAGGCCTTTGTGCATGAAATTTATAAGTTGGTTTGATCTCAAAGCTGTTTAATTTCTCAAGATAAAACTACTAGCAATCATATAATCATTGATAACTTACAATCAGGGTATTAGAATGGGAAATCATTTCGTGCTTATACCATCTATTCGTGTATTTTTTCCGGAAATATTAGACGAGAATTCATTTCGGGAAAATAGGTATATCATAGTTTCATGACAAAATTTCTGAAAATTATGTTGTTCTGAGACTATGATTTGTCAATAAAACAAATTTTTTGAACCCTTTGCCAGAATGTGATAGCCTCCTCATCTACCTCTATATAAACTATTTTCGATACGAAATATTAAATTCTGATTATATTCAAAGTGCTTTGCAGTGATTAGTATCTATTGTATCCATCATCGATTACTTGTTATGCAAAGTTAATAATTAGATTTCGTTACTTATCGACCTTTCATCAACAGCAGCTACTTTATTCTACTGCTGCTATCTTTTACAAATCAACTAATAATGAATTAGGTTAGCCAAATTTGCTAGAACATTGACGGTTATCAAATAAATCTCAGGCAATGATACAATATCTTACAGGCTGTATCATGAGTCTACAATCAGCCTGTCTCCACAAACCATAAAACAGAAATGACTCTCCTTCTTGCTCAGTGTCGGAAAGGCCGGGCCAGGGGGTTGAAGGAGAAATCCACCCCCCCCCCCCTATCTTTCCTGGAAAGTGTCTACTTGGTTCCTCTTACGAAAAAGTAGCAATTGAAAAATAATGGTATATATATATATATATATATATATATATATATATATATATATATATATATATATATATATATATATATATATATAATATGTGTGTATGTGTGTGTGTTTTGTGTTTGTAGTGAATAGTTGAGACGTCAAATGATTATACAGAATTGAAATATGGCAACTCGATTTGTAACATTTGTATTCTTTTGCTAACAAAGACATCCCTTTACTGTCTGATTCGCTAAAGTTTGAGAATACTCCGCCCATTTCGTAGAAGTTGTAAGAAGAGCAACTCCTTGTCCTTTTTGTCATCGGAACATAAGAGCCATCTGACAAAAGATTTTCCCTGAGTGTCGGTGTTCTTTTGATTCTAACTGTACATATATACTTACATATATATGCACACATTACACACATATATGTGTATGATAAATTTTGCACATTTAGACGTGTTTTTCATATTCAAATAAGCCATATATATTTTTGATACATTAATGTCTGGATTCTCTTAACGACCTCGGGATCAGAGCCTCAGGCGAAATCACACAAAGACAAGAGTTTGTGACCGGCCGGGAATCGAACCCTGGTCCGGCAAGCTTGTATAGACAGTGACTACCACTTGGCCACGAAGAAAGAATATATGTGTATATATATATGTGTGTATGTATGTATGTATGTATGTATGTATGTGTGTGTGTGTCTGTAAAAACTATTGAACTGATCAACACAGTCACACAGAATCAATTGTGACACCCACATCTTACCGATTATTTATCTTTTGACTATATAAACACCCAGAGAGATAAAAAAAATCTCTGTTAACCTCTCTTTGATTCCGGAAGACTGATCCCATAGACGTAAAAGGGTCTAATTAAATCCACATTTTATTTGGAATGTTCCAAGGGCAATCCCCCCCTCCGTTGTTTTCCCTATGTATCTTATTTAATCATGTTTTATATAGAAACCTTGGAGGATATTTTAAAATGGGAATAGCTTTATGTCTGTTTTAACCTTTCTAATTGGAGATACCTTAACTTGGTGAAAGGGTTTGTGTATCGCCATGACCAGCAAACCTGTACTAGTCAGGGCTGGTTTTCTGTGAGTGAGCAGACGAAAATCTCCCATTATCATCAGTCCGCACTGGGCAGCGTGTGGTGATGAAAATGGACAAACCCCAGACATAACTAAGGACATGTCTGAGGCCTTTTTCATGCAGTGGACTAGGAATGGTCACATTTGTTCTTGTTACGTTATTAGAAACTGTACAGAGAAGGGAGAACAAGGATTTTTTTTTCTTTTATTCTGTTTCTTTATAGTTTTCTTTTAAGATTAATAATAGATAGGAAATTATGGAAATTAAAGTAACAATGTATTTTTTGGCAATCTTAGCTTACTTCATTGTTATTGTTGAAAAGAAACCATGTATTTTTGGCAATCTTAGCTTACTTCATTCTTATTGTTGAAAAGAAACCATGTATTTTTGGCAATCTTAGCTTACTTCAGTCTTATTGTTGAAAAGAAACATTATATTTTTGGCAATCTTAGCTTACTTTAGTCTTATTGTTGAAAAGAAACAATATATTTTTGGCAATCTTAGCTTACTTTAGTCTTAATGTTGAAAAGAAACAATATATTTTTGGCAATCTAAGCTTACTTTAGTCTTAATGTTGAAAAGAAACAATATATTTTTTGGCAATCTTAGCTTACTTTAGTCTTAATGTTTAAAAGAAACAATATATTTTTGGCAATCTTAGCTTACTTTAGTCTTAATGTTGAAAAGAAACAATATATTTTTGGCAATCTTAGCTTACTTTAGTCTTAATGTTGAAAAGAAACAATATATTTTTGGCAATCTTAGCTTACTTTAGTCTTAATGTTGAAAAGAAACAATATATTTTTGGCAATCTTAGCTTACTTTAGTCTTAATGTTGAAAAGAAACAATATATTTTTGGCAATCTTAGCTTACTTTAGTCTTAATGTTGAAAAGAAACAATATATTTTTGGCAATCTTAGCTTACTTTAGTCTTAATGTTGAAAAGAAACAATATATTTTTGGCAATCTTAGCTTACTTTAGTCTTAATGTTGAAAAGAAACAATATATTTTTGGCAATCTAAGCTTACTTTAGTCTTAATGTTGAAAAGAAACAATATATTTTTGGCAATCTTAGCTTACTTTAGTCTTAATGTTGAAAAGAAACAATATATTTTTGGCAATCTAAGCTTACTTTAGTCTTATTGTTGAAAAGAAACAATATATTTTTGGCAATCTTAGCTTACTTTAGTCTTAATGTTGAAAAGAAACAATATATTTTTGGCAATCTTAGCTTACTTTAGTCTTAATGTTGAAAAGAAACAATATATTTTTGGCAATCTAAGCTTACTTTAGTCTTAATGTTGAAAAGAAACAATATATTTTTGGCAATCTAAGCTTACTTTAGTCTTAATGTTGAAAAGAAACAATATATTTTTGGCAATCTTAGCTTACTTTAGTCTTAATGTTGAAAAGAAACATTATATTTTTGGCAATCTTAGCTTACTTTAGTCTTAATGTTGAAAAGAAACAATATATTTTTGGCAATCTTAGCTTACTTTAGTCTTAATGTTGAAAAGAAACAATATATTTTTGGCAATCTAAGCTTACTTTAGTCTTAATGTTGAAAAGAAACAATATATTTTTTGGCAATCTAAGCTTACTTTAGTCTTAATGTTGAAAAGAAACAATATATTTTTGGCAATCTTAGCTTACTTTAGTCCTAATGTTGAAAAGAAACAATATATTTTTGGCAATCTAAGCTTACTTTAGTCCTAATGTTGAAAAGAAACAATATATTTTTGGCAATCTAAGCTTACTTTAGTCTTAATGTTGAAAAGAAACAATATATTTTTGGCAATCTAAGCTTACTTTAGTCTTAATGTTGAAAAGAAACAATATATTTTTGGCAATCTTAGCTTACTTTAGTCCTAATGTTGAAAAGAAACAATATATTTTTGGCAATCTAAGCTTACTTTAGTCTTAATGTTGAAAAGAAACAATATATTTTTGGCAATCTAAGCTTACTTTAGTCTTAATGTTGAAAAGAAACAATATATTTTTGGCAATCTTAGCTTACTTTAGTCTTAATGTTGAAAAGAAACAATATATTTTTGGCAATCTAAGCTTACTTTAGTCTTAATGTTGAAAAGAAACAATATATTTTTGGCAATCTTAGCTTACTTTAGTCTTAATGTTGAAAAGAAACAATATATTTTTGGCAATCTTAGCTTACTTTAGTCTTAATGTTGAAAAGAAACAATATATTTTTGGCAATCTTAGCTTACTTTAGTCTTAATGTTGAAAAGAAACAATATATTTTTGGCAATCTTAGCTTACTTTAGTCCTAATGTTGAAAAGAAACAATATATTTTTTGGCAGTCTAAGCTTACTTTAGTCTTAATGTTGAAAAGAAACAATATATTTTTGGCAGTCTAAGCTTACTTTAGTCTTAATGTTGAAAAGAAACAATATATTTTTGGCAATCTTAGCTTACTTTAGTCTTAATGTTGAAAAGAAACAATATATTTTTGGCAATCTAAGCTTACTTTAGTCTTAATGTTGAAAAGAAACAATATATTTTTGGCAATCTAAGCTTACTTTAGTCTTAATGTTGAAAAGAAACAATATATTTTTGGCAATCTTAGCTTACTTTAGTCTTAATGTTGAAAAGAAACAATATATTTTTGGCAATCTTAGCTTACTTTAGTCTTAATGTTGAAAAGAAACAATATATTTTTGGCAATCTTAGCTTACTTTAGTCTTAATGTTGAAAAGAAACAATATATTTTTGGCAATCTTAGCTTACTTTAGTCTTAATGTTGAAAAGAAACAATATATTTTTGGCAATCTTAGCTTACTTTAGTCTTAATGTTGAAAAGAAACAATATATTTTTGGCAATCTAAGCTTACTTTAGTCTTAATGTTGAAAAGAAACAATATATTTTTTGGCAGTCTAAGCTTACTTTAGTCTTAATGTTGAAAAGAAACAATATATTTTTTGGCAATCTTAGCTTACTTTAGTCTTAATGTTGACATTAATTGAAAAGGTTAAGATTTGGCTGATATTTTCCGACTAATATCATTAGCATTTTCTTCATGTGCTTTTTACTGACAGGGGATGAAATAGGTATAAAAGGATACTCTTACTAGGTTGAATTCCTTGTAGTGTGGTAATCTTGTAGGTAGAGCATCTCTGGTCCCAACGTTGTTACTGTTCTTAAAATGTTTTATTTTACACTCTTGTGGTTTGTTCATTTCTTTGTTTCCTTTCCTCACCGGGCTATTTTTCCCTGATGGAGCCCTTGGTCTCATAGCATATTGCTTTTCCAACTAGGGATATAGCTTAGCTTGTAATAATAATAATAATAATAATAATAATATGTGGCCAATTATTTTTAGCTGATAGGAGAGATAGGTGAAAGGAAAATGAGGGCAGTTAGCCAACTAACCCTGGTAGGGAATAGTTTAGAAGGTTAAGCATTAGTAAGAGTAATGTAAAGCGTAGTTTAACCACAATTTTATTTGTATGAAGGTACATTTTTCTTAGTATCGAGTTTTTTATTTATTATTTTACATTATACTTACATTGTAAATTCTTTTAATTTACATTTCCCACAAGAATTTTTTTTTATTAGTATAATGTTTGAGTTTCATCGTGTTGAACATAAGAATGTGCGGATGTACCAGTTAGGTATTAACTGATAAGCGGAGTGAATGTAATTGACTTTATTTCCGTTCGTTCAAGAACGCTTTGCCTATAGTAAGACACGGGCTCTTCCAATAGGGGAGCCCGTAAAATCTTAATTTCCACGAACAGAGAGCTTTTATGATAACAGTTTATGTGAAAGAAGGTCACAAAAATTCAAACAGATTGATACAAGTACATACAGGCAATAATAAGTTATCAATTAGAGGGGAGGGCGATAAATCATAACAATATTAAAAAAAAAACAGCGATACCATTACAGTATACGAGCGTGTGATACGCGTGCGATACAAAAAAAATATTCTTCACCACCTGTGACTTGTGTAATTTGGGTAATTCTCTCTTCTCCTTCCGTTTCTTCCGTTATATCTCCATTGTATTGAGCTAGTTTACCTCATATTTTGGGTACTAAGTTGTATATCCTCCGAGTAATTGGTTCGTAAATCGAAAACAAAATCCGAAAGATTGTTGTTGTTATTGCAGATTGCATGGCCCTTACGGCCAGGCACGGGCTCTTGCATACTTGCAGCCGGAAGTGTATTTTAGGTTTCTAGGTGATTTAAGATAGGGGATGATCTGCTACTTTTATTTGTAGGTGGTTTGGGATGTGGGTCAAGGATAATCAGCCACTTTTATTAGCAATTCGCTTTCCTAATTTTAAGATGTATCCAGCCTCTTTTAAATCAAATGAAAAGGAAGGAGGTGACAGAAGGGAGGAAGGTATCCACCCCAAAGGAACCCACTGGTTCCCGCC
>NC_090766.1:13629481-13654481 GCF_036898095.1 Palaemon carinicauda | reverse complement strand
CATCATCATCATCATCATCATCATCATCAGCCATTACTTATCCACTGCAAAATAAAGGCCTCGGACATTTCCTTCCTCTTGCGTCTGTTTATGATCTCTCTTTGCCAGTCCACCGCCTTCTCTTCCTTCCCCTGTTTGTTTTGTAATCTCTAGGGACCCAATTTGTTATTCTTAATATCCATCTATTATCTGTCATTCTCATTATAGGCTTGCCCATGTCCATTTCTAATTGTATTAGGGTGAATGTATAACTAGAGCGCTACCAACTAAGTGACAGAAGTAACAATAAAGGTTAGAATTTAAATATATATATATATATATATATATATATATATATATATATATATATATATATATATATATATATATACACATATATATACACATATATACTGCTGTATATACCATAATTGAAGAATTTTAATTAATTTTACTTAATATTGCGGATATAATTACACTAATGTGCTCAGTTGTTATAACATCAACAATTCATTGTTTGAGAATAATCCAACATGGCGAAAGCCTTAAAACCATGAAAAAAGTACTTCTCAAATTAGTTGAAAACTTTGAGGTTAAGCATTTTTAGAAGTTAAATGAAGGCTCAATACTCCGCAGTATTCTATAAGTTTTATTCCAGCTTTGACCAGATTGTGGGGTAGAATCGGTGGAACTTCAAAAGTCCAAACTTGCAGCGAATGTTTTTGTGTTGAATAGGCTGACAAGAGACTCTCTTCTTAGTTTATGTATTATTATTACTAGCAAAGCTGCAACCCTAATTGGGAAAGCAGGAGGCTCTACGCCCAAGGGCTCCAACAGGAAAAATAGCCTAGTTGATACAGATCTTAAGATATTTTATTTTTTTTTTATTCATTACTTATTTACAGTTTATTTCCTTATTTCCTTTCTTCACTGTTAGCCCTTGGGTTTATAGCACCCTGCTTTTCCAACTAGGGTTGTAGCTTCGCTATTAATGATAATAATGATAATAATAATAATAATAATACCAAGACTAAGACTAATAATAATAATAATAAACAGCTAGATGCAAATGATCAGTAAGTAAAGCAACACGATCTCTTTCGAATCTTATTTGATATACATTTTAACGTACTGTAATCACAAACAAAATACAAATTCGTCTCAATCTTACATTTGAATCGAACTTAAGATCTCTCAGGGAAGCGAAAAATCCATGACAAAATGTGGTTTTGGCAGTTTGCTATTTGACCATCCAGGCTCGCTTTATAGATTTAATGACAGTTACGCTTTTTGCTGTAATTTATCCAATATTAATTTTAAACATTTTAACATCACTGTAGAGTAAAGTTCCAGAGGGAGGCATATAATCAGAGGGCGAGATAAGGTGAAGGATGATATGGAGAGATGAGCCTTTGATAGAAAGCATTGGAGAGGGCCCATCAGGCACCCGACCCCTTAATTATGGGCTGCCAACGTAAGAACCCGTGTCCAGCACAAGGCTTGACAATTTAATAAACAAGAAACCGACCCTTTAATGTAGGGATAACGCTGGGAAAGAAGAGAACAGTAAAGTTCTTTTGGCCACTTCATCCGAGATGGAATAAGGTATTCCACCTTGGCTTCATCAGCCATTCACAGAGTCTGACCAAGAGATGGATGCATTGAATTTATTAGTATGCACCTTCTTAGGGTGCGTCGGCTCTTAGATAGTAGAAGGTTTTACCCTTCAGGTTTTCATGTATTGTTGGGGTGCCGTTGCTAGCCTGGCACCTTCCCCTGGGATATTCAAGGAATTAGAGTTTCGATGGTTTGCAGCTTTTCTTGGTCACACTCAAAATTGCGTGACTTCACTGGTAAGACATTCAGCGATTTTGTTACTACCATCGATTGGTGATACTACTACTACTACTACTACTAATAATAATAATAATTTCTATATAAATATTAAAATTAGAGACAGTAGAGCTACCAACTAAGCAACGGAAGTCATATTAGAACTTTAGTAGTTACTTTGAGGCTACTACCCAGTGGGTAGTACCCACATGCCAGCAGGGTTTTCCTAGCTTCACGACCCACCAGCTAACCCAATTGGGTTCTATCACAGTGCTGGGTAGAAAAATATATTCTTTAATGTACGTTTGACTGGCTGTGGATTTTCATTAATAGTATTAACTAATATTAGTCATATCTATTCTAATGTTTTCTTTGGCTTTTTTTCTCTCCTTAACGTATTTTATAATACCATGAATTGTCAAACTAATATACAACCATTTATCTCTCCTTAACGTATTTTATAATACCATGAATTATCAAACTACACAATTTTATTCTGATGTACATTTATACATCTAGTCATTCACAGTTGTAGCTATGACGGTGATCTACTGTATGTCGTTGTGACGCTGATTGCGAAGCAAATTAACATCCGGCCAAGTTTTCCTATCTCGTGAAGTGTGGATAGTATTTCCCGTAGATTAAATCTCTTGGTTGAAATTATTATTATTATTATTATTATTATTATTATTATTATTATTATTATTATTATTATAATAAATAGCTAAGCCTCAACCCTAGTTGGAAAAGCGGGATGCTATAAGCGTTGATCTTCTCTTCTGGTTAAATTAATTGTGAATCATTCTCGTCTTACATTTAGAAGACTCTTATCCTAGTCAGACTTGTGGGACGGAAAAGACGAATAATCCAGTGTTCTGGATTTTAGTGGTGATAAATTCGCTAGTATCTTTGAACATAGGTTATAGTTGTTGTTGTTATTGTTGTTTGAAAACCGAAAGAACAACTGGTGATTCCAGTTATTATTCCCTGTTGATTGTTCTCGCTGCTTAGTTGAGGATGAGTTGTGTGTGGTGTAAACTTACAATGGGAGAACAACCTTCCGGTCCCAATTAAGAATTAAGAATCTTTTCCCCAAAAGTTCTTTTTGTCTCTCTTAAGTCTTGAATCCATTGCTGCCACTGATGCGGCTGATAGATTTCTTACTAAAATATCATAACTTTGTCGGTAATACTGCTAAAAAGAATGATGAAGATTGTAATTACATACTATCAGCATTCATTACTAGCATGAAGCAGGGGCTTCCCTGTAGATTGATGCTTTTAATCAGAAATGTAATCCTTAGTAAAGTAGAATATATATATATATATATATATATATATATATATATTTTTTTTTTATATCAAATAAGCCATATATTCTAATACATTAAAGTCTGGATTCTCTTAACGACCTCGGAATGAGAGCCCCAGGGGAAATCACTCAAAGACTATAGTAGCTGACCGAGTGATTTCGCCTGGGGCTCTGATCCTGATGTCGTTAAGAGAATCCAGACTTTAATGTATTAAAATTCAGGGCTTATTTGAAATATGAAAAACACTATTAGATGTGCAAAATTCATATATATATATATATATATATATATATATATATATATATATATATATATATATATATATATATATATATATACATATATACATATACATATATCTATCTATTTAACTATCTATCTATCTATCTATCTATCTCTATATATATATATATATATATATATATATATATGTACTCAAAATCATGATAACAACCAAAATAATTATTGATTCCATTTCCTTTTCAGGTAAGCGAATAGTATGAGAGGGGAATTCAGTCAGAAATCCTAAGTAACATACAGATCCTCGCCTTTAGCTTTCCTAATCTTATCAAAATATGGAATGGAGGTAATTTGGTAGAAACAGAAGTTTAAAACATGGTTGCAGCTGGGTGATGAAGGAGTACTGAAAAGACCCTATCTAAAGATCCAGGCTAATGACCCAATCTAAAGACCCTAGCTAAAGACCTTGTCTAATGGTCCTATCTGAAGACCCTGTCCAAAAACCCTGTCCAGAGACCCTGTCTAATGACGCTATCCAAGGACCCTGTCTAAAGACCCTATCCAAAGACCCTGTCTAATGACGCTAGCTAAATACCCTGTCTAATGACGCTATCCAAACACCCTATCCAAAGACATTGTCTAAAGACCGTATCCTAAGACCCTGTCTAATGACGCTATCTAAATACCCTGTCTAAAGACCATGTTTAAAGACCATTTCCAAAGACCCTGTCTAATGGCCCTATCTAGAGACCCTATCTAAAGACCGTGTCCAAAGACCATGTCTAAAGACACTATCCAAAGACCCTATTCAATGACCCTGGCTAATGTCCCTATCTAAAGACCTAAATTAAAGACCCTGTCTAATGGGGCTATCTAACTGCCATTTCTGAAGACCTTATCTAATGGCCCTTCTGTGATGCCTATTGTGAACCCCCTGAGGTTCACTGGCAACCCTAAACCACCTTCGGTATTTATGTGATGTAGGTTTGCTTCTTTTTTGCTACTTGTATATTTTTCAAATCTATTTCCATATGATTTTCGACGCATTATTCCTCTTTATTTTTTATTCTTTCTTCCCTTTTAATCCCCCTATTCCATTCTTGAGTGGCTCTATTATATTTAGTTGGGCGCTCTTCAACTTTTCCTCGTTCATCAGTGAGTAATCGAAGCTAAGTCACAGATAGTTTTGTATTGCTCGCATCTTTTATGACCCGAACGTTCAACAGTCTGGGTTGTAGCCACTAGACTTCTATCCTTACTATGAGATTAATGCTGCCATGAAAGTTAGCTGAAAGTACTGGATGCGATCTAGTAGCTATAAATATAGATAAACATCAGTGTTGATCTTATGGGATTGCTGAATATGACCGTAGATGAACTAAAACGTTGGGCGATTGAGATGTTAAATATAACAGTGATGTGATATTCAATCGAATTAAAAGCTCTTCGAAAGTTGAATATTGAAGTGTATCCATTAAGGGCAGTGACTAGAAATCAAAATGAAATATGATTTGGATGAAGGATCATCATGTATAAAAACTTGTACTTCGTCTAATATCAAAATGGGACAAAGGGTTCACAATCTGCCAATTATTATTATTATTATTATTATTATTGTTGTTGTTATTATTATTATCTAAGCTACAACCCTAGTTGGAAAATCAGGATGCTATTAGTCAAAGAATTCCAACAGGGAATAATAGCCCAGTGAGGAGAGGAAATAAAATAATAAACATTACAAGAGAAGTAATGAACAATTAAAATAAAATATTTAAGAACAATAACAAGATGAAAATGAATCTTTAATATATGACTTCAGAAACTTAAAAAAAAATGAGGGGAAGAGAAATAAGATACAATAGTGTGCCCATCCGGCGTCGAGGTATAAAAAGATGCAATTCGTAAGAGATTCAAATTGGTACATAGCTGTATCACGTCGTCATCATCATCATCATCATCGTCTCCTACGCCTATTAACGCAAAGGACCTCTGTTAGATTCTGCCATTCGTCTCTATTTTGAGCTTTTAAAGCAATACTTCGCCATTCATCATCCTTTTCACGCTTCATAGTCCTCATCTATGCAGGCCTGGGTCTTTCAAATCTTCTATTGCCCCGTGTAGCTCAATGAAGGGACATTTATTGACCATCTATCTAGAATTTTTTTTTTTTTTTTTTTTTTTTTTTTTGAGAGTGGTAGCAAGAAGTGAAATTTTTCAAATTCATGGATTTTAAGGAAATGAAAGAGCAGCATGGAGGGTGTGTGCGAACAGTCTAGCAATAGGCTTCTCACAGGATGAACACTTATTCATTTTATATCGGCGTCAATGACCTTCGATGTCAGAATGACAGAGAATTTCAAATCATTCATTCATTATTCGTGTTATATGTATTCTCATATGGAAAACTCATTCTCCCAGTAGGAAACAGTTTTCCATGAACTTATTCTCTCGTTGTTAACCTATTAAAGGTTTAGAGGTCACTTATGAATGGCAGAGACAAGGGACAGAGACATTGCCCTACATATGATCATCGCCCAAGCTAGGACCAGGGAGGGCCAGGCAATGGCTGCTAATGACTCTGCAGGTAGGCCTACAGGCTCTACTGCAAATACCCCATCTTTAGCTCACTAGTATGTTGAGGTTGCAGACATTAAAGAAACTATCCAGTTTGAGTGGGACTCGAATCCCAGTCCGACGACCGCCAAGCAGTGACGCTTCCAATAGCAACCTTCAGGTTACTCTTGGGCACAGTATTATATCTTATTTCTCTTCCCCTTGTTTTTTTTTAAGTTTCTGAAGTCATATATTGATGATTCATTTTCATCTTGTTATTGTTCCTAAATATTTTATTTTAACTGTTCATTATTTCTCTTGTAATGTTTATTATTTTATTTCCTCTCTTCACTGGACTATTATGCCCTGTTGGAATTCTTTGGCTAATAGCATCCTGATTTTCCAACTAGGGTTGTAGCTTATATGATAATAATAATAATAATAATAATAATAATAATAATAATAATAAAGTCAATTGGCAGATTGTGAACCCTTTGTCCCATTTTGATATTAGACGAAGTGCAAGTTTTTTTCTATTTTTTATATTTTTTTTTTATTTTATTTTTTTTTTATTTTTTTTTTATTAACGAGACTCTCTAATGATTAGCATAATCGTTTTTATTGGCGTTGGTTAGACTTCAAGTGGACTTTTAGTAGTACACATTTGTGTTTAGTAGAAATCGCTGGCTGCCAGTTATCATGGTACATCTGAAGCTCGTTAAGGTTTTAGATGGTAAGTTTTTTTTTTCTCTCTCTCTCTCTCTCTCTCTCTCTCTCTCTCTCTCTCTCTCTCTCTCTCTCTCTCTCTCTCTCTCTCTCTGGAAGATTCTAAACTCATTATCATCTTCAGCTTTATATACAAACCTGTTTTTATTTAGTGAAACCATTAGAGTAATTTTATCCAAACTCATCGATATTATTTATGACACTTCAAAATTTTGATGGGTTAATTATATATGTATATATATAAATATATATATTATATATATGTATATATATACATACATACATACATACATACATACAATGTATACACGCACTTTATTTAATCGGATTATTTCCTCTTAAAAAGTTTATGAAAATAGTAACACTCATATAAAGAGAGAGAGAGAGAGAGAGAGAGAGAGAGAGAGAGAGAGAGAGAGAGAGAGAGAGAGTATATATATATTATATACATACATATATATATATATATATATATATATATATATATATATATATATATATATATATATATATATATACATACAATGTATACACGCACTTTATTTAATCGGATTATTTCCTCTTAAAAAGTTTAGGAAAACTGATAACACTCATATAAAGAGAGAGAGAGAGAGAGAGAGAGAGAGAGAGAGAGAGAGAGAGAGAGAGAGAGAGAGAGAGAGAGAGAGAGAGAGAGAGAGAGAGAGAGAGAGGGAGAGGTGGCCTATTTTTATTTGGGAGAATCCGGTTATTTACTTATCTAATGTGACGTCTGTTATAATTTAACTCGAAACGACCTTGGTCCTGTTCTCTCTTTTGTTGCCTTTTGAATATCTATTCACTTACTGTATAGTTTACTATTCGACTTTTAATTCCAATCGAAAATTGTTTATATTCCTTGAAATTATTATTAAATTGATTAGTATATAATTTAGGTCACCAGCAAATGGCACCCCTTCGAAATGGGAAGTTTTTTTTGAAGGGATACAATAATTTGATTTGGGTGTTCTGATGAAACTTACTTCTACTACTACTACTACTACTACTACTACCACGACCACTACCACTACTTTTACTATTACTATTACTACTGCTACCATTACTACTACTACTGCTGCTACTGTTACTACTACTGCTACTATTACTACTACTTCTACTACTACTTTTACTCCTACTATTATTATTATTATTATTATTACTGAATGGTCCTTGCATAATCCCTTCGTCCTCTAGATGCACCCACCTTTTTGTCTTCTGCTTTACCCCCTTTTCCGTCTTAATCTCTCCTTTATCTCTCATATTGAATGGTCTCCCCGTTCTCTACAACATGTCATTTATTCTAATAAAAAATTAAATCAAATAGCTGAACAAAGCACGAGAGAGAGAGGGAGAGAGAGAGAGAGAGAGAGAGAGAGAGAGAGAGAGAGAGAGAGATGGATTACTTACTCTGTCAGAATGGATTCCGTCCTACCAGACGTCTGAAAACGTGATTTTTAGTCATAATTTCGAGAAACAACGGCAAAAACGTTTAAGTGCAGTTACGTCACAGAGGGTTGCCAGCTGTTGCTAGACGAAGATGTGAATCTTTATTTGCAGATTCTTTCCTTAAATGCTTCATTTACAGTTTTTATTTAATCAAAGCGATTAATGATTAGATTTAGTTTTAACATTTAAACGCTTAAATTAATTACCCTTTAGTTTATGAGATATAGTTGGAATTTTTGCTGGAAAATGTAGTATTTGTTACTTAATGTGATAATTTTTTTCCTTGATTTTTTTCCCGTGTGGTGAATTAGAGGCTTTGTGTCGTATCATGGCGTACAGTTCTCGTAATGTTGACTACCGATACGAATAGATTTTTATTATCGTTGTTATTATTATTATTATTATTATTATTATTGTTGTTGTTGTTGTTGTTGTCGTGTTATTATTTTTATGATTGTTGTTATTGTTATTTTCGTTGTTAGTGTTATTATTATAATTATTATTATTATTATTATTATTATTATTGTTATTATTTTTATTATTATTATTATTATTATTATTACTTCAGAAGCTCAATCTTTTGGTAAATTCTTTTTTGTTGAGAGATCACTCAAGTGCCATACGTGGATGAGATCATGATGACGGGTAGATGGAGATGGTTTGGGCATGCTCTTCGTACTTCCAAAAAGAGATTAGTTTACCAAACTTTCTACTAGGCTTCACAAGGCACTAGAAGAGTTGGAAAATCCAGGCCTACAGGGCTGAGGACTATGAAACATGAAGGAGGAGGTGATGAATGGAGAAGTATTGATTTTAAGCTCAAGATAGAGACGACTGGCGAAATCTAACCGAGGCTCTTTGCGTCAATACGCGTAGATGATGATGATGATGAATAGGTTGACATAAGTGTCATTCTATATATTTTATATATTCTTTATATTCTATTTTATATCATAAGCTTTGATTAATTTTATTGATCTATTTTTTTCATTACTTTTAATCCGTTTTTATTTCGCTTTTAGATGTTATCGTATGAAAGTTCTGTGATTGGTGTAAGCGTATGATTGATTAATTTGCATTATATAGCTCTGAATGGCTTTTGATGTTTCAGTGCTTGGCTTATGGCCTAAATTTTATATTCAATTCAGTTAAGTCTCTCTCTCTCTCTCTCTCTCTCTCTCTCTCTCTCTCTCTCTCTCTCTCTCTCTCTCTCTATTATTATTGTTATTATTATTATTATTAAATCATTTTTATTATTATTATTATTATTATTATAAAATCCTATTTAATATTATCATTATTATTGTTCATTATATTATTTATGAATATTTGTTATTATTATTATTGTTATAAAATTATTATTATTATTGTTATTATTATTATTATTATTATTATTATTATTATTATTATTATTATTATATAACCGACCTATTCTAACTTTGTTACTGATCTTAATATATTTTATATTTTTATTCATTACTTCAACAACAACAACATCATCATCAGCCATTCCTATTCCACTGCAGAACAAGGCCTCAGACATATCCTTCCACCTGCGTCTGCATATGGTCTTTTTATGCCAGTACGCACCCACAAACTTTCTTAGTTCGTCAATCCATCGTTCCATTCTTTACTTATATATTGTTTATTTACTATTTCCTTGTGTCCTTTCCTCCCTGGGCTGTTTTCCTGTTGGGGGGAGAAGATCGAGAGGGAGGGAAAGATTTAGATGGCGAGATAGTGTGAAGGATGATATGGAGAGAACAGGTTTGTGGAAGTGGATGCCTTTGATAAAAGGTATTGGAGAGGGCGCATCAGGCAACCGACCCTTTAATGTAGAGCTAACGGTGGGAAAGGAGAAGAGCTGTAATTATTTTCATCGATTGATAAGCATTGCATATTGACTCAAGAGTCTTTTTAAGAAATTATATATGGAATAATGTTATTAGGTATAGTCAATTCTTTTTAGTGAGGCAGATTTGCACCGACTCGCAGGGTTGCCCTTTTAGCTCGGAAGAGTGTCCTGATCGCTGATTGGTTGGACAAGATAATTCTAACCAATCAGATAGCAGGAAACTTTTTCCGAGCTAAAAGGGCACCGCTGCGAGTCAGTGCAAAGGCGCCTCTTTAAAAAAATTGAGTATAGTATTTGATTAGTTTTTTTTTTAAACTTAATACATAGAGAAAGGGTTTATTGCCTATACTTCTGTGTCGACCTATATTACTAGCTCGCACTAGACAGCTGAAAGACTGAAGATATTAAGGTTTTCAAGAAACTGAAGAATTGCTTGTTTTCCAAGTGTTTCGGTATTGTAGATTTGACAATTAACGCGGAATAGGCTGTGTGATATTCTAAATACATAGGAATGTATACGACAAACAGATCTTGTAGGTCCTGTAGGACACAGAGGTGTCCATCTGTGATAGGTCCCTAAAGTAAAGTAACAAAACTGTTGGGAAATCTGGAGGGATATTTAATGTAGTTCGCAGTACGTCGTACTTGTGTGTGTCTTTACATATTCTATTAACATTAAATAAACTTGGCTTAAGTTTTATTCTAGACTAGAAAAGAAGCATTCTTGAGAGTGCAGACCTCCGGCACGGTAGCTTATCTCTCGAAACCAGCTTGCCTTTCCTTGAATCAATTTAGACCGTTGGCGTATTTGAAGTCTGTGTGACAACCAAGTGGGAAGTTGGGGTTAAGGTTAATTCAGTCGTCCTTTTGCCCGACCTTGACCTTTGACCTAGGACTTTCAAAATTGAATCGTTTCCACGTCTCCACATAAAAATTAATCCCTGAAAGTTTCATTACTCTATGAGTAAAATTGTGGCCAGGAAGTTGTTCACAAACAGACAAACGAACAAACAGGGGCGTACACATTACCTCCTCCCAACTTCGTTGGTGGAGGTAAATATCGGGTAAGGATCATTTGTGCAATAGTAAATATCGGGTAAGGCATCATGTGTGCAATAGTAAATATCGGGTAAGGCATCATTTGTGCAATAGTAAATATCGGGTAAGGCATCATGTGTGCAATAGTAAATATCGGGTAAGGCATCATTTGTGCAATAGTAAATATCGGGTAAGGCATCATTTGTGCAATAGTAAATATCGGGTAAGGCATCATGTGTGCAATAGTAAATATCGGGTAAGGCATCATGTGTGCAATAGTAAATATCGGGTAAGGCATCATGTGTGCAATAGTAAATATCGGGTAAGGCATCATTTGTGCAATAGTAAATATCGGGTAAGGCATCATTTGTGCAATAGTGATAAGAGAAAATAAACTCATTGATAATTAAGTTAGGCAAAGGAAGCAAAGGTCAAATTTACCCATTCTGGTTTTCGTTTCAAGATCTTTACACTTTGAGATTTGACTTTATTGATCTATTTGTATATCTTTTATTTGCAGTTTTCAAGTAAGTGTTGATTTATAGTCGATGTTGATTAATAATTAGGGCTGAATGTAGTTTATCGGGACAGGGCGACATCTTTCTTATTACTAGCCCAATCTTTTTTTCTTTATGGGGAAGATGTGCTTTACTATGATCCGATATACCATAATATGAAGTTATTTTATATTTTCTAAGTTCAGCCCAAGAAGGGGGTCCGGGGGATTCCCCCCGACTGGTGGTTGTGACCTGGGAACTACTAGGTTCGTTTAGGTTGGGTTTGTGGGGTTTGTATGATAGCGACAGTGGTTGGGGGGTCGCAGGGGGGCGTTAGCCCCCCCCCCCCCCCCGTTAGGTCATTAGGAAGGTAAGGACACGGCTTGTAGGTCAGGTTAGGGGGGAAGTTTGGGTTAGTTGTTGTCCATTTTTCTCGGCGTGTCCCCATAAACTACAAAGGCTCCAATAATTATTTTGCACTCGATGTTTTCTTTGTCATACATTATACATATGTCCTTCGAAACTTTGTCATAAACTAAGAGTAATTGCCGGCAATCAAAGTAGTGTTGGTGACAGCCTAGATCAAGTTGTGTATTTTAGATAAAAATATTTCATTACTGTTATTATTTTGTTATTGTTTGTGAAATTTTATATCGTTAATGGTGTTTTGTCTTTGATTTGAATCACAATAAGGAATCAACAACAGAAATTATTTATTCAAGAAGCAAGTGTGTGTATATATATATATATATATATATATATATATATATATATATATATATATATATATATATATATATATATATACATATATATTTATTATATATATATATGAAAAATCTATTTTAATTCTATTTGAATGTTGTTACGTTTTTTAAAATATTTGAATTTAATTGTTCATTACTTCTTTTGTAGTTTTATATATTCCTTATTTCATTTCCTCACTGGGTTATTTTGCCCTGTTAGAGCCCATTGTCTTATACCATCCTGCTTTCCCAAATAATGTTGTAGCTTAGCTAGTAATAATCGTAAAAATAACCCGAATATAAAGCAAAACTATGATTATATCATCAACATGATATAATTATCTGTAGGCTTTACTAAAGTACTGATCAAAGTCCCCATATTAATCATACGGAAAGGGTTTTGGGTTGCGCAAAGGGTGGGGTGTTGTTGATAGGTGGGGTTGGATTGGGGGGGTGGGGTGGGGATGAATCCCCCTCTGACCAGAGGCTGTAAGATAAACAGGAGATCAAGAAAAGAAACTCATTTGGAAGTTTCTTTGTTGACTGAGGCGAGGCGAAGAGAAGGCGCTCCTTCAGGTATTGAGTTGCAAGGCAACTTAAAAGTGATCCCTGGTTTCGTCCCAAGTGCTTAATAGAGCACAAGGACTTTGTTCCTTGCGAGAGAGAGAGAGAGAGAGAGAGAGAGAGAGAGAGAGAGAGAGAGAGAGAATTTTGAATGGTTTCACTCTCGTAGGGTAAGGATTATCTTGTCGGGGTCCTCCCATTTTGATGGCATAAAAGTGTTTTCACTAAGACCTTTCTGTAGGTTTTAGTTATGAGAGAGAGAGAGAGAGAGAGAGAGAGAGAGAGAGAGAGAGAGATTTTGAATTGTTTCACTCCCTTAGGGTAAGGATTATCTTGTCGGGGTCCTCCCATTTTGATGGCATAAAAGTGTTTTCACTAAGACCTTTCTGTAGGTTTTAGTTATGAGAGAGAGAGAGAGAGAGAGAGAGAGAGAGAGAGAGAGAGAGACGTCTGTTTTTCTTTTTATCTGCTCCTCCTTAGATGCTACTTGCTAAAGTCTTCGATGATCAGTCTATTGGCAAGAAATATTTTAATACTTCTATTCTACCTTTTTTTCTTCAAGTATATTTCTCCTGTCTGGTCTTCAGTAGCTAATTCTCATCTTAATTTGCTGGATAAAAACTTCATCTTTTCAGTGGTTACTTTCCTCTTGGTAATGGTAGAAGAGACTAGCTATGGTAATCAGCTCTTCTAGGAGAAGGACTCCAAAATCAAACCATTGATCTATATAATCTTGAGTAGTGCCTAAGCCTCTTTACCATGGTCTTCCACTGCCGTGGGTAGAGTTCACTTGCTTGAGGGTACACTTGGGCACACAGTTCTATCATGTTTCTCTTCTTATTTTGGTAGAGTTTTTCTTGGTTATATAGGAAATACTTATTTTAATGTTGTTATTGATATTAAAATATTTTATTTTTCCTTGTATCCTTTCTTTACTGGGCTATTTTCCCTGTTGGGTCCCCTAGGATTATAGCATCCTGCTTCTCCAACTAGGGTTGTAGCTTAGCAAGTGATAATAATGATAATAATAATAATAATAAAATTTCTTATGCCTGATCAGGATATTAATCTCTAGCACCGTAGTTAGTTCTTTATATATATTGCACATGATAATTTTTTTTTTTTTTATTCAATTCTGACCATCCTTTGCATTCAGATCTTCCCAGACTTTACCATCCTGAACATAGTATTATTAACAGTTAATTCTAACAGCCAGGCCTTCTCCATCATAAGGCTCAACACTACACAGTATTCTAGAAGTTTTATTTCAGTATGACCAGTGTGGAATGATCTTAATCAGGCAATTGAATCAGGGTTACGTTCGTGACTGGCCCGCTCAAACTCTATTAGTTTCTTTGGTTTCTGTAACCTGACCATCCTTGTGAGCTAGAGGGGTGGTTTGGTGGAACCTATAGGTCTATCTTCTGAGTCATCAGCAGCCTTTGCCTGCCCCTCCTTGTTCCTAGCTTGTGTGGAGAGGGGCTCGGCCGCTGATTATGCTTTTTTGTTGACCAGACGGACATTAGTCTTTTTATAGTTTAT
The DNA here is from genome assembly GCF_036898095.1 of Palaemon carinicauda. Taxonomy (NCBI): domain Eukaryota; kingdom Metazoa; phylum Arthropoda; class Malacostraca; order Decapoda; family Palaemonidae; genus Palaemon; species Palaemon carinicauda. The sequence continues at coordinate 13,640,132 of NC_090766.1, read as the reverse complement.
TTATGACATATTTGTTTTTGATGTTGTTAATAGTTTATATATGACATGTCTGTTTTGAAGTTGTTACTTATTTTAGAATGATTTATTGTTAATTTGTTCTCTTCATTTATTTATTTCCTTATTTCCTTTCCTCACTGGGCTATTTTTCCCTGTTGGAGCCCCTGGGCTTATAGCATCTTGCTTTTCCAACTAGGGTTGTAGCTTGGATAGTAATAATAATAATAATATTAATAATAATAATAATAGGCAGTCTTTAGTCTAGGGTATTGTCCTGCTTGTCAGGGCAATGCCACTATCCATTGCCTCTGCCATTCATGAGCGGCCTTTAAACCTTCATAGTTTGTATTTGACATATCTATTTTAGCGTTGTTACTGATCTTTATATATTTGATATTCTTACTTCATTACTTTCCATAGAGTTTATTTCCTTATTTCCTTTCCTCACGAGGCTGTTTTTCCCTGTTGGAACCCTTAGGCTTATAGCACCCTGCTTTTCCAACTATGGTTGTAGATTAAAAAGTAATAATGATAGTATTGATGATAATAATTAAGTACATAATTCGCTGCTTAGGTGAACTAGAGCATTCTCAATATTTGGGAATTCGAGCAATAATGATAATAATAATAATAATAATAATAATAATAATAATAATAATAATAATTTATGTATTACTATAAGTGTTCATAGAATAATTTTCGAACGCTGAATGGTCTATTAGAATTTTTGTGTATTGAAAACTTCATAAGAATTTTTGCGTGATTTCGTATGGTTTTTCTGTATTGAGATTACCTTTGCAGTTTTTTGTAATTGAAATAGTCATAAAATTTTTTCATTCTGAAGGAGCTATAGAATTATCTTAATCTGAAGGAGTCATAGAATTATCTTAATAGGAATCATAAAATTATCTTATCTGAAGGAGTCATAGAATTATCTTAATCTGAAGGAGTCATAGAATTATCTTAATAGGAATGATAAAATTATCTTATCTGAAGGAGTCATAGAATTATCTTAATCTGAAGGAGTCATAGAATTATCTTAATAGGAATAATAAAATTATCTTATCTGAAGGAGTCATAGAATTATCTTAATCTAAAGGAGCCATAGAATTATCTTAAACTGAAGGAGTCATAGAATTTTCTTAATCTGAAGGAGTCATAGAATTTTTTTTTTATTCTGAAGGAGTCATAGAATTATCTTAATCTGAAGGAGTCAAAATTATCTTAATCTAAAGGAGCCATATAATTATCTTAAACTGAAGGAGTCATAGAATTTTCGTAATCTGAAGGATTTATAGAATTATCTTAATCTGAAGGAGTCATAGAATTATCTTAATGTAAAGGAGTCATAGAATTTTCTTAATCTGAAGGAGTCATAGAATTTTCTTAATCTGAAGGAGTCATAGAATTATCTTAATCTGAAGGAGTCATAGAATTATCTTAATCTAAAGGAGTCATAGAATTTTCTTAATCTGAAGGTGTCATAGAATTTTCTTACTCTGAAGGAGTCATAGAATTATCTTAATCTAAAGGAGTCATAGAATTATCTTAATCTAAAGGAGTCATAGAATTTTCTTAATCTGAAGGTGTCATAGAATTTTCTTACTCTGAAGGAGTCATAGAATTATCTTAAGCTGAAGGAGTCATAGAATTATTTTAATCTAAAGGAGCGGTACAATTATCTAAACTGAAGGAGTCATAGAATTATCTTAATCTAAAGGCGTCATAGAATTTTCTTAATCTGAAGGAGTAAAAGAATTTTCTTAATCTGAAGGAGTCATAGAATTATCTTAATCTAAAGGAGTCATAGAATTTTCTTAATCTGAAGGAGTAAAAGAATTATCTTAATCTGAAGGAGTCATAGAATTATCTTAATCTAAAGGAGCCATACAATTATCTTTAACTGGAGTCATAGAATTATCTTAATCTGAAGGAGTCATAGAATTTTCTTAATCTGAAGGGGTCATAGAATTATCTTTATCTGAAGGAGTCGTAGAATTATCTTAATCTGAAGGAGTCATAGAATTATCTTAATCTGAAGTAGATATAGTATTATCTTAATCTGAAGGAGTCATAGAATTATCTTAATCTGAAGGAGTCATAGAATTATCTTACTCTGAGGGAGTCATAGAATTTTCTTTATCTGAAGGAGTCATAGAATTTTCTTAATCTGAACGAGTCATAGAATTTTCTTAATCTGAAGGAGTCATAGAATTTTCTTAATCTGAAGGAGTCATAGAATTTTCTTAATCTGAAGGAGTCATAGAATTATCTTAATCTGAAGGAGTCATAGAATTTTCTTACTCTGAAGGAGTAATAGAAATATCTTAATCTGAAGGATTTATAGAATTATCTTTATCTGAAGGAGTCATAGAATTTTCTTAATCTGAAAGAGTCAGAATTATCTCAATCTGAAGGAGTCATAGAATTTTCTCAGTCTGAAGGAGTCATAGAATTTTCTCAGTCTGAAGGAGTCATAGAATTTTCTTAATCTGAAGGATTTATAGAATTATCTTCATCTGAAGGAGTCATAGAATTATCTTAATCTGAAGGAGTCATAGAATTATCTTAGTCTGAAGTAGTTATAGTATTATCTTAATCTGAAGGAGTCATAGAATTTTCTTAATCTGAAGGAGTCATAGAATTTTCTTAATCTGAAGGAGTCATAGAATTTTCTTAATCTGAAGGAGTCATAGAATTTTCTTAATCTGAAGGAGTCATAGAATTTTCTTAATCTGAAGGAGTCATAGAATTTTCTTAATCTGAAGGAGTCATAGAATTGTCTTAATCTGAAGGAGTCATAGAATTTTCTTAATCTGAAGGTGTCATAGAATTTTCTTAATCTGCAGGAGTCATAGAATTTTCTTAATCTGAAGGAGTCAGAATTTTCATAATCTGAAGGATTTATAGAATTATCTTAATCTGAAGGAGTCATAGAAATATCTTAATCTGAAGGAGTCATGGAAATATCTTAATCTGAAGTAGTTATAGTATTATCTTAATCTGAGTCATAGAATTTCCTTAATCTGAAGGAGTTATAGAATTATCTTAATCCGAAGGAGTCATAGAATTTTCTTAATCTGAACGAGTCATAGAATTTTCTTAATCTGAAGAAGTCATAGAATTTTCCTAATCTGAAGTAGTCAGAATTTTCTTAATCTGGAGGAGTTATAGAATTTTCTTAATCTGAAGGAGTCATAGAATTTTCTTAATCTGAAGGAGTCAGAATGTTCTTAATCTGAAGGAGTTATAGAATTTTTTTAATCTGAAGGTGTCATAGAATTTTCTTAATCTGAAGAAGTCATAGAATTATCTTAATCTGAAGTAGTTATAGTATAATGTTAATCTGCAGGAATCATAGAATTTTCTTAATCTGCAGGAGTCATAGAATTTTCTTAATCTGAAGGAGTAAAAGAATTTTCTTAATCTGAAGGTGTCACAGAATTTTCTTAATCTGAAGTCATAGAATTATCTTAATCTGAAGGAGTCATAGAATTTTCTTAATCTGAACGAGTCATAGAATTTTCTTAATCTGAAGAAGTCATAGAATTTTCTCAGTCTGAAGGAGTCATAGAATTTTCTCAGTCTGAAGGAGTCATAGAATTTTCTTAATCTGAAGGATTTATAGAATTATCTTCATCTGAAGGAGTCATAGAATTATCTTAATCTGAAGGAGTCATAGAATTATCTTAGACTGAAGTAGTTATAGTATTATCTTAATCTGAAGGAGTCATAGAATTTTCTTAATCTGAAGGAGTCATAGAATTTTCTTAATCTGAAGGAGTCATAGAATTGTCTTAATCTGAAGGAGTCATAGAATTTTCTTAATCTGAAGGTGTCATAGAATTTTCTTAATCTGCAGGAGTCATAGAATTTTCTTAATCTGAAGGAGTCAGAATTTTCATAATCTGAAGGATTTATAGAATTATCTTAATCTGAAGGAGTCATAGAAATATCTTAATCTGAAGGAGTCATGGAAATATCTTAATCTGAAGTAATTATAGTATTATCTTAATCTGAGTCATAGAATTTCCTTAATCTGAAGGAGTTATAGAATTATCTTAATCCGAAGGAGTTATAGAATTATCTTAATCCGAAGGAGTCATAGAATTTTCTTAATCTGAACGAGTCATAGAATTTTCTTAATCTGAAGAAGTCATAGAATTTTCCTAATCTGAAGTAGTCAGAATTTTCTTAATCTGGAGGAGTTATAGAATTTTCTTAATCTGAAGGAGTCATAGAATTTTCTTAATCTGAAGGAGTCATAGAATTTTCTTAATCTGAAGGAGTTATAGAATTTTTTTAATCTGAAGGTGTCATAGAATTTTCTTAATCTGAAGAAGTCATAGAATTATCTTAATCTGAAGTAGTTATAGTATAATGTTAATCTGCAGGAGTCATAGAATTTTCTTAATCTGCAGGAGTCATAGAATTTTCTTAATCTGAAGGAGTAAAAGAATTTTCTTAATCTGAAGGTGTCACAGAATTTTCTTAATCTGAAGTCATAGAATTATCTTAATCTGAAGGAGTCATAGAATTTTCTTAATCTGAACGAGTCATAGAATTTTCTTAATCTGAAGAAGTCATAGAATTTTCTCAGTCTGAAGGAGTCATAGAATTTTCTCAGTCTGAAGGAGTCATAGAATTTTCTTAATCTGAAGGATTTATAGAATTATCTTCATCTGAAGGAGTCATAGAATTATCTTAATCTGAAGGAGTCATAGAATTATCTTAGTCTGAAGTAGTTATAGTATTATCTTAATCTGAAGGAGTCATAGAATTTTCTTAATCTGAAGGAGTCATAGAATTTTCTTAATCTGAAGGAGTCATAGAATTGTCTTAATCTGAAGGAGTCATAGAATTTTCTTAATCTGAAGGTGTCATAGAATTTTCTTAATCTGCAGGAGTCATAGAATTTTCTTAATCTGAAGGAGTCAGAATTTTCATAATCTGAAGGATTTATAGAATTATCTTAATCTGAAGGAGTCATAGAAATATCTTAATCTGAAGGAGTCATGGAAATATCTTAATCTGAAGTAGTTATAGTATTATCTTAATCTGAGTCATAGAATTTCCTTAATCTGAAGGAGTTATAGAATTATCTTAATCCGAAGGAGTCATAGAATTTTCTTAATCTGAACGAGTCATAGAATTTTCTTAATTTGAACGAGTCATAGAATTTTCTTAATCTGAAGAAGTCATAGAATTTTCCTAATCTGAAGTAGTCAGAATTTTCTTAATCTGGAGGAGTTATAGAATTTTCTTAATCTGAAGGAGTCATAGAATTTTCTTAATCTGAAGGAGTCAGAATGTTCTTAATCTGAAGGAGTTATAGAATTTTTTTAATCTGAAGGTGTCATAGAATTTTCTTAATCTGAAGAAGTCATAGAATTATCTTAATCTGAAGTAGTTATAGTATAATGTTAATCTGCAGGAGTCATAGAATTTTCTTAATCTGCAGGAGTCATAGAATTTTCTTAATCTGAAGGAGTAAAAGAATTTTCTTAATCTGAAGGAGTCATAGAATTTTCTTAATCTGAAGGTGTCATAGAATTTTCTTAATCTGAAGGTGTCATAGAATTTTCTTAATCTGAAGGAGTCACAGAATTTTCCTATTTATGAACGTTCGATAGCTTATTCATGCAATAGGTGAATTAGAATATTTGATTTACTGGGAATTCCATAAGATTTTCACATACTAAAAATTCCACAAGAATTTTCCTTGGTTTAACTCCTACGAGTTTTTGCGTATTGAAAATTCATTGGCGTGTGCTTTTAGGAAAAGATTTTTGAAATTTTCTCATAAGAAAAGTCCTAACTGAAAATTTCTTCGCTCTGAAAGTTTCGTATGATTATTGTATGGTGCAATTTACCTAAGAATTTCATGGAAGCTCCTTAGAATTCTCGTAATCTGAAAGGTTCAAATATTTTATATAAGTATCTGTGATTTATGTAGTGTACCGGGAGTTCCATGGATATAGATGTCCTAGGAACTAATGCATCTTTAAACGAATGACAAAAATCATACCATTCGAAAAAAATATCGATCAAGATTTCCCTTGACTTGACAAAAAGCGTCATTGTTTCCATTACAATTGCGGAAAATTATCCAACATGGCTTTCCCAGCCAAAGCCGTAATTTCCTAGAATTTTCTTATAACCTCACAAACGGATAGTTCGTTATCATATTGCCAACGAATGGCAAGGCAGCAAGGTCACACTCGCTTGGTTCTCAGAGCAAAGTTCAAGCTATAACGAAACGTTATTATTGCAACACATTTTAGCTCGTTATGACGACTTATGTTAATTTCAGCCCTTTTATCATTCCTGTCGTGGACAGTCAGAGGGGCTGCTTCTGAGTTATTTACTCTGTAGACTTCGTTGCCTTCAGAGCTCCCGAAACTGTCTGTCGAAAGATTGGTCCTCTCGCAATCTTGCATACTACCAAAAAATGTCTGGGAACCCCAATCACTTTAACGTCCACTCTTCTACGCCGGGTGGGAACAATCATGGCTCAGATAACTACTACGAAGGTGACCTTGGTGGCATGTATGGGAATTCTTCAGCTTTCTGGCATAGATCAACACACTTCCAGGGTCCAGGTACCTCCGAAGATTCGGCATTATATCTGGACATCGATTTATCCCAACAATCACCATTTCACCAGGATCCAACTATGTCCCTAGGACCAGAGTTCACTCAGGATCAAACTCGTCCCCAAGAATTGGTATTATCCCCAGATCCAGCTTTATCTTTTGGATCATCATTAGCCCAAGATTATTCAGCAACCTACCATCCTTTAGGCGCAGTACCCCGCAGCATGGAACGAAATCCAGGTAACTTGTATTATCCTTCTGCGTCTGGTGGGGGTTTAGTGAATTCTCATCCCTCTGGAGGAGAGACTGCCAGCGCGAGCCACAGCCCCCCGTTTCCAGTGGGACGTAATCAAGCAGGAGGAGGAAGTGCTTCAGTATCCCAGGTTAGCGTCCAAGATAAGCGCAGAGAAAGGGACAGGCTTAGAGCTCAGCGTAACAGAGATAAAAAGAAAGCTTATGAAACCAAACTCGAGCAGACATGGGAGGAAATTAGTGGTGAAGTTGTGCAATTAACAGCCGAGAAAGAAAATTTGCATCAAAGCATCAGGCATCATGAGTATGTGTTAAGCTTTGATGGACAAACTTTACCAGGTAATTCTGATTTGACATATAAGGACTGCTAAGGTTTCTCCTAGCAGATCAAGGGGATTGCAATTTGTGACAGGAAGCCAAAGTTAAATGGGGGGGGGGGTTGTTTTTTTCCGGTTCTTTCATAATAAGTCACTTGTAATTTTAAAATAATTTTCCTTTATAAAACGTATTGCTATTTTTAAAGTTTCTATTTTTGATGGGGAAAAGAAAGATATGAAGAAAAATTACTAGATTTTTCAAATTTAAAAAATTAAAGTGTGAAGGATGAATTCTCTTTTCTTACCGATACTATCAGTACGTCTACATTCGCTTGCCTTGTTTAGAAATTAAGCTCAAAATTATATGATGTCTTTTAAAGTTTAGGTAAATGAAATTGAAGTAATTTATTGTTCTTTAGATAGTAGGATGTAATTGTCCACTTTTTTATATGTGTTTCCTATAGTTAGTTAATCTGTTATCGTTTTATTATATATTTTTTATAGTATTTCAATGTTCGCATTGATCGTTTATATCTTCTGAATGTTATCACTGTGCTGTGTGTTTTGCAGAATGGTGACGATGTCTGGACATCAAAATGTCTTTTCATAGATGTTATTTAGGTTGTGTAACATCCAATGCAGAGCAGAAATTAATGTAACAGAGTTTTACATACAGGAAAGGTTGTCTGGGTATACATTGGGTTTTATAGAATAGAGAAATATGCATCTTTGGAAGTCAAATTGATACTTATTTAAGTCTGTTTTAGAATTGGAGTGAATACGCCTAAAGGTTAGGCATGCTTTTTGAATTTGTTTATTATTATTATTATTATTATTATTATTATTATTATTATTATTATTATTATTATGATTATTATTATAATTGTTATGATTATTATTATTATTATTATTATTATTATTATTATTATTATTATTATTATTGATGTTGCTTTTACCCTATTATTTTTTTTTGTCAATCAGAAATTAGGAAAAGATATATTTAATGTCTTTTATTTTCGTGAAATACAGTTTTGAAGTTTAACATTAAAAGTGTACTGTAGTTTGAATATAGTACATCCCCCCCCCTCAAAATGTTCCAAATTAGATGATTATGTTTAATTTTTATGCTCTTTTGTGTAATCAAAGTATCTACGTTTTATTTTTTCGTTGCTTTTGTATCATGTAACTGTTGTAATAAAATGCTATCTTACTATTGTTGTTTATACTTTTGCTTGCCCTTATGATTACCGCCGCCAACGGAGTTGGAAGAGGGTTATGTTTTCGCCTCTGTTTGTGTGTGTGTTTGTTTGTTTATGAGCAGCTTGTGGTGTCTATATAGTATTTGCCTTGTGTTCAGGACTTCGTGCGACAACGTAATGACTTTCAACCGGGTTTTTAATGTTATTATTATTATTATTATTATTATTATTATTATTATTATTATTATTATTAGCCAAGCTACAACCCTAGTTGGAAAAGCAAGATGCTTTAAGCCCAAGGGCTCCAACAGGGAAAAATAGCCCAGTGAGGAAAGGAAATAAGGAAATAAATAAATGATGAGAATAAATTAACAATAAATCATTCTAAAAACAGTGACAACGTCAAAACAGATATATCCTATATAAACTATTAACAACGTCAAAGACAGATATGTTATATATAAACTATAAAAAGACTCATGTCAGCCTGGTCAACATAAAAACATTAGCTGCAACTTTGAACTTTTGAATTTCAACTGATTCAACTACCCCATTAGGAAGACCATAGATCCTATAGTCCATTTCTTTTAGCGAGGCATATTTGCACAGACTCGTAACGGTGCTCCTTTAGCTCGGAAAAGTTTCCTGATCGCTAATTGGTTAGAATTATCATGTCCAACCAATCAGCGATCAGGAAACTTTTCTGAGCTTAAAGGGCACCGTTGCGAGTCGGTGCAAATATGCCTCGCTAAAAGAAATGGACTATAGTAATTCCTTTGATGGTACTCCTCAAGGAATAAAATATGTTGCCACTTCGTTTCAATTTCCCGGAAGTGAATCTTGAGTTAAGTTTCATTACTTTATTTAGCCATATTGACATGTTATCCAGTGAAATGAAATGTGTACTTTTGAAATGCTTGCCGTGGCATTGTTTTGAAAAAACAAAAACAAAAAATTAACCCTAGCTTTTTGTAGGCCAGGAAATTAAGCTGAGAATTTAATCCAAGTATCATGAAGCCAGACAATTAGCTTCCTGGTCACAATTCTAATCTTAGTATTGAAGCTTGATATTATTATTATTATTATTATTATTATTATTATTATTATTATTATTATTATTATTATTATTATTGTCTAAGCTACAACAGCAGTTAGAAAAACAGGATGCTATAAGCCTAAGGGGTTCTGTGCGAAAAAATAGCCCATTTAGGAAATGAAATAAGTAAACTGTATATGAGATACAATGTATAAGAATATAAAATGCCTTGAGATCAGTAACAACGTTAAAATACGATATGTCATCTGCAAACTACGAAGACAGAGTGATATCAGCCTGTTCAACTTAAAATAATTCGCTGCAAGTTTGGACTTCTGAAGGTCCAGCGATTCAACTTCCTGATTAGGAAGACCATTCCACATTTTGGTCACAGTTGGAATAAGACTTCTAGAATAGTGTGTAGTGTTGAGCCTCATGATGGAGTTGGCAAAAAATCAGATCTCAAAGTATTGATTTATTGTCGTTGGGGTTAAGGGTCGTAATTGACAGAATGGCTTTCCTGGCCGCAACGCTGAGATTAGGAACAAAATCCATAAATTAGATAGAATTTAACACATTTGGTATTGAAAATGAAAATTTGTAACAATGAAAGAACATAATGGGTTAAAAGACTGAAATGTTTTTGAAGTTTTCTTGAAAATTTCATACTCTCGTTTTTTTTTTTTTTTAATTTTAAAGTTTTGGTTGAAAATCAACGTTCTTTCAAAAAGTTTTAAGTTTTGTATTTTGATGATTTAATTCCACGATATTTAAAGCTCTTAACAATCAGCAATAACAAAGGCCCATATGATTGAGTAGCTAGAACAGTGGTAACACGTTCATCTAGCATTCTCATGGCAGCAAATTGATCCCAGCCCCGGGACCGTGAGTTTAACCTGCTTGCTGGGGAGGATACTGCTGTGGTTTGGCACCACAGTGGGGTGTTAGGCTTCTTATGGTGGCCGTCTCTTCGGATGATACTGAAACCAGACACCTTGACCTTAAGATTCGCGAGCCTGTCTCTTCGGCTGATACTGAAACCAGACACCTTGACCTTAAGATTCACGAGCCTGTCTCTTCGGCTGATACTGAAACCAGACACCTTGACCTTAAGATTCACGAGCCTGTCTCTTCGGCTGATACTGAAACCAGACACCTTGACCTTAAGATTCACGAGCCTGTCTCTTCGGCTGATACTGAAACCAGACACCTTGACCTTAAGATTCACGAGCCTGTCTCTTCGGCTGATACTGA
>NC_090766.1:13616981-13624481 GCF_036898095.1 Palaemon carinicauda | reverse complement strand
CTCAAACTTGGTAAAATGGTGTAACTGATGCTTCAATTCTACTATTACAGTTGGTAAAACGATAGAACCCAGTACCTGAATAAATACGTTTCTTAATGTTGTCAGGTTAATATTCTTCGCCTAATGGGTTAACTACTGCACTGTATTTGTTGAGTGGCTACTTTCTTCTTGGTAAGGGTAGAAGAGACTCTTCAGCTATGGTAAGCTGCTCTTCTAGGAGAAGGATACTCCAAAATCAAACCGTTGTTCTCTAGTCTTGGGTAGTGCCATAGCCTCTGTACCATGGTCTTCCACTATCCTGAGTTAGTTCTCTTGCTTGAGTTACACTTGGGCACACTATTCTATCTGATTTCTCTTCCTCTTGTTTTTTTTTAAGTTTTTATAGTTTATATAAGGGATATTTATTTTAATGTTGTTACTCATCTTGGAATATTTTATTTTTCCTCGTTTCCTTTCCTCACTGGGCTATTTTCCCTGTTGAAGCCCCTGGGCTTATAGCATCCTGCTTTTCCGTCTAGGGTGTAGCTTAGCAAGTAATAATAATGATAATAATAATAATAATAAAGGCTTTAATGGAACTAGTACCTGAATGGTGATTCAATGGCTAGTACAGTGGTAACGTGTTTGCTTAGCATTCGCATGGCAACAGATCGATCCCAGCCTTAGACCAGGAGTTTTAAACTGTTTACAGGGGAACGCCACTACGCTGGCAACACAGTTGGGGGTTGTGGTTGCCCTGCTGACGTTCTGGTGAGCATCTATTCTGATGAAACTGGAACTGAAACTAGACACTTTTACCTTCACAGTCTTGACTGTTACTCTTACGACCTTTACCTCTGTGTCTTGACTGTTACTCTTACGAATTTACCTCAATGTCATGACTGTTACTCCTACGACCTTTACCTCAATGTCTTGACTGTTACTCCTACGACCTTTACCTCTACGTCTTGGCCGTTACTCTTCCGACCTTTACCTCTACGTCTTGGCCGTTACTCTTCCGACCTTTACCTCTACGTCTTGGCCGTTACTCTTACGACCTTTACCTCTACGTCTTGGCCGTTACTCTTCCGACCTTTACCTCTACGTCTTGGCCGTTACTCTTACGAACTTTACCTCTACGTCTTGGCCGTTACTCTTCCGACCTTTACCTCTATGTCTTGACTGTCACTCTTCCGACCTTTACCGCTATGTCTTGACTGTTACTCTTCCGACCTTTACCTCTACGTCTTGGCCGTTACTCTTCCGACCTTTACCTCTACGTCTTGGCCGTTACTCTCCCGACCTTTACCTCTACGTCTTGGCCGTTACTCTTCCGACCTTTACCGCTATGTCTTGGCCGTTACTCTTCCGACCTTTACCTCTACGTCTTGGCCGTTACTCTTCCGACCTTTACCTCTACGTCTTGGCCGTTACTCTTCCGACCTTTACCTCTACGTCTTGGCCGTTACTCCTCCGACCTTTACCTCTACGTCTTGGCCGTTACTCTTCCGACCTTTACATCTACGTCTTGGCCGTCACTCTTCCGACCTTTACCGCTATGTCTTGCCTGTTACTCTTCCGACCTTTACCTCTACGTCTTGGCCGTTACTCTTACGACCTTTACCTCTACGTCTTGGCCGTTACTCTTCCTACCTTTACCGCTACATCTTGGCCGTCACTCTTCCGACCTTTACCTCTACGTCTTGGCCGTTACTCTTCCGACCTTTACCGCTACGTCTTGGCCGTCACTCTTCCGACCTTTACCTCTACGTCTTGGCCGTTACTCTTCCGACCTTTACCGCTACGTCTTGGCCGTCACTCTTCCGACCTTTACCTCTACGTCTTGGCCGTTACTCTTCCGACCTTTACCGCTACGTCTTGGCCGTCACTCTTCCGACCTTTACCTCTACGTCTTGGCCGTTACTCCTCCGACCTTTACCTCTACGTCTTGGCCGTCACTCTTCCGACCTTTACCTCTACGCCTTGGCCGTCACTCTTCCGACCTTTACCTCTACGTCTTGGCCGTTACTCTTCCGACCTTTACCGCTACGTCTTGGCCGTCACTCTTCCGACCTTTACCTCTACGTCTTGGCCGTTACTCTTCCGACCTTTACCGCTACGTCTTGGCCGTCACTCTTCCGACCTTTACCTCTACGTCTTGGCCGTTACTCTTCCGACCTTTACCTCTACGTCTTGGCCGTCACTCTTCCGACCTTTACCTCTACGTCTTGGCCGTCACTCTTCCGACCTTTACCTCTACGTCTTGGCCGTCACTCTTCCGACCTTTACCTCTACGTCTTGGCCGTCACTCTTCCGACCTTTACCTCTACGTCTTGGCCGTCACTCTTCCGACCTTTACCTCTACGTCTTGGCCGTCACTCTTCCGACCTTTACCTCTACGTCTTGGCCGTCACTCTTCCGACCTTTACCTCTACGTCTTGGCCGTCACTCTTCCGACCTTTACCTCTACGTCTTGGCCGTCACTCTTCCGACCTTTACCTCTACGCCTTGGCCGTCACTCTTCCGACCTTTACCTCTACGTCTTGGCCGTTACTCTTCCGACCTTTACCGCTACGTCTTGGCCGTCACTCTTCCGACCTTTACCTCTACGTCTTGGCCGTTACTCTTCCGACCTTTACCGCTACGTCTTGGCCGTCACTCTTCCGACCTTTACCTCTACGTCTTGGCCGTTACTCTTCCGACCTTTACCGCTACGTCTTGGCCGTTACTCTTCCGACCTTTACCGCTACGTCTTGGCCGTCACTCTTCCGACCTTTACCTCTACGTCTTGGCCGTTACTCTTCCGACCTTTACCTCTACGTCTTGGCCGTTACTCTTCCGACCTTTACCGCTACGTCTTGGCCGTCACTCTTCCGACCTTTACCTCTACGTCTTGGCCGTTACTCTTCCGACCTTTACCTCTACGTCTTGGCCGTCACTCTTCCGACCTTTACCTCTACGTCTTGGCCGTTACTCTTCCGACCTTTACCGCTACGTCTTGGCCGTTACTCTTCCGACCTTTACCGCTACGTCTTGGCCGTCACTCTTCCGACCTTTACCTCTACGTCTTGGCCGTTACTCTTCCGACCTTTACCTCTACGTCTTGGCCGTTACTCTTCCGACCTTTACCGCTACGTCTTGGCCGTCACTCTTCCGACCTTTACCTCTACGTCTTGGCCGTTACTCTTCCGACCTTTACCGCTACGTCTTGGCCGTTACTCTTCCGACCTTTACCGCTACGTCTTGGCCGTCACTCTTCCGACCTTTACCTCTACGTCTTGGCCGTTACTCTTCCGACCTTTACCTCTACGTCTTGGCCGTTACTCTTCCGACCTTTACCGCTACGTCTTGGCCGTCACTCTTCCGACCTTTACCTCTACGTCTTGGCCGTTACTCCTCCGACCTTTACCTCTACGTCTTGGCCGTCACTCTTCCGACCTTTACCTCTACGTCTTGGCCGTTACTCCTCCGACCTTTACCTCTACGCCTTGGCCGTCACTCTTCCGACCTTTACCTCTACGTCTTGGCCGTTACTCTTCCGACCTTTACCGCTACGTCTTGGCCGTCACTCTTCCGACCTTTACCTCTACGTCTTGGCCGTTACTCCTCCGACCTTTACCTCTACGCCTTGGCCGTCACTCTTCCGACCTTTACCTCTACGTCTTGGCCGTTACTCTTCCGACCTTTACCTCTACGTCTTGGCCGTCACTCTTCCGACCTTTACCTCTACGTCTTGGCCGTTACTCTTCCGACCTTTACCTCTACGTCTTGGCCGTCACTCTTCCGACCTTTACCTCTACGTCTTGGCCGTTACTCTTCCGACCTTTACCTCTACGTCTTGGCCGTCACTCTTCCGACCTTTACCTCTACGTCTTGGCCGTTACTCTTCCGACCTTTACCTCTACGTCTTGGCCGTCACTCTTCCGACCTTTACCTCTACGTCTTGGCCGTTACTCTTCCGACCTTTACCTCTACGTCTTGACCGTTACTCTTACGAACTTTACCTTTACGTCTTGACTGTTACTCTAACGATTGATATAATAGTGGAATTTAGTGCCTAAATGGTGGTCTAGCTCTTAATAGAATGGTGTGATTAATGGTTCAATGTTCATCTCATGTTTTGGAGAATATTGCTATTGGTGGTTGAATACTGGTGCTAAGCGAAGTGTCATAGTATGACGCATGCTTAAATACCGATGATATTCGTATATATATAAAATTGTAACGGATGTAGTTTATAAAAATAATCGTCCTATTGCATATAATCTCTAGTTTAATTTTATTTTGTCGAAATGGAAAGAGTCATAGTTTTGGAATTTCGGTAAAGGTTTTTCCTTACATTTTACCTCATAGTTTTCCTTTTTGTTAATGAATTTATAATTCGATCCTTCCGGTGAAAGCCAGTTACTTTCAGTATTTCCTGCTGTGTTTCTTGGCATTGTATCTTTTGGGAAATTCATTCCAATCTCTTTTTTTTTTTTTTAATATTATGAGAAAGTCATCTCAACTTACTTTTTTTTTTTTTTTTTTTTTTTTTTTTTTTTTTTTTTTTTTTTTTTGTGTACAGTTATCTTAACCTCAGATTTTATTTCAATAATGTTTTATTTTATTACAAAAGGGTTGGGGTGGCCGATGTGGTAACGTCGCTGACTGGTGAACTCTAGATTGGTTGTTCGAGTCCCGCTCAAACTCGTTAGTTTCTTTGGTCGATGCAACATCCCCATCCTTATGCGCTAAGGATAGGTAGTTTAGGGGAGCCTATAGGTCTATCAGCTGAGTCATCAGCAGCCATTGCCTGGCCCTCCTTGGTCCTAGCTTGGGTGGAGAGGGGCATTTGGCGCTAATCACATGTGTATATGTTCAGTCTCTAGGGCATTGTCCTGCTTGATCTGGCAATGTCTCTGTCCCTTGCCTTTGCCATTCATGAGTGGCCTTTAAAAGTTCAAACCTAGTAAGTCATAAAACATTTTCATGACATCAGTTTTCCTACGTAATTTAAATTCCATAATTTTTCCACCTGCTTCGTATGTTTATAAGAAATTTTTATTTTTATTATTTCAAATGGAATGTCTTTATATGGCATTTGATTGTTTATAGGTTATATATCAAAATTTTAAAACATTTCATTCAATCCACATTTTCTGATCTTTTGCTCCATATTGTCCAAGTTTGTATTCTCAAGTCAATATCCATATTTATGTGAAGAAAAAAGAAAAAGAAAAAGGAAACCAACAGTCCATTATAATAGTTTCGTAAACTTAATCCTTCACTGTGGAAGAGTTTGTTTTATAATAATTCAATAATCTCTGCGCCCCGATTAAAACTACGTTTTTACGTTTTATTATTTGGTGTTGATTATTGCTTATGTGTGTGTGTGTGTGTGTGTGTGTGTGTGTGTGTGTGTGTGTTTTTAATAAACATGTATTTTATATTTTATATTCAAGTATACTTATTTTTATTTATTTTCCTTTTTAGGTATGTGCACGTGCAGGGTTAATGACTTTAAAAAACAAAGTAGAATCGTGAGTACGGTGAGTAGTTTATTATTATTATTATTATTATTATTATTATTATTATTATTATTATTATTATTATTATTATTATTATTATTATTATTGAAGCTACAAACCCTGGTTGAAAAAGCAGAATGATACTAGCCCAAGGGTTCCTACAAGGAAAATAGACCAATGAGGAAATGAAATAAGGAAGTAGCAAATAAGCTATATGTATAGTATAAGCAAGGGATAAAATTATGAAACAGTTTAAGATCGGTGACAACATTAAAATAGATCATTCATATATAAACTGTAGAATGAGTCATGTCAACCTGTTCAACAGAAAGGAATTTACAAAAAGTTTGAACTTCTGAGAAGTTCCACAAATTCCAACTCCACATTAGTGAATATACTGTGCAGAGACAGACACATTTACACACACACACACACACACACACATTATATATATATATATATATATATATATATATATATATATATATATTATATATATATATGTATATATATATATATACTGTATATATATGTATGTATGTATGTGTATATGTATATATATGTATGTATATATGTGTGTATATATATATATATATATATATATATATATATATATATATGTATATATATATATATATATATATATATATATATATATATATATATATATATATATATATATATATATATATAAATTTTATGTATATATATACACACATATACATATACTTTCTGTATATATAGCGTGTGTTTATTGGTAAATTAAGTGAAATAGAATGATCGTGAGAGAAAAATAAATGGTATATTATTATTATTATTATTATTATTATTATTACTAGCAAAGCTACAACCCTAGTTGGAAAAGCAAGATGCTATAAGCCCGAGGGCTCCAATAGGGAAAAATAGCCCGGTGAGGAAAGGAAATAAGGAAATGAATAAAGGATGGGAGCGAATCAACAATAAATCATTCTAAAAACAGTAACAACGTCAAAACAGATATACATACATACATATACCAAAGGCACTTCCCCCAATTTTTGGGGGGTTGCCGACAACAACAAGAAACAAAACAAAAAAGGGGACCTCTACTCTCTACGTTCCTCCAGCCTAACCAGTGACTCAGCCAAGTTCAGCTGGTACTGCTAGGGTGCCACAGCCCAACCTCCCATATTTCCACCACAGATGAAGCTTCATACTGCTGAGTCCCCTACTGCTGCTACCTCCGCGGTCATCTAAGGCACCGGAGGAAGCAGCAGGGCCTACCGGAACTGCGTCACAATCGCTCGCCATTCATTCCTATTTCTAGCACGCTCTCTTGCCTCTCTCACATCTATCCTCCTATCACCCAGAGCTTTCTTCACACCATCCATCCACCCAAACCTTGGCCTTCCTCTTGTACTTCTCCCATCAACTCTTGCATTCATCACCTTCTTTAGCAGACAGCCATTTTTCATTCTCTCAACATGGCCAAACCACCGCAACACATTCATATCCACTCTAGCCGCTAACTCATTTCTTACACCCGTTCTCTCCCTCACCACTTCGTTCCTAACCCTATCTACTCGAGATACACCAGCCATACTCCTCAGACACTTCATCTCAAACACATTCAATTTCTGAATGTGATTGAGATGAAGTGTCTGAGGAGTATGTCAAATATAAAGTATGTCAAATATAAACTATAAACTATTAACAACGTCAAAACAGATATGTCATATATAAACTATAAAAAGACTTATGTCTTCCTGGTCAATAGAAAAAGTGGGTAATGACTATAAACTAGAGCTAACTACAGTAGGAATTAGGGAAGAAGGGAAAGTTGTTCTACTAGGAAATAAATGGAGAGAGAAAGAATGAGGTTGATTACTAAATGGATATCACTTTCAAATGGAGAGATGCCACTAGAAGAGAATTGACTCCTGGGTTGATTTGATGAAGTGAATGTTATTGAAATGTGCTGAATGTTGAAGGCAGAGGTGAATAATTCTAGAGAGTAAAAGGGACTAACTTA
>NC_090766.1:13591981-13611981 GCF_036898095.1 Palaemon carinicauda | reverse complement strand
TGGCATTTGTACATCATTTTTAAGGAATTCTGACAGTTGTAATTTGTCATTTAGATTTTGACAGTTGTAATTTGGCTTTTGTACATCATTTTTAAGGAATTCTGACAGTTGTAATTTGTCATTTAGATTTTGACAGTTGTAATTTGACTTTTGTACATCATTTTTAAGTTATTCTGACAGTTGTAATGTGTCATTTAGATTTTGACAGTTGTAATTTGGCTTTTGTACATCATTTTTAAGTTATTCTGACAGTTGTAATGTGTCATTTAGATTTTGACAGTTGTAATTTGGCTTTTGTACATCATTTTTAAGTTATTCTGACAGTTGTAATTTGTCATCTAGACAGCATTTATGACTGATTTTGACGGTTGTATTCTGGCATTTGTACATAAATTTTAAGGAATTCTGACAGTTGTAATTTGTCATTTTGACAGAATTTGACTGATTATGACTTTTATTTTGGCATTTGTACATAAATTTTAAGGGATTCTGACAGTTGTAATTTGTCATTTAAACAACATTTATGACTAATTTTGACTTGTATTTCGGCCATCAGACAGCCTTCTATTAGTGATGTTACCATTCATACCTTGACATTTCAACCATTCGACTTCGCCTCGCTCGAGGCACCTGCAGCTTCATTTATGTGATAAATCTTTAAGTAATTCACCTGGAATATGCATAATGTCAATCATCCTGGAGCTCCCATCAACCATCACATGAAGGGCGCATGAAAGCCGCTTTGATGTTATATTATTCCCCGTCATTACGAACCTGTCGAGTGTTCTGATTGACTCGTACATACTGGGTCAGTAATTAGGTTTTTTTTTTTTTTTTTTTTTTTTTTTTTTTTTTTTCTCTGCTGCTGCTGCTTCTGAAGGTGCAAGTGTTGTTATTCATGCAGTGTGATTCTCCTGGTACTTTTTTTTTTTTTTTTTTTTGCGCAATTGACACCTGATTTTGCAAAGACGGCGTTTGAATATTTAAGAGACTATAAGATTTCTTCATTCTTTAAAGCGTTTGTTTGGTGAATTTGGATTATAATGTTGTTGTTATTTTATTACTCTCTCTCTCTCTCTCTCTCTCTCTCTCTCTCTCTCTCTCTCTCTTTATTCTTTTAAACGTTTTCAATACTGAAGTTGGATTATAATGTTTAATTACTCATTGTCAAGTTATTTTAACACTCTCTCTCTCTCTCTCTCTCTCTCTCTCTCTCTCTCTCTGTTTATTCTTTTAAACGTTTTCATTGTTGAAGCTGGATTATAATGTTATTTTATAACTCTGGCAAGTGTCTTTGTTCTAATTTTCATGAACTTGTTCTTTTAATTTTTTATAGTAACCTCATGTTGTTCTCTACCATAGCTGCTTACTACCACGTCAACAATTCACTGTTCAAGTCATCACAGGCACAATGTAGTTAACTAATCTTGTCTTAAGCTTTGCAGCCAAGGGTATTTTACCTGGCAAATGGAAGTTGTTCCTCAATTACTCATTAGTACACACACATGTGTATATATGTGTATATATATATATATATATGTATGTATGTATACATAATATATATATATATATATATATATATAATATATATATACATATACATGTGTGTGTACTAATGAGTAATTGAGTAACAACTTCCATTTGCCAGGTAAAATACCCTTGGCTTCAAAGCTCAAGACAAGATTAGTTAACTACATTGTGCTTGTGATGACTTGAATAGTGAATTGTTGACGTGGTAGTCAGCAAATAGGGGTAGTAAGCAGCTATGGTAGAGAACAACATGTGGTTACTGTCAACAATTAAAAGAAAAAGTTAATGAAAATTAGAACAAAGACACTTGGGAGAGAGTTATGAAATAACATTATAATCCAGCTTCAACAATGAAAACGTTTAAAAGAATAAACAGAGAGAGAGAGAGAGAGAGAGAGAGAGAGAGAGAGAGGAAATAACTTGACAATGAGTAATTAAACATTATAATCTAACTTCAGTATGAAAACGTTTAAAAGAATAAACAGAGAGAGAGAGAGAGAGAGAGAGAGAGAGAGAGAGAGAGAGTAAATTATTTCAAAATTTTCACATTTTGATAATGAAATAATTTATGTAAAAGTTTTAAATTGCAAGAAATTAACTGTTTCGTATATGAATGATCGCTATATTGGGAAATATGTGAAATCCTGTTTGAAATAATGGAATCTTATCTTGAATAATTATTTTATATATGCTGTATTTTAGTGGTATAGTTTGAGCTAATTATATTTTATAGGTGGTAATAATTTTGATATTTATTTGTTTATGGAAAATAAAGTAAGAAATATTGCCTAGGAACACTGTTGGACTACGACCTTGAGGACTCAGGTTCGACTCCCGGGTAAGGGCTGGTGGTTGGTATATTGATAAGGTCCAGATAGAGTTAGAAGACGTGGATGGGATGACGCAGTTTGTTTATATCCGGGGAATGAAAACAGGAATAGGGTTTGCGGTGGCCTTGCCTGGAAATCGCCGGACTGGGGGTTCGAGTCCCGCTCAAACTCGTTAGTTCCCTTTGTCGCTGCAACCTCACTATCCTTGTGAGTTAAGGAAGGGGGGTGGGTTTGAGGGAGCTTTTAGGTCTTAGCTGCTGAGTCATTAGCAGCCATTGCCTGGCCTTTCTTGGTGCTATCTTGGGTGGAGGTGGCTTAGGCGCTCTTCATATGCATGTGGTCAGTCTCTAGGGCATTGTCCTGCTAGCTAGGGCAGTGTCACTGTCCTTTGCCTCTGCCATTCACGAGCGACCTTTAAACCTTTTAGACGATTATCTAAGAATGGAGGTTTTTTAAAACGACAATGTTTTTTATGTAGATTTTGTAACCGTTAGAAGAATTCTCGGCAAGTGTCTCTATAAGTCAATTCTTTTTAGTGAGGCAGATTTGCACCGACTTGCAGGAGTGCCCTTTAAGCTCGGAAAAGCTTCCTGATCGCTGATTGGTTAGACAAGATTCATTCTAACCAATCAGAGAGCAGGAAACTTTTCCGAGCTGAAAGGGCACCGCTGAGCAGTTGAAAGATATCTTGTTTATATTAATAAAACTTTAATGAAAATATATATATTTTTTACTTGATATATATTTTTTTACTGATTACTTCTCATTTATAGTTTACTGTATATATTTCCTTATTTCCTCTCCTCACTAGACTTTTTCCCCTGTTGGAGTCCTTAGGCTTATAGCATCATGCTTTTCCATCAAGGGTTGTAGGTTAGCTATTGATAATAATAATGATAATAATAATAATAATAATAATAATAATAATAATAGTGGAAGCTAGATGTATCCTGGAACCCCATACTATAAGCCACTAGTCTCTGCAGATTGTGATTAACAAAAAGGAAATAAGAATAATAATAATATTATTATTATTATTATTATTATTATTATTATTATTATTATTATTATTATTATTATTATTATTACCACGCAATTGCGGTAAGAGGATATGCTATATTGAAGGCCATCTGGTGGGCATTGGGGGTGCGCATTTTAATTGCTGGTTGGTTTTTAGTTGTTTTGGTATTATAGATGGATGTGGGTAAAGGTTGCCAAGAGTCAGAGTCGAGGTTGATTTCAGATTGATTGATTTATCGATTTTTTTTTTTTTTTTTTTTTTTAGTGGCCATTGATGACCATAACTTGTTATAAAGGTCTCTCTCTCTCTCTCTCTCTCTCTCTCTCTCTCTCTCTCTCTCTCATAAAATATGTATATATGTATATATATATGTATGTATATATATGTATATGTATACACATACATACACATATATACATACATACATACACACACGCATGTATATATATATATATATATATATTATATATAAAATCAGACAAAAAAATGCATCAGTTTCTAGGCCACTGCAGGATATAGGCCTCAGACATGTTTTTATTCGTGCCTTGGGTTCGGCCATATCACCACCACGCTGGCCACTTCGGATTAGTAATGGTGGGAGAATTTAGTCTCGTCGCTCACAGCAAACCAACCTAGTAGGGGTGGCTATGAATAGTACACATTTACCAATCAGTGCGATACACACCCTTTCATCACGTTGATGTATATCCACCCACAAATGTGTGTATACATACACATGTGTTCATATAATCTTTAAATGCCTCTTAATATCGAATTCTCTCTGCCTCCTTTTGTGTCCCGGTGGTAAGTCACTGGAATCTCAGTTTCCTGGGTCCGAGTTCGAATCCTTGGCCTATCAGGAGCTAAATTCAAAAAGTTAATCTCCCCTTTGGTCTCTGATCCCGAGGCAGAGCGAATTTGATATTTATTGCTTATATTTGTAAATGAAAATCTATTAAATGTGAAAAATTGTCATTAAACACACACACACACACACACACACATATATATATATATATATATATTTATATATATATATATATATATATATGTATATATATATGCATATATATACACTTATATATATAAATATGTATATATATACATACATATATATGTATAAATATATATATATATATATATATATATATATGATATATATATATATATATATACATATATATATATATATATATATAAAAGCAATGCTTACTCCATCCTATCATAAAAATAACTCTGCTCTTTCCTCTGGAGAATCCTAGATTCCTAAAATAGATTATTCTCAATATTTGTGTCGTTAATGATAATGATGGCGGATGATATACGATCCGAATTGTCTAATGCGAAGAAGGCCGGTTTCACAGCTGAAGTCATGAAGCCATCGGTAAAAGAAGGACATGATGCATTGTGTCATTGCTATGCATTCCACTCGCCTGGGATGATTTTGGGAGATTTGGATGCAGTTTTTTGGTGACTAAGCTCCCAGTACCAATTTGGGTGGATGTTTATACTCGGTTTGTTTTTTTTTTTTTTTTTTTTTTTTTTACTAGCAGAGTTTTTGTATTAATTTTAATCACCAGGAACTGATTTTAATGTTTCAGATGCTCTCTTAGCAGAATTTTAGCATTAATTTTAATCATCGGGAAGCGATTTTAACGTTTCGATGCTGTCTAACAGTTTTTGCATTAATTTTAATCATCAGGAAGCGATTTTAACATTGTAGATGCTCCCTTAGCAGAGTTTTTGCATTAATTTTAATCAGCAGGAAGCGTTTTTATTGTTTCAGATGCTGTATTAGCAGAGTTTTTGCATAAATTTTAATATTCAAGAAGCGATTTTACCGTTTCAGATGCTCTCTTAGCAGTTTTTGCATTAATTTCAATCACCAGGAAGAGATTTTAACGTTTCAGATGCTCTCTTAGCAAAGTTTTTGCATTAATTTTAATCATTAGTAAGCGATTCTAACGTTGTTTTTTCTTTTTTTTTCGCCTGCTTGAATTGTACTCGAGAATGTATTCCAAGGTATGCTTAAAATTTCGTGTTATTTTAATCTCTTCATCTTACTGAAGTGTTCGCGTTCTTATGCTAATGAACATAACCGTTGAATTGTCCTAATTGGTATGAGATTAATTGTGCTTACCTTGTTCATTATATATATATATATATATATACAGTATATATGTATATCTATATATCTAACTATATATATATATATATATGTATGTATGTATGTATGCATGTATGTATGTATGTATGTATGTATATATGTATATATATATATAGTTAGATATATAGATATATATATATATACTGTATATATATATATATGTATATATATATATGTATATATATATATATATTTATATATATACAGTATATATATATATATCTATATATCTAACTATATATATATATATATATATATCTAACTATATATATATATATATATATATATTTGAAAGCTCTTATTGTCTTTTGAAGCGGCCAGTTTCTTTCATGCACTAAATATAGACTGTGGCATTAGATTAAGGATGTGATATCTGACGAAAAAAAATGACGATGATGATGTCGATACGATGCGAAGTGGACGAGAGATGAATTAAGATGAAGCGCCCAGATAAATTGCAGCATCAACAATGCTTTTTGCAATTCTCGTATTCAGGTTTTTTTTTTTTTCATTAAGGAGATCTTGGGATTGGGAAGGATGGCTCCTGTCCATGGGATGTCCAATTCCTGTCGGTATCCTGTAAAACAGGCGAAGGATTGGAATTCCTTTTTCTGGTTATATTGCGCTGTTGTCTTGGGTGGTTGCAGCCAAAGAAAGGGCTTCCTGTTTGTGGGAGTGGCTGATAGGAGATGCGTACGGTGTCCATGCTGTTAGTCCTGTCTGCTTTCGTGCATATGTTTATGGTTTCATGTGATGTGTAGATATGTATGTGTGTTTGGTCATTTTCTGTCTGAAATATTTTGAGGCGGTCGCTTGTCTAGATATATGGTAGACCAGTCTTTTTTTTTTTTTGTCTAGCATATGTGCTACACTTGTCTTTATTTTTTTTTTTCAAATTCATGGTCCTTATTAAAAAAAAATGCTACTCTTGTCTTTATTTAATTTAATTTTTTTTTCAAATTTATGGTCCTTATTAAAAAAAAAAAGATTTAGTTTTTCCCGTATTATTGTAGTATTTTCATCCGAAAGATTTCGTGTGCGAATGATCTTTTTTTTATTGTATTGTAGAAATTTACTGGTGTTTCTTAGGAAATATTTCATACGAGAGAGAGAGAGAGAGAGAGAGAGAGAGAGAGAGAGAGTCTGTATTAGACCCAATGCTATAAAACAAAAACTGGAAGAGAGAGAGAGAGAGAGAGAGAGAGAGAGAGTCTGTATTAGACCCAATGATATAAAAACAAAAACTGGGAGAGAGAGAGAGAGAGAGAGAGAGAGAGAGAGAGAGTCTGTATTAGACCCAATGATATAAAAACAAAAACTGGAAGAGAGAGAGAGAGAGAGAGAGAGAGAGAGAGAGAGTCTGTATTAGACCCAATGATATAAAAACAAAAACTGGGAGAGAGAGAGAGAGAGAGAGAGAGAGAGAGAGTCTGTATTAGACCCAATGATATAAAAACAAAAACTGGAAGAGAGAGAGAGAGAGAGAGAGAGAGAGAGAGAGTCTGTATTAGACCCATTGATATAAAAACAAAAACTGGAAGAGAGAGAGAGAGAGAGAGAGAGAGAGAGAGAGAGAGTTAGTCTGTATTAGACCCAATGATATAAAAACAAAAACTGGAAGAGAGAGAGAGAGAGAGAGAGAGAGAGAGAGAGAGAGATCGTATATGCAAGTTGCCTCGTCGTCACTTCGATTCCGCTCGATTCAAATGACCTCATTACAACTTGGAATCTGATAACTTCATTGCCATCCTGGAACTTGAGTATCTTGGCTTCTCTGCTCTTCATTGATTTTGCATTCCCCTTGAAATACGTTGCAGCAGTTGCAATTAAAAAGGGTTATATCGAGTCGTGGCTGACAAACTCCTTCATTTGCCATTTGGCGGTATGTCATCAAACTGAGTAGGGTCCTCGAGTTGAATTTCTGAATGGATTCGGATTTAGTTCCTCGGAAAAAATAACATTTCTTCTTCTTCTTCTTCTTCTTCTTCTTCTTCTTCTTCTTCTTCTTCTTCTTCTTCTTCTTCTTCTTCTTCTTCTTATTATTATTATTATTCCTCGAAACAAAATGTCTCTTTTCTTCTTCTTCTTCTTCTTCTTCTTCTTCTTCTTATTATTATTATTATTATTATTCCTCGAAACAAAACGTGTATCTTCTTCTTCTTCTTCTTCTTCTTCTTCTTCTTCTTCTTCTTCTTCTTCTTAACTCAGCTGCATCCCTAGTTGGAAAATTAGGTTGCTTAAAGGAAGGGATCCAATAAGGAAAACTAGCCCCTGAAGAAATGAAATAAGGAAATAATCTATATGAAAAGTAATGAACAATTGAAATGAAATATTTCAAGAACAGTAACATTAAAACATATCTTTCGTATATAAATTATAAGAGACTTATTATTATTATTATTATTATTATTATTATTATTATTATTATTATTATTATTACTGGTATCTAAAACTATATACGGTTGTATTCTCAGCTGTGCCGCCGATATAATTTTTGTATTCTATAAATTTTAAGATCGCAACTTTTGGCTAACTGAGTCATCAGCTGATCCACGTCCTTTGACTTTACGATCTCATTGGACCTTTAGGATGCTTTAAATCAGGAACTTTAGAAATTTGACGTCTCTTAACAACTCTGGACTGACCGTATTTGGTTGGTGTGTGTGTGTGTGTGTGTGTGTTTTATTATTATTTTTTTTTGGTCCTGGACTTTTTGAGACAACTGGATGTTTCCTGTCTTTTTCTCCTGGTGTTGGATTGATATTTAATTGCGTCTAGACTTTTAAATGCCCTTCTCTAGTAATGGGTGTATTTTTTTATTATTATTTTACACAAATATGTATGTATATATATGTAAATTATATATATATGAATTATGTATGTGTGTATATATAAATATATATATATATAATATGTATATATATATATATATATATATATCTCTATCATCATCATCATCAAGTACGGGGTGTTCGATGTTGAACGGCCGTGGCCCTATGCACAAAACATCTCCATTCATTCCGGTCTTGAGCCTTCCTTTCCATATATATATATATATATATATAATCTTCATCATTATCACCATCATCATCATCATCCGTTACTAGTCCTCTGCAGAACAAAGGCATCAGACATGTCCCACTTGGGTCTATTTATGAATTTCCTATGCCAGTTCAAAGCTATGTATGTGTGTATTTGTGTGTGATATATATATATATATATATATATATTTATATATATACATATATATATATATATATTTATATATATATTTATATATATGTATACATATTTAATTATATATATATATATATATATATCCATCCCTTTCTGAGTGGGGATACCTTAACATGGTGAAAGGGTTTGCGTATGGCCACGATCAGCATAGCTGTACTAGTCAGGGCCACCCATACAAGGTTGGTTTGCCGTGAGCGATCAGACAAAAAATCTTCCATGATCAATCCGCACTGGTCAGCGTGGTGGTAAAAACTGGCTAAACCCTTGCCGTGAATTGACATGTCTGTGGCCTTTGAACTCCATTGGAGTATTACATTGGTCGTTGTTGATTTTATTTTTAGTGCATATATACACACCCTTTGTGTTATTGTAGGTGACTTTCTCCCAGAGACCCACTTCTTATTCTTATGCCAATAGAAACCCTTTTCACACTTACAGCAAATGTTTTTATGTTAAACTAGCTTACATAAGTCTTTTTTTATAGTTTATATATGTAATATCTCTTTTAATGTTTTTAAGATATTTAATTTTATTTGTTCATTACATCTTATATCGTTTATTTAATTCCTTATTTCCTTTCCTCACTGGGGTAGTTTTCCCTGTTGGAGTACTTGGGCTTACAACATTTTGCTTTTCCAACTATAGTCCATTTCTTTTAGCGAGGTATATTTGCACCGACTCGCAGCGGTGCCCTTTTAGCTCGGAAAAGTTTCCTGATCGCTGATTGGTTGGACAAGATAATTCTAACCAAATAGCGATCAGGAAACTTCTCCGAGCTAAAAGGGCACCGTTGCGAGTCGGTGCAAATCTGCCTCGCTAAAAGAAATGGACTATAGGGTTGTAGCTTAGCTAGTAATAATAATAATAATAATAATAATAATAATAATAATAATAATAATAATAATAATAATCTGTTAGAATTGGTCGGTAATACATATTAATTGGCGTAGATTTCGAATATTTCTTCCAGGTGTTGGTGCTTGTGGTGAATTTTCTATATGAGAATTAACCAATCACCAATTTTGGCGCCTTTCCTTACTGGGCTATTTTTCCCTGTTTGAGCACTTGGGCTTACAGCATTTTGCTTTTCCAACTAGGGTTGTAGCTTAGCTAGCAATAATAATAATAATAATAATAATAATAATAATAATCTGCTAGAACTGGTCGGTATTACATATTAATTGGCGTATATTTCGAATATTTCTTCCAGGTGTTGGTGCTCGTGGTGAATTTTCTATAGGAGAATTAACCAATCACCAATTTTGGCGTCAATGAATGTTTGTGTTGCGTTGTCCTCTGGAAATATAAAACTATCAATTAATTCATTTAAGATTTTCATATAGTTTGTATAGTAAACTCAGTTCGTTTATAAATTTACCTCTCAATTTCCATAATGCTCGTAAGGAAAGCTGTTTTTCTTAACAGATTCAGAGGGAACTTTGTTAATAAAACGTGCCCATATAGATAGTCCTCAAATATTAGTGCTTTATCGACTATTTTTTGGATGCCGACGAAAATTTTTTTTTTTCAAAATGTACGAAAAGTATTTTTCATTCCATTGTCTGTAATCGAATACTATGTAATACCCATCTAATTTCTCTTCTTGGTTTGTTAATGTTTATATAGTTTATATAAGAGATATTTATTTTAATGTTGTTACTCTTCTTAAAATATTTTATTTTTCCTTTTTTCCTTTCCTCACTGGGCTATTTTCCCTGTTGGAGTCCCTTGGCTTATAGCATATTGTTTTTCCGTATAGAAGAGATATTTATTTCAATGTTGTTACTCTTCTGGAAATATTTTATTTTTCCTTTTTTCCTTTCCTCACTGGGCTATTTTCCCTGTTGGAGCCCCTTGGCGTATAGCATATTGTTTTTCCAACTAGGGTTGTCGCTTAGCAAGTAATAATGATAATTATAATAATGTTTCTTACATAGTATTCGATTACAAGTTTATATATGAAATATTTATATTAATGTTATTACTGTTCTTAAAATATTCTATTTTTCCTTGTTTCCTTTCCTCACTGGGCTATTTTGCCTGTTGGGGCCCCTAGGCTTATAGCATCATGCTTTTCCAACTAGGGTTATAGCTTAGCAATTAATAATAATAATAATAATAATAAATAATAATAATAATAATAATAATAATTATAATACCATTGCAGCAATGGGTATTACATAGTATTCGATTACAGACAAGTTTTTTTTTCCTTCTCAATAAACCAAGTAGATTCCGTTAGCTAGATTTCCAGTTTGCATTTTCCAAAGAGTGTAAAGACTGATGCGATGCCAATTTGTAATCTGGAATAAATCAATCATTGCTCTTGACAGGGTATTGAAAAGTTGCCCTCCGTAATGGAAGGTTTGGGTTCCCAGATGAGGAGCCTCGTAGCGACACTTTAATCGATGGGTCCAAATTGAGGAAATCAAGCCTTTCGTTATGTAACGGTGTCTTTTTTTTTTTTTTTTTTTTTTTTTTTTTTTTTTTTTTTTTTTTTTTTTTTTTTTTTTTTTTTTAATCGGATTTTGTTTGATAGAAAAATATATTTATTTCATATATATATTTGGTTTATTTTGCCTTAAAGAATTTCTTGTCCTTATCTAGTTGATATGTGTGTATATATATATATATATATATAATTATGATATGTGTTTTATTAGGGTTAGCAATATACACATATATATATATATATATATATTTGTATATATATATATATATATATGTATATATTTGTATATATATATATATATATATACAAATATATATATATATATATATATACAGAGAGAGAGAGAGAGAGAGAGAGAGAGAGTTTTTATTGTGTTTTTATTAGGTCCAGCAACTTGGTTTAAACCCTGGCTTGGTTAGGAGGAACTATGTGAAAATGAATTTATTCATAAGGTTGTGTGAACTGGAGCTTAAAATCTGTTTGTGATTCAGTATTTAAAAAGACATTTGTGAGATTTGGGGGCGGGGCTATTTCCCCCCTTTATCACTGAAAGAAACAACTATTGAGGGAAACATAAACATTAAATTCAATATGATAGTACAAAATTTGAAAGATATTCGTTATTAATTTTGATATTTGTAATTATTTCAACATTTACGACGACAACAATGACAGTGATAATAATTTTAATATTTTTTGTAATAAATCAACAGCAACAAAAACAACAACAGCAGCAACAAATGCAGACGTTTCTAGTCCACTGCAGGACAAAGGCCTCAGTCATGTCCTTATTCATGTCTTACGTTTCATATCAACGCTGGACATTTTAATCACCACGCTGGCCAACCTAGTATGGGTGACCTTGACTATAGTCCATTTCTTTTAGCGAGGCATATTTGCACCGACTCGCAGCGGTGCCCTTTTAGCTCGGAAAAGTTTCCTGATCGCTGATTGGTTAGAATTATCTTGTCCAACCAATCAGTGATCAGGAAACTTTTCCGAGCTAAAAGGGCACCGCTGCGAGTCGGTGCAAATATGTCTCGCTGTACAGCTTTGCTGATCAAGGCGATACTCAAACCCTTTCACGACGTTAAGGTATCCCGACTCATTCGTATAAAATAGGGTGAATCATTTCCCGGGTGAGATGGTCAGAAACGATGTTTATCTTAATGAATTTTCCATTAATATTTTGCCTATCTATGAAGCGTTAGCTGGAACTGTTGACATGAATTTTAATTCCTCATTATCCCCGCCATCGAAGTTGGGAGGAGGTTATGTTTTACCCCCTGTTTGTGAGTTTGTTTGTGTGTGTGTGTTTCCTGGCCACAATTTGAATCTTAGAATAATGAAACTTGCAGGGATTAACTGTTATGTTAAAAGCTCGAAATTATTAAATTTTGGAAGCTCAAAGTCAGAGTCTGGTCATGGACATGGTCAAGTAAAATGTCCAATTCACGTAATAAGCCGTAAGTTTTGACATCGTTGTCACAGAGACTTCAAACTAGGTTCATATTCAAGTGTATAAATCCACACCAATTAATACATGTTAAGGTCCAAGGTCAAGGTCGAGAAAAAGGTGGAGAAAGAAGCTGCCGCGGCGGAGGTCTTTGCTCTTCTAAGTCCCCCTCTAGTTTTTTTTCCTGTGTTTGGAAAATTATTGATTCTACTATGATGATTAGGTTACATTTGACCAATACAAATGACTGTTAACTGTTTTAGATTTTTACAATGTTCACAATATATTTAATTGTTCTTTTTTTGGTTGGTTTTTTGGAGAGAGAGAGAGAGAGAGAGAGAGAGAGAGAGAGAGAGAGAGAACACCAGTTTGTCAATTAAGGTCATATGATTGGTAATGATAATCCTGATTGTAGCAGTATTAGTGATGGTCTGTGCTAAATGTGATAACATGGAGGACATTATTCTCAAACAGAGAGTTACTTGGCTGTGTTTAATCTACAGAAAATCTTACTGAGGTGGTTATTTAGATACTAGAAAATAAAATTCTCTCTCTCTCTCTCTCTCTCTCTCTCTCTCTCTCTCTCTCTCTCTTTTGCTTACCTTGTAACTTAAATCCGCTTTATCGTTGTTCCAGGTAAGACCCCAGTGCTCTGATCAGACAAGTTCTGAAACGCAGTGTCATTTTCAAGTTACGGTGAAGTGGTGCAAGACGTCGGTTTTCAGGTAAGGTGTCATTTTTTTTAATAAGATGTTATAAAAGAAAAATTTTTGGTTAAGGGGTCAGTTTTGGAATAAGATGTCATAAATGAAAGGTTTTGGGATAATATGTCAATTTTGGAAAAAGATGTCATAAAAGACAGGTTTTGGGATAAGATGTTATAAATGACAGGTTTTGGAATAAGGTGTCAGTTTTGGAAAATATGTCATAAAAAATGGTAGGTTTTGGAATAAGATGTCAATTTTGAAATAAGATGTCACAGATGTTAAGGTTTTGGATAAGGTGTCAGTTTTGTAATAAGATGCCGTAAATGACAGGTTTTTGGAATAAGGTGTCAATTTTGAAATAAGATGTCACAGATGGCAGGGTTTGGGATAAGGTGTCAGTTATGGAAAAAGATGCCATAAATACCAGGGTTTGGGATAAGGTGTCAGTTATGGGAAAAGATGCCATAAATGACAGGGTTTGGGATAAGGTGTCAGTTATGGAAAAAGATGCCATAAATGACAGGGTTTGAAATAAGGTGTCAGTTTTGTAATAAGATGCCATAAATGACAGGCTTTGCATTGAGGTGTCAGTTTTGTAATAAGATGCCATAAATGACAGGCTTTGCATTAAGGTGTCAGTTTTGTAATAAGATGCCATAAATGACAGGCTTTGCATTAAGGTGTCAATTTTGGAGCAACAAGTCATTTCCGGCGTAAGTTACTAGTTATGAGTTAAGAAATCAGTGCCTGTGTAAGGCATCAGTTTAATTTAACAATCAGTTTTGAGGCAAGACATCCAGTTAATATTATTATTATTATTATTATTATTATTATTATTATTATTACTAGCCAAGCTACAACCCTAGTTGGAAAAAGCAAGATGCTATAAGCCCATAGGCTCCAACAGGGAAAAATAGGCCAGTGAGTTTTATGTAGAATAGTCTGGCAGTTTTAGTGAAGATAGATTTTTTCTTTTAGTTATATAGAAAAATAATATTGAAAAATTCTATACTTCAACTTTTTTTCGTAAACTTGATTCAGTCGAATCATGTGACTTGAAGCCCAAAGAACCTTGAGTTTTTGTTGTCCATGATCACAGTTGTACTGACTCCATGTTCAATCAGAATTGACTTTTATTTTATTTTATGGTCGTTTTGGACAATATCTTGGATTCTCTTTCAGTTTCTTGTAATGTTACAGTTGTTGTTTATCTTTGGATATATTTTGTTCGAGGTTTTCTTATGGTAATAATATGCACATTACAGGAGAATTTTACAGAATTCCATTTTATAAACTAGAGGGGCAATCAGTAGAGCGCCGACCTCCGCCGCTGCGGCTTATATCTCGACCTTTGACCTTGACCTTTGATCCTAAGATGTAATAATAAGCGTGAATTTTCATACACTCAAATATGAACCAAGTTTTAAGTGTCCATGACAACGATTTCCAAACTTTTGGCTGATTACGTGAATTGGACTTTTTGCTTAACTGTGACCTGGACCTTTGACCTTGACCTTCCAAAATTTTATCATTTCGAGCTTTTTACATAGCAGTTAATCCGTATAAGCTTCATTAAAATTGTGGCCAGGAAGTTGTTCACTTAAAAACACTCAAACACACACACACAAACGGGGGTAGAACATAACCTCCTTCCAACTTCGTTGGTGCTGGTAACAAGTCTCTTGTTATCCATTCCAGTTTTAGAAACTGTATTAACTTATAATTTGTTAAATTTAAATAGACATAATGATACTATGCTGTATCAAAATCTTATCATTTTTTTTCAAAGCTCTCTTGTCTTTACCTTGAAAAAATCATGTAAATAATGTTTTAAACTTGTTGAACTTTAGTAGATCAGACCTTTGTGATTGGAGTGGGTTTTGGTAGCTCTTAGTGGTATATCATAGGTAAGAACCTAATGGGTAGGTAAGAGAGAGAGAGAGAGAGGAGAGAGAAAGAGAGAGAGAGAGAGAGAGAGGAGAGAGATAGAAGGAATTATATATATATAGTAGTATATATATGTATATGTGTATATATATATATATATAGTATGTATGTATATATGATATGTATAGTGTGTGTATATATTTATATATATATATGTATATGTGTGTGTATAATATATATGTGTGTGTGTGTGTGTGTGGTGTGTGTATGTGTGTGTGTGTGTAAAAGGAGAGAGAGAGAGAGAGAGAGAGAGAGAGAGATAATCTCATTAATACCACGTTAAAAGACGCAGGAATTTCCCTTTAGAGAAGAGGACAGTGTAACTGAATACGAAATTCACACTTGCCACTTATCTCATCAGTGACTGATTCCCCTGGGGGGGGGAGCGGGGGGGGGGGGGGGGTCCTTTGAGCTATGTCGGTGAAGCGGTGAAGCGGTTCGAGTAATGGCACTTCTTCACGTCTGGCATTGCGCAATTATCCAGGTGCGCGCGTACGGAAGAAGCGGAAATTAGCGCCGCATGCTATGCTTATGGTGGCTGAAGTCGTGTGATTAGCAAAAGGTGTGGTGAGGTTTCTTTTGAGTTATGGACCGTCAAGTTTTTGTTTATTGGTTTGCGAGATTTGATATGAAGTAATTTGCAGCTATGTTGAATCTCTCTCTCTCTCTCTCTCTCTCTCTTACAAGAAGCATCTGGTTTTCTGTTTATTGTTTTGTGAAATTTGATATAATGTAATTGATGGTTATGTTGAATCTCTCTCTCTCTCTCTCTCTCTCTCTCTCTCTCTCTCTCTACAAGAAGCATCTGGTTTTCTGTTTTTTTTTTTCGCGATTTGATATAACGTAATTTGGCAGTTATGTTAAATCTCTCTCTCTCTCTCTCTCTCTCTCTCTCTCTCTCTTTCTTTTACAGCATCTGGTTTTTATTTTATTTTTAGCGAGATTGATATAAAGTAATTTTGCAGTTGTGGTTAAAATCTCTCTCTCTCTCTCTCTCTCTCTCTCTCTCTTACAAGAAGCATCTGGTTTTTATTTTATTTTTTAGCGCGATTTGATATAACGTAATATTGCAGTTATGCTAACTCTCGTATTTATATATATATTATATATATATATATAATATAATATATATATAGAGAGAGAGAGAGAGAGAGAGAGAGAGAGAGAGAGGGGGGGGGGCTATTTGCTCCCTCGTTATATTAACCAGCATTTTCATAAGTAATATCTATTGGATTATTTTATCCTTTATGAAGAGCCAGAAAGTGCAAGTATGTCCATGTATTCTACACCGGGTCATACGATACAGTATGAAGTTTTTACTTAAGCATTTTATTATTCCACTCATAAAAGAAGTGATGAACATATCTTCATAAAATTTTTGATTAGCGTATTTTCCTTTTGGCGTTACTGCTTGTATTATAGGTATGAAAGCCATGATGATGTCATTCTACTCTTAAGAGCACTGGAACAGTAATTTTGCTTAGCATTTATAACCACACACCACATTATTATTATTATTATATTATTATTATTATTATTATTATTATTATTATTATTATTATTATTAAATGCTAAGCTACAACCCTAGTTGGAAAAGCAGGATGCTTTAAGCTCAGGGGCTCCAACAGGGAAAATGGCCCAGTGAGGAAAGGAAATAAAGAAAAATAAAATATTTTAAGTATAGTAACAACATTAAAATAAATATTACCTATAAAAACTATAAAAACTTTAACTAAACAAGAGGAAGAGAAACTAGATAGGAGTGTACCCTCAAGCAGAGAACTCTAATTCAAGACAGTGAAGACCATGGTACAAAGGCTATGGCACTACCCAAGACTAGAGAACAATAGTTTGATTTTGGAGTGTCCTTCTCCTAGAAGAGCTGCTTACCATAGCTAAAGAGTCTCTTCTACCCTTACCAAGAGGAAAGTAGCCACTGAACAATTACAGTGCAGTAGTTAACCCCTTGGGTGAAGAAGAATTGTTTGGCAATATCAGTATTGTCAGGCGTATGAGGACAGAGGAGAATCTGTAAAGAATAGCCAGACTGTTCGGTGTCTGTGTAGGCAAAGCGAAAGAACCGTAACCAGAGAGAAGGGTCTGCCAGTCAAAGGACCCCATAACTCTCTAGCGTAGTATCTCAACGGCGGTTGGTGCCCAGGTACCTATTCTATTACTAAGGTATTATTAATGAGCATTTCTGGTCTTAAAAGGATCCAAGAGCGTTGATAAGCATATGTTAATGACAGCGTTCATTGAAATTTTCGATATTGAAGGCTTCATATTTTTGTGTGGGTTTTAGCCAATATTGCTACACTTGGTCCATTTTTACTGTTATCTTTAAGAATGTGAAGGGTGATTTTTTTTTATGATGACAGACCTTTAGTGCCAGACGAGTTTTTTATTTATTATTTTTTTTTTTTAATCTTAAGCGAGGAAGAGAGATGCTGGTATTAA
Organism: Palaemon carinicauda; assembly: GCF_036898095.1. Classification (NCBI taxonomy): domain Eukaryota; kingdom Metazoa; phylum Arthropoda; class Malacostraca; order Decapoda; family Palaemonidae; genus Palaemon; species Palaemon carinicauda. The sequence goes on along the minus strand of NC_090766.1, from coordinate 13,594,177 downwards.
TGTTGGAGGCATTTTGGCCCAAAGATGGATTTAATTGCATCAGTTTTTCAGGTGTCTTCGTTCTGGGCATTGACTGGGCATCAAGTGAATGGAAATTGAACAAGACTTTTTTTTTTTTTCTCTCTCTCTCTCTCTCTCTCTCTCTCTCTCTCTCTCCGGGGGATGGCGGCTGTTAGCATTCTGAGTCAAATTTTTTTTTCCCCAAATGTTACTATTTACATGCGATTGTCATTTAAGACTAATTTCTTTCGAGAAGTGTTCAGAGCGCCGCTTTTTTTTACAGCGATGTTTTGCAAGGGGTTCAGAGTCTGGTTTAAAAAAAAGAAAACAAGATTTTATAGTGATTTATGGTGTACTTCTCAGACGCCATTCTGTGAATTTTGCGCGTTAATTTTCCGCTTTGGATATTTCGTTTTTGTGAAATTAGATTAACCGTATCATTTTGGGCGATTTTGATCTGATTTATGGATTTGTCTTCATCTTATCCTGTATTTCAATGACTGCTTCTCTCTCTCTCTCTCTCTCTCTCTCTCTCTCTCTCTCTTGGATTTTATTTCTTAATTGCGTCGAATCTTACTTTGTGTGTACATTGTGGAAGCTGCATTTCTTTATTTGTCTGGATGTTTGTAACTATTCAATTTATTCATATATATATATATATATATATATAATGATAATAATAATAATAATAATAATATTAATAATAATAATAATATTGATAATAATAATAAATCATATATATATACAGTATATATACATTTGTATATATATATATATATATAGTATATATATGCATCTATGTATATATCTTATATATATGTTATCATCATCAGCCGTTACTAGTCCACTGTAGAACAAAGCCTCAAACATGTCCTTCCACTTTGTGTCTTTCTGTTCTAGTCCACGCCCACAAACTTCCTTAGTTCGTCGATCCGTCATCTTCTCTTCTTTCTTCTGCATCTTTTACAATCTCTAGGGACCAATTCTGTTATTCCTAATGTCCATCTGTTGTTGTCATTCTCATTTTATGTCCTGTCCATGTCTTTCATTTTTCTTATACGTTGTTAGAATATCCTCTACTTTAGTTTGCTCTCTTATCCATGTACGCTTTTTCTGTCTCTTAGCGTTATTCCCATCATTGTTCTTTCCATGTCTCTTTGAGTTGTAACTAGCTTATGTTCTAAGGCTTTAGTAAGGCTCCAAGTTTCCGATGCATAATTTAAAACTGGTAGGACCGTCTCATTAAATTTCTTTTTTAAAAAAGATGCATTTTACTTTTCCTAATCTCATTTTATTTTCAAAAATTCTCCGTCCCATGGTTATTTTTCTTCTAATTTCGGTCTTGTGTTAGGGGGAAACGCTTACTGTCTGTCGTAACTACGTATTTCATTAACAATCCGTAGAAGTTCGTCTATAACTCTTATTTGTTGTCTGCCAATTTCATCGAACATTATCTTAGTTTTACTCATATTCATTTTTAGTCCTACATTTCTGATTTCTCTATTCAAATCTAAAATATTTGCAATTCCTTCCGTGGTTCACTAAACAAAACTATGTCGTGTGCAAGTCTTTAAGTTGTTAAGGTATTGCCCATATATATATATATATATATGTGTGTGTGTGTGTGTGTGTGTGTGTGTATAGCCACACTTGGTCTTTAGTATATAAGGAAGATATATGTATATATACACAGCCACACATCATCCATTCTGTTATTCATAGAATAGCAATGATTCATCCATCTCGGCGTTATTGATGTGATGACATGTCGCTAGATGACGCTGTTGTTCCATCTACGTCATCGACGTAACAAAGGGACGGTTTTACGGATCGCAACGTCTGCTTTTGATGTGTCTATTATAATGAACGAAATGTACAGTATGTGTGGGCGTGATAGTGTGCGTGCGTGCAAGCGCCCAGAAAGCAACCCATTGTGCGTTGCAGACCCCCAAGAGGTGAGGGAAGTTTCTCAAGAAGAAGAAGAATCGTATACGGTGTTCCACTGTGAGGGAGGGGAAGGGTGCTAGATCAAGGAGGGGAAAGGGGGGGGGGGTCTCATATTCGAGGTTCTTGAGAACTGAAGTGTTCATTGCGCAACCATTGCTTAAACTGTGTCTTTCTGTCTGTGTGTCTGTCTTGTCTGTTCGAGGTAGGATGGGGAGTTAAAGAGACAAGGGGGTTTAAGAGTAGAAGAAG
>NC_090766.1:13569481-13586981 GCF_036898095.1 Palaemon carinicauda | reverse complement strand
AGACCAAAGAGTGAATTAACTCATGATAATACACACACACACACACACACACACATATATATATATATAATATATATAAGAATAGATGATGGATAAAAGCATCGTAGGGAGTGTTTTCCTAATAGAGAAGGGAGAGGAAATATATCTTGTTAGAGGTAAGAAAACAACTTCAGGATAAATCTTTTACATTGGGGGTTAGTTACATGTTGGAAGAGAACATCATTATGCAGCATTGCAAGCGGATGAATACGGTAATCAAAGAGCAAGAGAGAAAGAAAATGAAAGCAAGTAATGATAACAGAGTAGCGAAGTTGAACAAGAACATTAGGATAATAAGTAGGTCTATAAGCATGTAGTTGTAGAAGCTCATTAGATATAAGAATGAAAGTTGCAATTGGAGAAATTATTTGAAGTGAATGCAGTCCGGGGTCGGTGGAATGAGTAATTTGAAGACTTATTGAATGTATTGGGGTACTGGGGAAGCAGAATGGAAATTATTATTTTATGTTTGATAATGCTTGACACAGTTGCTATTGAAGATGTTAGGGCATCAACGGTTGAATACTTTACATATATGGGTGAAATGATGAGTAAAATTGATCTGTTGACTAAAGGATTGAGTTAAATGAATAATTGTTCCTTGTATGAAGATATATGTTTTGTAGGAAAGTGTGGAATTATATACTTATGTTAGTAGGGCAAGTATATGTTAGGAAAATATGGCTGTTAACCGAATGATTAATAGAAGTACAGTGTAGTTTTAGATGGATTAAGCTTCTTTTATGACACCGTAATTTGAAGAGTTTTAAAATCGGGGAAAAGCTGTGTATTGTACATGCACGCCTAGAAAATCTAATTATGAAAAGAGGATATTAAAAATGTATATGGCGTACATAATAAGTTGTCGAGATCAATTAAATGTTTTGTGATGGAAGCGAAATGGGGGTTAAGATATGTAATTTGGAATGAATGGCTCATTGCAAATTGGGCCTTGGGTAAAGCTGTGTTCTATCCACGGCAGTTTGGTATCGCTATGGATAGAATTATGTGAGAAGCTAGATCATTATCATATCCTATCGTGCCAGCATTGTATCCTTTCCATACTGGCCTGATTACATTCCTAAAGGTCCAAATCTGTACAGATTTCTATATATTGGCCCCTATTCACACCACGATGTATGTGGTCCATTGCCTGGGTGGGATGACCACCTAGGCACTCGGCAGATTGTGAAACCCAACATATGAATATTGCCCCCAGTTCTTCCAGCTCTAGTTCTTGCTATAGTCCATTTCTTTTAGTGAGTCATATTTGCACCGACTTGCAGGAGTGCCCTTTTAGCTCGGAAAAGTTTCCTGGTCGCTGATTGGTTAGAATTATCTTGTCCAACCAATCAGCGATCAGGAAACTTTTCGAGCTAAAAGGGCAGCGCTGCGAGTCGGTGCAAATATGACCCGCTAAAAGAAATGGGCTATAGATAAAGATTCACCCAATCCTCTACGGAGGTTTGTTCCACGGGGAAGAGACTCTCATGGACTCTGGATTCAAGTAAAGGGTTGTGAGATTAGCAAATAATTAGTGAATGGAGTGTTGAATTGGTGATGTTTGTAGGTGGTACATCGTTGAATAGGGATTTGTGAAAGTGAAGATAAACTAGTAAGAGATTTTAGAAGTCTTTGATATTGTTGAAAATATAGTGGTTGGTTGATCTATTTGAGTTCGGTATTCGGATATGTATATTATATATATATGCATATATATATATATATATATATATTTATTATATGTGTGTATATATATATATATATATATTTGTTCCAACACGGAGTACTTACCTCGAACTACTTTCTTAGGAGTATCTGGGATCTCCTCCCAAGAAAGTAGTTCGAGGTAAGTACTGTTAGGAAAAATACAAATTACTTAAAATTTGTGATATATATATATATATATATATATATATTTGTTTATATATTTATTTATTTATATATGGGTTGGTAGTAGGATGAAGGAAGATACGAATCACAGAATGTATAAAACACGAAAGGTAAGAGCTTGTGTAGAAAAACAAAGTAAAACTCTTCCATTGATATTGGAAACCAAGGTAGGAATGTGGAAATGTATTGTTAAGCTAACTCTCTTATGGAAGAGAAATGTAGATATTACTGTAAATTCGAAAGTAGTAAAAATATTGAAACTGAATAAAAGAAAGTAAGAATAAAAGAATGGGTGAAAAATTTGAATAGAGACAAAGGAGGAAGTAGGGTAGGTCAGAGTATGTTGATGTGTCTGGTTAATTTACAGTATAAAGGAATAGTCTGTGATAGGCAGGTAGAAAGAGAGAGAGAGAGAGAGAGAGAGAGAGAGAGAGAAAATACTCCTCAATATATTGAAATCTCAAAATTGTGAACACTACAGATGTGAATGAGGTCGACATACTTGTACGTGTATACGACGTACTACTGATTACCCATCTGTGGAAGTGTATGGAATGGATAAGATTGAAGTACAGTGGTAACGTGTTCGCCTAGCATTCACAAGGCAGTGGATCGATCCCAGCCTCGGACCATGAGTTTAGTCTGTTTACTGGGGAGACCACTGCTGCTCCTGGGCACCACAGATGGAGGTTAGGCTTGCCTTGCTGACGTTCTGGTGAGTATCTATTTCTATGAAACTAGAACTGAAATTAGACTTCTCTTAAGCTATTCCCTATTTTATCGATTTCATCCATCCACGGTATTTTTGTTTGGGGTTAGTGGTTGCTGAACGATTTTGCTACATTATTATTATTACTAGCCAAGCTACAACCCTAGTTGGAAAAGCAAGAAGCTATAAGCCCAAGGGCTCCAACAGGGAAAAATAGCCCTGTGAGGAAAGGAAATAAATAAATGATGAGAATAAATTAACAATAAATCATTCTAAAAACCGTAACAACGTCAAAACAGATATGTCCTATATAAACTATTAACAACGTCAAAAACAGATATGTCTTTTCTAATTTTTTTTTTCATTAAACTTCTGGTATTAACTATTTCCAACATTTATTATATATTATTATTATTATTATTATTATTATTATTATTATTATTATTATTATTACGATGATGATGATAATGATGATTAACAATAATGAATGAATGATAATACTGATAATAAAGTAGATTATTATGATGATGGTTATACCAAAGGTGTGCCACATTTGTTTTAATAATGATAAAATAATCAAATTAAGATGATATAGTGATGTTAAGAACAATGATTGAATGGTAATACTGATAAAGATAAAATAGATGATTATGATAATGGTTATACCAATATACTACTGCCAGAGAGTTATGGGGTCTTTGACTGGCTAGACAGTACTACATGGGTCCCTTCTCTCTGGTTACGGTTAATTTTCCCTTTGCCTACACATACACCGAATAGTCTGGCCTATTCTTAACATATTCTCCTCTGTCCTTATACACCTGACAACACTGAGATTGCCAAACAATTCTTCTTTCAAGGGGGTTAACTACTGCACTGTAATTGTTCAGTGGTACATTCCTCTTGGTAAGGGTAGGAGAGACTCATTAGCTATGGTAAGCCGTTCTTCTAGGAGAAGGACGCTTCAAAATCAAACCGTTGTTCTCTAATCTTGGGTAGTGCCATAGCCTCTGTACCATGGCCTTCCACTGTCTTGGGTTAGAGTTCTCTTGCTTGAGGGTACACTCGGACACACTATTCTATCTAATTTTCTTCCTCTCTTGTTAAAGTTTTTATAGTTTATTTAAGAAATGTTTATTTTAATGTTATTGTTCCTAAAACATTCTATTTTTCCTTGTTTCCTTTCCTCACTGAGCTATTTTCCCTGTTGGAGCCCGTGGACTTATAGCATCCTGCTGCTCCAACTATAGTCCATTTCTTTTAGCGATGCATATTTGCACCGACTCGCGGCGGTGCCCTTTTAGCTCGGAAAAGTTTCCTGATCGCTGATTGATTGGACAAGATAATTCTAACCAATCAGCGATCAGGAAACTTTTCCGAGCTAAAAGGGCACCGCCGCGAGTCGGTGCAAATATGCATCACATTCTAACCAATCAGCGATCAGGAAACTTTTCCGAGCTAAAAGGGCACCGCCGCGAGTCGGTGCAAATATGCATCGCTAAAAGAAATGGACTATAGAATTGTAGCTTAGCAAATAATAATTAATAATAATAATAATAATAATAATAATAATAATAATAATAATAATAATAATAATAATAATACGAATGATGATAAGAATGATATGATGAAAGCAATAAGACAAAATGCCGTAAACACTGTTTGCTGTAGTTTGCTCGAAACGAGCGACATAAATCATGTGTGTCGCGTCTCTCTGTCTGTCACATGTCTCGTCTGCTCCTATGTCTCATAAATCACCTCGTTATGGCAATAGTTACGTGACCTCGGAGTGATTCATCACTCGGTGATTTCTTTCGGTGGTTTTTTTTTTTAGGTTATTGGTTTTGTGATGAATTGAGGTATATGAGTAGGTTTTTTTCGATTGGTGTCTAAATTGTTGGTTATTTGTATTTTGTTTTATAAATTGGTGATTTTTTATGTTATTTTCTTGGTTATTGCTTTGTTATTGATTTGATTTTTATAGGTAGTTTTTTCGGTTGGTGTCTGTATTATTTGTCTTTTGTATTTATTTTTTTTTTTTAAATTGGTAATTTATTATGATATATTCTAGGTTATGGCTTTGTTATTGATTTTATTTTTATAGGTAGTTTTTTTATTCGGTTAGTGTCTGAATTATCGGTTATTAGTATTTTATATTTATTATATTGGTAATTTTTCTACGTTAATATGTACCTCTTAGATAGTTGATTTTAGTAGCTTTCAGAGATGTGACTCATGTACTGTATTTCATGGTCTCTTTTTATGCCTTTTTTTCGGTATTATGGTTTTATGGATTTAGTTTTTTATGGTGATATTGTATTGTGGAATAGTGCCTTGCACATATATTATTTTCTTTGTATTTTCATATGATAATAATTTGTGTTTTTTATGATATTGTTTCATTGAAAAAGTATACATATTGTATTTTTCATACACTGTAACTATAGTATCCAAGTTAAATGTTAGTATTTCTTTGAAGTCAGTTGAGAGTATTTGACATTACCGAAGGAATAGTGAACTGACTAAAAAAACTGCAAAACTGTAAATTTTCCGCTTGATCAATGATCTGTTAAATGCACGGGGAAGGGTCACTTATGCCTTACATCATTTGCCTTAATGGTCAAGAACTCGAAAAAAAACTTTTGGAGTATTTTCATTAGAAAAATGCAATTAGTTTGTTATCTCTTACTTCCTTCGCCAAAATCTTATGAAAGGTATGTATTAACCTTTGTCTGTTTCTTAGCGTATTTATCTGTTTGTTTGTAACTTTTCACAAAAACTACTCTACCGATTCTGACCAAACTTGGTAGTTATATTGTGTATGACCCAAGGATGAATCTATAACATTTTGAGTAAAGTACATCTAAGTACAAGTACGCAGCAGTACTTTAAGATAATAGCAAAGTTAAGTAAATGGCAAATATTTTCAATTTTTTTTTCTTTTTTTTTCTTTTTTTTCTCTCTCCAACGAAGCTTGGTGGACATGTGGGGTATGTCCCAAGGACCAATCCCTTAGATTTTAAAGAAAATACAGTACATCTGAGTACAAATACGCAGTTGAGTTAAGAGCTAAATAAGACTTATTGGCGTGGCGAAGGCATTCTCTCCACGGAGTGCCCCGCTAGTTAATAGAATTGTATAAACATAGTTGCTGTAATGTATAGATGAAGTTACTGACTATAGTCAATTTCTTTTAGCGATGCATTTTTGCACCGACTCACAGCGGTGCCCTTTTAGCTCGGAAAAGTTCCCTGATCGCTGATTGGTTGGACGAGATAATTCTAACCAATCAGCGATCAGGAAACTTTTCCAAGCTAAAAGGGCACCGCTGCGAGTCGGTGCAAATATGCCTCGATAAAAGAGATGGACTATAGTATATGTAGAAATGAATAGGCGACATAGATACCTTTGCTGGGCTGTGATTCGTATTTAATTCAAGTAATGTTAATGATAAACTTTGTAATACGAATGAAATCTTGTGGGAGTATCAGGTAAACTCGCAACTTGACGTACAAAATACATAAAGTATATTCTAAGGATTCTTTTTTTAGTATTTTAAAGTGAAGCAGATAAAGCTTGGGTATTCAGAGGAATAGTTAATCAAGCTTATTATTATTATTATTATTATTATTATTATTATTATTATTATTATTATTATTATTATTATTATTGTTGTTGTTGTAGATTAACGTTATTGAGGAACTATTCTTGCTTTACTTGAGTCGCAGAGCAATTTCCAAAGAATATAATGTCCATGTATGAATATTAAAAAAAAAAGGATAATCAACTAGTATGTTTTTATTTTGACAGAAATGCAAATAAAGAATCTGAAGTAATGCGCCATGGCGCTTTAAATTAGTTTTAGATATTTTAAGAGAATAACAAATAGATTAGGTTCTGGGCTTCAGTGACCATATAATTTACTGTTTGTAAGTTGATATTTTATATATATATATATATATATATACATACATACAGTACACACACACACACACACATATATATATATATATATATACACATACATACATACATACATATATATATATACATACACACACATACATATATATATATATAATATATATACACACACATACATACATACATACATACACATACACACACATATATATATATATATATATATTATATATATATATATATATATATGTATATATATAATTTTTTATTAAACCTTTTGGTCACTCAATTACTATTATCTATATCTCCCAAAAAATTCTTTTGTAAACCTTTCGGCCAAATAACAAAGAACATATGCAGTGCATTGGACCCCAAACCCTTTTTTTTTTTTTTTTTTTGTGGCCATTATGGCCCTTAAATGTATCAAAGTTTAACTGGGTAAGTGTTACAAATGGCCCTCGTTAATTCCTCCATTGCCTCTGTCATTTTGACATGGCATGGTCATCGGGACTCGAGGCATTTTGCTAAATGGAGGCACTTTTAAGTTAAGGATTATTTGATATCCTTGACCGAATCGCTTTAGGAACATAGTGAGGATCTATTCATTTTGTTCTGATTCATCCTGACTTCCTTTGAAAACATTTTTATTGCTTTAAATTAGAACGATGGGGGTTGTTATCCAAGTAAGCTGGGATAGTTATTTCGTTGCTTTTATTAGCTATAATAGTAGGTATTGGGCATGTGTAGTTTCAGTATTATCCCAGTTTGCTTTGATAATTTAATTGTTTTTTTATTATCCCCTCTATAATGAGATACGTCTGGCTATATATATATATATATATATATGTGTGTGTGTGTGTGTGTGTGTGCGTGCGTGCGTGCGTGCGTGTGCGCGCGTAAATATGAGTGTGTATCTAACTTCTTTGTCTGCATCTTTTCCCACTTCTATGTGGGGTTGATGTTTCTGGCCAGCTTTCTCCATCTAGCATTAATTTTATTCTGATAATATTCACTGTCCATATTCGTTTTGGCAAATTTTCATGACCTGATGCCTATCCTGCCGCCAACCCTCCCCATTTGGGACCAGCACCAAGTTGAGGCTGGCTTCCTCCCCCTCAGTATCTTATATCTTACCTTATGCCAGACGTATAACTACTCTGTCTTTCCCCGCCCCTCGGATAGGAGGGGAAGGGTTTAATCTGTGTTTGTGTGCGTGTGTGTGCACATCTAAATATTTAGCAGTCATTTTTTACTGGTCGCTTACACTATAGTCAATTTCTTTTAGTGAGGCATATTTGCACCGACTCGCAGGGGTGCCCTTTTAGCTAGGAAAAGTTTCCTACTCTCTGATTGGTCGGAAGTATTTTTGTCCGAATACGTCCGACCAATCAGCGATCAGGAATCTTTTCCGAGCTAAAAGGGCACCGCTGCATGTCGGTGCAAATATGCCTCGCTAAAAAAATTGACTATAGTTATCATTAGCGAAGGTAAAACCCTAGTTAAATAAAAAAGGATGCTACAATCTCAGCACGTATCTTGAGTTTTATTATGAAGTTTTTTTTTTTATCTTTTTATTTACAACTTGCATGATAAATATAACGGGTAGTAGTAGCCTATTGGAAGGGTCCCTGACTCACAATATGTTTGACGGGAGTTCGAGCCCAGCTCAAACATGATAGCTTCTGATAGTGTTTGAAACCCCACCCTCCTTTTGAGTTTGCAAGGGGTGTTTTTGGGGAGCTTTTTGGTCTACTTGCTGAGTCATCAGCAACCATCACCTGGCCTTCCCTGGTCTTAGCCTGGTGGGGAGAGGAGGTATAGGTACTAATCATTTGTATATATTATCGATATCTAGGGCATTTTCACTGTCCCTTGCCTCTGCCCCTCATGACGACCTTTAAACCTTTAATAGTGTTTAATGTCGTTGGGAGCATCATTTTTTTTTTTTTTATTTCGGCTGGCTGTATTTTATCTGGTGTCTAATGTGGTATAGATTTTGTCTTTTGTGTTCAGAGAATTTTGAAAGATTTATTATTTTTTCTCGATTACTACTTCTACTACTACATCTCTCTCTCTCTCTCTCTCTCTCTCTCTCTCTCTCTCTCTCTCCTGTTTGCTCTATCTTCTGTAGCCACAAAAATGGGGTTTTTATTGAAGTAACGTCAAGTTTTCCTTGAAGCAGGTAGATCAGCGAATCTTAACCTTAATAACCTTAATGTCTAATGATGCTGTTATTATATCAGATGACCTTGCGCTCGGCTGCTGTCTACTCTAAATAGATTATTGTTGAACCATTTAAGCTAATTTTTCTTATAGTTTTTCTCCGTCGGAAGATTATTATAACATTTTTCCATCATTTTATATATATATATATATATATATATATATACATACATACATACATACATACATTCATACATACATAAATACATACATACATACATACAATGAAGTCTCTTTGAAAGATACAATGAATGCATATTGATGGAATAAGAAAATTAATCTGGAATTGTTTTCAGCAATGCTGTTAATGGATGAAGAACTGCGTAATATATATATATATATATACATATATATATATTTATAAATACATATATATCCATACATATATATATATATATATATATATATTTATATATATATATATATATATATATATTTATATCTATATATATATCGATATATATAAATATATATATATATATATATATATATTATATATATATATATTTATTTATTTATCTATCCATTAAATGCACTGCAGAAAACAGTATATATATACATATATATATATATATATATATTGTGTTTTGCGATGCAGTTAATGGATGAAGAACTGCGTGATTTTATATATATATATATATATATATATGTATATATATATATATATATATATATGTGTGTGTGTGTGTGTGTGTGTGTATACGTGTGTGTGTTTCTGGATTACCTTATCATGGTAAAAGGGTATGTTATCGCCATGGTCAGCTAAGTTGTACTATATACTAGGCTGGTTTGCTGAGCTATCAAATGAAAATCTCACACTATCACGAATCCGCACTGGTCTGCGTGGTGATGAAAACTGGCTAATTCCCAAACATAAATAAAGTCATGTCTGAGGCTTTTGTCCTGCATTTGACTAGAAACGGCTGTGTATATTATTGCTTTGCACATGCGTATTTTTTGCTGTTTTATTATTATTATTATTATTGTTATTACTACTACTTGCTAAGCTACAACCCTAATTGGAAAAGCAGGACGCTATAACCCCAGGGGATCCAACAAGGAAAATAGCTCAGTGAGTAAAGGAAACAAAGGAAAATAAAATATTTTAAAAAGAGCAACGAGATTAAAATGAATATCTCTTATATAAACTATAAAAACTTCAACAAAATAAGAAGAGAAATAAGATAGTGTGCCCGAGTGTACCCTCAATCAAGAGAACTCGAACCCAAGACAGTGGTGTATGCTCTCTCTCTCTCTCTCTCTCTCTCTCTCTCTCTCTCTGGAAATAAGAAAATGTATAAATGTTAGTTCTGATTTATTCAAAAAGAAACTTAAGCAATATTTTTAAAATTTTACGTGAATGTATACATATCTTAGATTTTTACAATCCAATTATTGTGAATTTTATGTAAATAATTTATATTGTTATATAACAGAACCATTTTATAATGGAATAAAGGTTTTTGACTTTGACTCTCTTTCTCTCTCTCTCTCTCTCTCTCTCTCTCTCTCTCTCTCTCTCTCTCTCTCAACATATGTCATCAAGGAAGATAAAAGGAAAATGGACACGCGCCAATTTTGGAATTTATTCTAGGGAACGATTTTCGAAGTAGTACCGCTTCAGTTTGTCTTGTGCTCCTGAAATAGCAACCAACAAGGATCTGGACATCCTTGAACGAAGGAAAATTTCGTACAAGAAGTCCCTTTGAGATTATCATTTTATTATGGCAGATCATCGGTCTTATCAGTTACTTTTCAGGGCAGTACTTATCTCATTCAGATTCCTTTATTTACGTGTTGGTTTGTTTCTTTGTTTTTAGGTGTCTTTATCTGGGACTTTAGTAGTAACTGTTTTCTTATTTGGGGGCCAATTTTCTTTAAAATGTTTTTCCTATCATTGCCTCCGCCAAAGAAGTTGGGAGGAGGTTATGTTTTCACTCCCTGTTTGTCCGTTTGTCTGTTTGTGAACCTGGCCACAATTGTACTCTTAGATTAGTGAAACTTTCAGGGATTAATTGTTATGTTGAGTCGTCGAAGTTATACAAGTTTGAAAGTTCTAGGTCAAAGGTCAAGGCCAAGGTCGAGTAAAAGGTCGACAGAAATTTATTCTGGGAAAGGCAAGCTGGTTTCGAGAAATAAGCCGCCGTGGCGTAGGTCTGCACGCTCAGAGTGCTTTTCTTGTTATTGGTGTAATATTTGGATATTTTTGTGTCTTTCTCTCTCATACACACACTTGCATAAATTACAACTAGCCTAGTAAAGCTTTGCTGATCATGGCGATACGCAAACCCTTTCACCACGCTAGGTATCCCCACTCAGAAAGGGATATATATATATATATATATATATATTATATATATATATATATATATATTATACATATATATATTTATATATATATTATATACATATATATTTATATACATATATATATATATTATATATATATATATATATGTATATATATATATATATATATATATTTATATATATATTATATACATATATATATTTATATATATATTATATACATATATATATTATATATATATATATTTATATTTATTTATAAATATATTTATATATATATTTATATGTATATATTTATACATTATATATATATATATATATATATATATATATATGAATTGTTTCTCTTAACAGGTGGCATCGTATATTGTTGCGTGTGCATATATACGTATATGTGCACATATATAAATATATAAATAAAATCCATGATAACGTCTAATTTTCTTCGATTACTAGAATGTACGAGTGTGTTCGTAGTGAGAATCAGTAAACGATGGTTACTGCATTTGTATGTTTCGAGGACATCCCACCAATTCTCTTTTACACGAATTTTACATTGTCATAAAGTACATGTTCTTTTTTTTTATGTTTTTCTGCTAATTATGGTTATTAACAACCTCTTTCCTTGGGGTTTTACTGACTATTTATTTTATAGTTACTTGCTGTTTTTACATAGTGGATGATGGTCTCGTATCCCGAAGGGTGTAAGAATTGTTATTAATATTATTTAAGAGCTTTTACCTAACAGCATTTTCTGTCTGTGATTTGGCAGGTGTGGATTCTCTCTCTCTCTCTCTTTCTCTCTCTCTCTCTCTCTCTCTCTCTCTCTCTCTCTCTCTCTCTCTCTCTCTTGTTCTTTGTTTACTTTACATTGATCTTCTTTTGTGTGGATAATCCTGTATAATCTTAATCATTCTCTTTCTCGACGTCCAGTGTTCAAACAGTTTTCCTAATTCAGTTGTAATCCAGGTTTTCTCTCTCTCTCTCTCTCTCTCTCTCTCTCTCTCTCTCTCTCTCGTAATAATTGTTAATTATATTATTTAAGAGCTTTTACTTAACAGCATTTTCTGCTTGTGGTTTGGCAGATGTGGATTCTCTCTCTCTCTCTCTCTCTCTCTCTCTCTCTCTCTCTCTGTCTTGTTCTTTGTTTACTTTACATTGATCTTCCTGTATAATCTTAATTATTATATCTCGCTCTGTAGGAATCTGTGAAGAATTTCTTTTAAACTTCATGAGTTTTAATTCTCTTCCTCGAAGTCAAGTGTTCAGACATTTTTCTAATTCAGTTGTAATCTAGGTTCTCTCTCTCTCTCTCTCTCTCTCTCTCTCTCTCTCTCTCTCTCTCTCTCTCTGGTCCGTAAACACCAACTTCATCTTCAACTTATCCAATTTGATGTGATGTTTGTTTTCAAGAATATTTTTCATCTTGAGCGACGGAATCCTTTCTTCTTTATATTAGATATTTCTTTAAATAATATATATTTTATCTGAATTGTTCATTAATTCTTTTGTAGTTTATTTATTCCGTATTTCCTTTCCTCACTGGGCTATTTTTCTCTGTTGGAGCCCTTTGGCTTATAACATCGTGCTTTTCCAACCAGGGTTGTAACTTAGATGATAATAATAATAATAATAATAATAATAATAATAATAATAATAATAATAATAATAATAATAATAGCAGCAGATATTTTTATTCAGTCATTATATAGTAGTGATAAATTTATATAGTCGATATTAGTCTTCGAAAGGCTGAACATTTTTTTAATGTTTGCTCGGACTATTTCCACTATCACTATCTGGGCTGATAGCTAAATTATTGGCGTTTAACACACACACACACACACACACACACACACACACACATACGCACAACATTCTTTCTGTGTTGCTCAACTCTGTCCTTTTTTTTTTTTTTTGCCTCATCATAATTAGACATTTCTATGGTCTGTCTTAATGAAGAATTTTTTGTTTATTGCTAATTTACATTAAGACGTGTCCGTTTTTTTGTCCGTTACTCAGAGATATGATACATTTATCTTTGAAACAAATGAAAAAAACAGTTTATTTTATTTCAGAAAAATATACAGTTACAAAGACTCAATATTTTTCAGGTTTTGCATATACAGTATTTTATATTATAAATATATGTAAAATATAAATAAAATAAGAATGTATTTGCTTTTTGCAAAGTCGTTTTCTCTCCGAAGAACTGGTTCAAGCCAAGCGACGTGATAACAGAGGTGTCCGGTTTATTATAGGTTTCCTCTAACACACTTACTCTTTTTTATATTATTTATTGGCATACAATGATCTGGCCGACACGATACTTTAAATTTCTTGGTAATAGTACACAGTGTATACCTATACTCATTTTTTTTAATGAGGTGCATTTGCACTGACTCGCAGCGGTGCCCTCTTAGCCCGGAAAAGTATCCTGCTACCTGATTGGTTAGAATTAACTTGTCCAACCAATCAGCGATCAGGAAACTTTTCCGAGATAAAAGGGCACCCCTGCGAGTCGGAGCAAATCTGCCTCACTATTATTATTATTATTATTAAATGCTAAGCTACAACCCTAGTTGGAAAAGAAGGATGCTATAAGCCCAGGGGCCCCAACAGGGAAAATAGCCCAGTGAGGAAAGGAAATA
Source organism: Palaemon carinicauda (assembly GCF_036898095.1). Lineage (NCBI taxonomy): Eukaryota > Metazoa > Arthropoda > Malacostraca > Decapoda > Palaemonidae > Palaemon > Palaemon carinicauda. The sequence goes on along the minus strand of NC_090766.1, from coordinate 13,573,232 downwards.
AAGAAAAGTAAAATATTTTAAGTATAGTAACATTAAAAAAAATATTTCCTTTAAAAACTATAAAAAAAACTTTAACAAAACAAGAGGAAGGGAAACTAGATAGAAGTGTGCCTGAGTGTACCCTCAAGAATTGACTGTAGTTATATATCCTGATTTTTGCTTTAAAAAGCAGGCTAATTTTGAAGATAGATTTGATTTGATCTTTTTGACTTACTTTTTTTTTTTCTTTTCAATCGTAATTTTTTGAATGATTTCTATTCGCTTTTTTTCAGCGTTTCACAACTGTTATAACATATGTTACTAAAGCTTTCATGGTATGCATTCAACTGATTGTTGAGACACACACATATATTTAAGAACTACGAATATTTCCCGGTATAAACTGGCATAGAAAGACCATGAACAGACGCGAGTGGAAGGACATGTATGGGGCCTTTGTTCTGCGGTATACTAGTAAATGCTGATGACGATACACACACACACGCATATATATATATATATATATACATACATATATATCATATATATATGCATGTATATGTGTGTGTATTTATTTGTTTATCTATAAACACGTACCAAATAACCAAATTTGCAAGGTACATACTTCAGATTTACACACACACACACACACACACATATATATATATATATATATACACATGTGGCTAATTGTTAAGATACATGAATATTATATTTGTGCAATTATATATATATATATATATATATGTGTGTGTGTGTATAAATATGTATATATATAATATATATATATGTATTATATATATATATATATATATACACACATATATATTTATATCAGGTGTTGGTGTACAGACAATCTGGGTGAGATCACTGAAATTCCCAAAAGGATAAGCAAACCTGCCACTCAAACGCATCATGACCTTGAGACTAAACATTTCTTCTGATTTCTTCTGATACATCTGGAAGCTGTCAGTTTTTCCCGAGATCTAAGAATTCCTTTGAGGGTCTTCCAGGAAACAACTCAAAATAATGATATCACAGCAAGACTCCTCTACGATGATCGAGCGAAACCTGGAACACGTTTCAAGAACGAGTATATCTCATGGCTGGAATAAAAAAAAACTGGATTTGATTTTAACTTCTAGGCAAATGCGCCGTATAAAGCGACCGAATTGATATATATATATATATATATATATAATATATATTATATATACAGTATGTATATAATATATATATTATATATATATGTATATATAATATATATATATATTATATATATATGTATATAATATATATATATATATATATATATATATTCATATATATATATATATATATTCATATATATATATATATATATATATAGCCTAGGGTTCAAACTCGTTAGTGCCCTTAGTACCTGCATCCTTATCATCCTTGTGAGCTAGGGATAGGGGCTTTGGTGTAGCCTATAGGTTTACCTGCCGAGTCATTAGCAGCCATTGCCTGGCCATCCATGGTCCTATCTTGGACGAAGAGGAGGTTTGGGTGCTGATCATATGATATATGGTCAGTCTCCAGGGCAGTGTCACTGTCCCTTGCCTCTGCCATTCATGAGCGGCCTTTAAATGTGGCATTTGATAAGATAAAGACAAGCTACGTGTGACCCATTTCACCTTTATGGTGATGAGAAATGTCCACAAGTTCAAATGTGACCTCGTTAAAATGTCACATGCACATCACACGCAATGTGCTGGACGTTGAGGACATTTTTTTCCGGATTGAAAAGTATTTCTGAACAATATTTTTATTTTCTGTTTAAAATTTTATTAAATCCTCTAAATCTTACAACTCTTATTTATTAAAAGTTTATTTAATAATGCAGGGAAATGGAAATAAGAAAGCTTTAGTTATATAATTAGAATGCCTTTTTTTAATGTTGAAAGCCCTTATTTTGAAAACGTAAATGAAAACCAGATAAAGAAAATAAGGTTCTCTCTCTCTCTCTCTCTCTCTCTCTCTCTCTCTCTCTCTCTCTCCACCTGGAAATTCTCGGAAATATTTATATTTTTCTGCCCCTCATCTAAGCAGAACCTTTTTTTTTCTTTCTTTTTCTTTTGCCTGAAGCAAACGTCTTTCAAACTTCGTAATTGTACAATTGCCTCATCGTGTTTTTTATTATGGTGGAAATTACTTGAATATTTATGGAGCTTTTATATGGAAAATAGTCTCGTGTTCCTGGATAGCCTAATACATCGTGTTGAGGCAACTTTATTGAAGATTTTCTCTTTTTTGATTGACATGATGTAAAAATTTAATTTTACGCTTTGTAAAGGGAAGGGAAACACACACACTCACTCTCTCTCTCTCTCTCTCTCTCTCTCTCTCTCTCTCTCTCTCAGAATCTTCGGGTTACAAAACCTGTATTTTAGAGAAAACAAACTCTCTCTCTCTCTCTCTCTCTCTCTCTCTCTCTCTCTCTCTCAGAATCTTCGGGTTACAAAACCTATATTTTAGAGAAAACAAACTCTCTCTCTCTCTCTCTCTCTCTCTCTCTCTCTCTCTCTCCGTAAAATCTTTAGGGTACAAAACCTATATTTTAGAGAAAACACAAACACACTATTTCTCTCTCTCTCTCTCTCTCTCTCTCTCTCTCTCTGATGCACTTCGCTCTCGTTTTCGTAAAATCTTCAGTGTATAAAAACTGTGTTTTAGAGAAAACAAACATTCTCTCTCTCTCTCTCTCTCTCTCTCTCTCTCTCTCCCCCTCCCTCCCTCTGATTCACTTCGCTCTCGTTTTCGTAAAATCTTCGGGGTACAAAAACTATATTTTAGAGAAAATACAAACACACACACACACACACTCTCTCTCTCTCTCTCTCTCTCTCTCTCTCTCTCTCTCGCCCTGTAAAATCTTTAGGGTGCAAAACCTATATTTTAGAGGAAACACAAACACACACTCATTCTCTCTCTCACTTTTTCGTAGAATTTTCGGGTTTCAAAACCCGTATTTTTGAGGGGGGAAAAACACAAATTACATGTGTATAAGTGATAGAATCTAATTATCTTTGAATGTTATGAGTATAAAAAAGAGAGTTTATGAAACCAAATATCTTTTAAGAGACGTGGAATGTTGGGCAGTAAGACAACGCAATACCAGGGGAGATATGAGTTTGCACGTTTATTAATAACTATGTTACAGGAACTGCAATGTATGTTTTCACAATGCTTTACTCCTCTGACAAAAGCAGTATTATTATTATTATTATTATTATTATTATTATTACCTAAGCTAGATAGATCTATTGTATATAAACTATAAAGACTTTAAATACTATTGAAAGAGAAATAAGATAGAATAGTGTTCCCGAGCGTACCCTCAAGAAATAGAGCTCTACCCAAAGATAGTGGAAGTATGAGAAGGGGATATTATTTACTCAAGGACATATATTGGGGTGATTTTACTTTTTTACATTTAAAAAATAAAATAAAACACTGTATGCAATAAAATCCCATTAAATTGAATTGTAAATTGCTGTTAAGGATTGTTAAAATGTAATTTTTTTTTATATATATATATATATATATATATATATATATATAGACGTAATTGGTTTCTCCATACTTGCTCACTTCCCTACGGATTGAAGGGTGAAGTTGTGTCCAATTTATGGTGTTTTTTTTTTTCCCACCGAGTCAGAGCTTAACCGACCAAAATATTATAATGATAAACTTTTTTGTTTTGTTTTTTAGGTTCAGACCTAATTGGTATCTCCATACTTGCTCACTT
>NC_090766.1:13567925-13568981 GCF_036898095.1 Palaemon carinicauda | reverse complement strand
CATTAGGCCTGATGCTCCTCAGTGCAACCCTGCCCCTCCCCACCTCTCCTCCCAAAGCCACCCCCTCCCCCACATAAACAACAACCTCCCCCCTGGTAACATTACATTGCTAGCCATAACACATACGATTATAATCAGTATTAGATAACAAGATCTGGGCCAGTGGTTTCAGAATGTGGGGGCGTTAAGCATGGCCATTGCGTACATTGCGTCTGCTTGCTTGTGTGTGTATGTGCGTATGTGTATGTGCGTATGTTGTATGTGTCACGTACCACAAGAAATGAAGAGATACCAGCAGATGATGAAGTGAATGGAAGGGAGGAAGATTAAAGCTGACGAACTGCTGTATGATTGCTTGTGTTTGTATGTGCGTATGTGTATGTGCGTATGTGTATGTGTCACGTACCAGAAGAAATGAAGAGATACCAGCAGATGATGAAGTGAATGGGAAGGAGAAGATTAAAGCTGACTAACTGCTGTATGATTGCTGTGTTTGTATGTGCGTATGTGTAAGTGCGTGTGTGCGTATGTGTATGTGCGGTGTGTATGTGTCACGTACCACAAGAATGAAGAGATACCAGCAGATGATGAAGTGAAAGGGAGGGAAAAGATTAAAGCTGACAAACTGCTGTATGATTGCTTGTGTTTGTATGTGCGTATGTGTATGTGCGTATGTGTATGTGTCACGTACCACAAGAAATGAAGAGATACCAGCAGATGATGAAGTGAATGGGAGAGAGAAAGCTGACTATCTGCTGTACGATTCGTTCTTCATTTCTGCAACGAAGCGAACATCTGTTGCTGAACAAGCCTCTGTGATTGCTGACCTTGGCGCTGATCAAAATGCTGACTTGCATTTAATCAAAACACAGGCTAGGACCATTTGAGCTATTCCTAATACCAATTCATCTTCTTCCCCACCGTTATCCCTACGTTAAGGGGTCGGTTGCCTTGATGCGTCCTCTCCAATACATTCTATAAAAGGCATTCCCCCAAACCTCTTCTCTCCATATCATCCTTCACCTTATCTCGCCATATAATTCTCTGCCTCCTTCT
>NC_090766.1:13555425-13562925 GCF_036898095.1 Palaemon carinicauda | reverse complement strand
ATGTAAACAGATCTTAACAATAAGTTGGAGGCTACATCTTGTTACGTATTTCGTTATAATTTTACTCTGCCATAGACAAGGTATGGCATAGAGATCGAGGGGAATTTCGTAACTGGGTATCAACTGTTCTGTACCAACCGTGTGTCACACGATCGTACATAGTAACATTTCATTTTTTGTATGCATTATGCTTGTATCTTCGCTCTCCCCTCGCACTGATAAGAACCTGGAATAACATGTCTGTTTTTCTCACCGTTAACTGTTAACCAGAGAGCTTTTCGGTTGAACATGAAATTGCCTGTTATGTTTTGTATGCCCTTTTTGCCTGGGGTTTATGAATATATAAACGAGCGTTCTGTAATAAAGTTTACTCAGTTGCTTTCATCCTGCCGTTGAGTCACAACCTTCTCTCGGCCTGTCACAGTTCCTTGATAAAACGTAACAAAAATAAACTTCATAGTTGAACTGACAGGAAGTTAAAATTGTCAACCTTTTGGTCCGACATTTCAAAAAAAAAATGAGGCACTGAAATTATATTTTAAACAAAAACCAAAATGCACATAAAAACTAGAGAAGCACTCTGAGGGCAGACCTCCACCACGGCAGCTTATTTCTCGAAACCAGCTTGCTTTTCCCAGGATTAATTTATACCGTAGGCGTATTTGAAGTCTGTGTGACAACAATGTGCGAATTTGGGTTTAGGGTTAATTCGGTCGACCTTTTGCTCAAACTTGACCTTGACCTTTGACCTAGGTCTTCCATGTCTCAACATAACAATTAATCCCTGAAAGTTTCATTATTATATGAGTAAAATTGTGGCCAGGCAGTTGTTCACAAACAAAGAAAAAGACAAAAAGTCAAACAGGGGCGAAAACGGAGGTAAAATTATTATTCAGCTCTTCTTATGTCAGGAACTAAATCTCCAATTTCATAAGATGATGATTAGCATCATAAAGACAGTATTATCAAGAGTTCTCGATATGTTTTTCATAACGAAACTTAATCAAAACTATCTTCTTTGTCTCTTCATTATGAATTCCAGCATTCATTTATCTCGAAGAGAGGCCAAAGCAAGCTGAACTGTGTCTTCAAGACTGAGAACATAAGGTCTTCATTTGTATGATATCGAACTTCATCCTGTTATCAAACTGGTTCGCTCTAATTAACAATTTCTCCTTGGAATAATATTATATTCCCTATTCTAATTAAATCAGTTGTTTATTACCTCCGCCAACGAAGTTGGGAGGAGGTTATATTTTTGACCCTGTTTGTCTGGTTGTTTGTGGACAATTTCCTGGCCACGATTGAAAGTCCTAGGTCAAAACTCAAGGTCAAGCAAAAGGTTGACCCTGTATTTGTTCAGTGGCTACTTTCCTCTTGATAAAGATAGAAGAGACTCTTTAGTTATGGTAAACAGCTCTGCTAAAAAATAAAGGAAACTCCAAAATCAAACCATTGTTCTCTAGTCTTCGGTAGTGCCATAGCCTCTATACAGTGGTCTTTCACTGTCTTGAGTTAGAGTTTTTGCTTGAAAGTACACTAGGGCACACAATTCTATCTAATTTCTTTTCTTCTTGTTTTTGGTAAAGTTTTTATAGTTTATATAGGAAATATTTATTTTAATGTTACTGTTCTTAAAATATCTTATTTTTCCTTATTTCATTTCCTCACTGGGCTATTTTCCGGGGCTTATAGCATTTAGCTTTTCCAACTAGGGTTGCAGCTTAGCAAGTAGTAGTAATAATAATAATAATAATAACAATAATAATAATAATAATAATAATAATATTAACCCTAAGACTAGCTGGTTTCAAGAAACAAGTTGTCGTGGCGGAGGTCTGCACTCTCAGAGTACTTTTCGTTTCTAATATTTAACCTTCCCTTTTTAATGTAATTGCATTTATCAACTTTCAATTCAGGAATAGATATTTTTTTCAATTTCTTTGTTGTTTATAGGTTATGTTATGACAGCAATACCACCAGAGACAAAAATAAAAACAACAATAATAATTACGTTTCTTACTGTAATCTATCATAATTAACGTTACTTTTGCTTCGCATTATCACAGACTAGTGTCATCTGCTAACCTTCAAATTATCATCTGATCATAAGCATTATTATCATTAAGATTTTCATTGACGTTAATATTAACATCTTTATTATTGTTGTTCATATTATTAACATACCTATCGTAATTTTTCTTTATCAATGGTATCATCATTAACATTCTTATCATTACTGTCCCATCCCTATTATTATTATTATTATTATTATTATTATTATTATTATTATTATTATTATTATTATTAAACACGCAAAAAACATGAACGTGCTATATTAACTTTTTAAAAAATATAATGCCTAAAACTTTTAAAGTAATATGCCTAAGAGTTTTGTTGACGTTAATATTATCACAATTATTGTTGATGATATTATTAACAAAGCTATCGTAAATTTTCTTTATTATTATTATAATTGTTATTATTATTATTGCTCAATACTACACAGTATTCTAGAAGTTTTATCCCAGCTGTTACCAAGTTATGGAATGATCTTCCTAATCGGGTAGTTGAATCTGTAGAACTTCAAAAGTTCAAAGTTGGAGCAAATGTTTTTATGTTGACCAGGCTGACATAAGTCTTTTTATAGTTCATATATGACATATCTGTTTTTGACGTTGTTAATAGTTTATATAGGACATATCTGTTTTGACGCTGTTACTGTTTTTTTTAGAATGATATATTGTTAATTTATTCTCATCATTTATTTATTTCCTTATTTCCTTTCCTCACTGGGCTATTTTTCCCTGTTGGAGCCCTTTGGGCTTATAGCATCTTGTTTTTCCAACTATTGTTGTAGCTTGGCTAGTAATAATAATAATAATAATAATAATAATAATAATAATAATATTATTATTATTATTATCATTATTATCACTACTGTACTAGACCCATTATCATCATCATGCAACACGCAGAAAAACATCGTATTATGGTAACTTTTAAATTAATATAAATCCTAAAAATAAACCAAACACGAGCTTAAAAACAAGCTACATAACATTCCTACACGATCCCACTACAAAAAGAGCATTACAGCATCTCTTAAAATCACGAGCCTATCTATACATCATCGTATTAAACGTCTGTAAATAAGAGATAAAACTCCGATAGGCACAATTATACAACATGGTTGCGACAAGGACGATCTAATCAAGTCTTTACTTAAAGAGGACCCCATTATCTTTATTGCCTATAGACCCGACGTTTTATGTTCGGCTATGACGTCACCGACCTCTTGCAGTGCAAAACCTATCGGGAATAATGATTAAGGGATTGTTAGGTGTTCGTAAAAACGTGGTTTGAATTACGGAAGCGGTAATTAATGGCAGTTTTCTTTACTATTTTGATCAGGTTGATTTTTATCTCCGCCAACGAAGTTGGAAGGAGGTTACGTTTTACCCCCTTGTTTGTGTGTGTGTTTGTTTAAAGGTTTAAAGGACGCACATGAATGTCAGAGGCAAAGTACACATGATAAGCACCCATGGCCCCTCTCCACCAAAACTAGGACCAAGGAGGGCCAGGCAATGGCTGTTGATGAGTCAGCCGATAGACCTATAAGCTCCCCCCAAACCTCCCATCCTTTACTCACAAGGATGGTGAGGTTGCAGTGACCCCAGTCTGGCGTTCACCAGTCAGGGACGTTACCACATCGGCCACCACAACCCTACGTGTGTGTTTGTTTGTGAACACCTTCCTGACCTTTTTAAATATCTATCCGTCATTTTGACGGGTCGCGTCCCCGAGTTCTTTAAAGAAAAAAAATTATCCTTTTTCTAGCATTACTAAAAAGAAGCTTCATCTGTGGTGGATAATGTGGGAGGTTGGGCTGTGGCACCCTAGCAGTACCAGCTGAACTCGGTTGAGTCCCTTGTTAGGCTGGAGGAACGTAGAGAGTAGAGGTCCCCTTTTTTGTTTTGTTTCATTTGTTGATGTCGGCTACCCCCCAAAATTGGGGGAAGTGCCTTGGTATATATATGTATGTACTAAAAAGACTTCTCTTCACACTTTCTTTATTCTTGTTTATCCAGGGCAAATTAAATCAATCACAAAAGCAATTGCTTTCAAATCTAAAAGCACATGCTTTCATAAACATTTTCTGTTGCTCGCTGCTTTCAACGCCTTCACATAAATAACCTAATTAGCTGCGTCTGTTTGTCACTTGGGAAGTGTTTGGCCAGGTCAGGTTTTGGAACTCTGCCAAGATGATCAATTTTGGGACGACCAATGGAATTGGAAATCAATAAAAAAAAAAAAAATAAATAATGGAACTGCAAATCAATAGGTATTCAGTCACATATAAAATTAAGTAACAAAAAAAAAAAAAATTATAGGTTGACGACATAATCGGACCCTATGTGAAGATATACATAATATATGGGAAGCCACTTTTTTTTTCTTGCGATGAGGAAAAAATTAGGTATCTTGAATTAAATGATTAAAACACCAGTTTTCTCAATATTAGATTTATCCTCATAGAGGAGGAAAAACTAAATTATCTCGCATCAAATGAGGAAAACACCAGTTTTCTCATCATTAGATTTATCCTAATAGATAGGAAGAGCCTTCTTGTTTTTCCTTCCGAAGAGGAAAAACTAAATTATCTTGCATCAAATGAGGGAAACACCAGTGTTCTCAATATAAGATTTATCCTAATGGATAGGAAGAGCCTCCTGGTTTTTCCTATCGATGAAGATTTAAAACTTGAGTATCTTGAATTAAATGAAATCTTGAATTAAATGAGGAAAAGCCAGTTTTCTCAAAATAAGATTTATCCTAGTAGACAGGACGAGCCTTCTTATTTTTCCTTCCGATGAGGAAAAACTAAAGAATCTTGAATTAAATGAGGAAAACACCAGTTTTCTCAAAATAAGATTTATCCTAATAGATAGGAAGAGCCTCCTTGTTTTTCCTTCCGAAGAGGAAAACCTGAGGTATCTGGCAGCAAATGAGGAAAACACCAATGTTCTCAATATAACATTTATCCCAATAATGTTTTTCCTTGCAATGAGAATTTAAAACTTGAGTATCTTGAATTAAGTGAAATCTTGAATTAAATGAAATCTTGAATTAAATGAAACCTTGAATTAAATGAGGAAAACACCAGTTTTCTCAATATAAGATTTATCCTAATAGATGGGAAGAGCCTTCTTGTTTTTCCTTCCGATGAGGAAAAACTAAAGAATCTCAATTTAATTAAGGAAAACAAAAGTACTCTCAATATAATATAAGATTTCCCAATAGGAGTGGAAAATCCTGACTTCCCTCACGACATAAATTCAAATGAAAAATAGAAAAGCAAACGAAAGCAAAGCAAAATACTCTTCGAGTTAGAGGAAAGAAATAAATAAGCAGCCAGATGGCAGCCAACTTGCTAGCCAGCTAGTCTAGATTGGCTGGAGGACCCACGTGTTATAAAACTCTTCTTCTACGTAATCACATGAGAGAGAGAGAGAGAGAGAGAGAGAGAGAGAGAGAGAGAGAGAGAGAGAGAGAGAGAGAGAGAGAGAGAGTACAATACCTGCCTCCGATCACGTACTACCGACGATTCTTTTTTTCAGGGAGAGAAAAAAGCAAAGTCTGCAATGAGGAAACAATGCAGAGCATTTCAAGAGCAACAACACAGTGGTTGGATCTTTTTAAAACAAAAGCCGGGTTATCGGCGGTGGAAATCGGCTGTACTGAGAAGTCACGATGTCCGTGCGAATCAGTTTCATGAATATTTTTTTTTATTCTGGTTAATTTTGGGAAATTAATAAAAATTCTACAGAATAAAGCAGTCTTTGGAATGAAGTTTTCAGAATATTTTATATTTTTTCTTTATTGATTGATTTCAGAAAAGGATTGAAGTTTTCCCATTCTATTTTTTTTATTCTGGTTAATTTTTTTAAAATTAATCAAAATTCTACAGAATAAAAGTCTTAGGAACGAAGTTATTCGAATATTTTATTTTTTCTATGGTTATATTTTTAAATTATTCAAAATCTACAGGATACGTGCAAATCAGTTTTATGAATATATTTTTCATTCTTGTTAATTTTTGAAAATTATTCAAAATTCTACATAATAAAAGTCTTAGGATTGAAGTTTTCTAATTTTTTTTTTTAATTCTGGTTAAATTTTGGAAAATTAATAAAAATTCTAAAGAATAAAACAGTCTTAGCAATAAAGTTATTCGAATATTTTATTTTTTCTATGGTTAATTTGTTTAAATTGCTCAAAATTCTACAGAATAAAACAGTCTTAGGATTGAAGTTTTCCAATTTTATTTTTTTTTATTCTGGTTAATTTTTGAAAATTAATCAAAATTCTACAGAATAAAACAGTCTTAGCAATGAAGTTATAAGAATATTTTATTTTTTCTATGGTTAATTTTTTAAAATCATTCAAAATTCTACAGAATAAAAGTCTTACAATAGAAGTTTTCCAATTTTTTTTTATTCTGGTTAATTTTGGAAAATTAATCAAAATTCTACAGAATAAAATAGTCTTAGTAACGAAGTTTTCTGAATATTTTCAATCTTTTATTCTGGTTAATTTAAATATTTTACTGAAGGGGAAATCTTAAAAACAAAGTTTCCTGAATATTTCTATAGGTTATTATGGTTATTTTTAGAAAATTGATTAAAACTACGAAATAAAAATTCTTTAGAACGGAGTTTTCTGAATATTTTTATTTGGGTTAATTTTATAAAATTAATAAAAACTCTACAAAATGAAAAACCTTAATAACGAAGTATCCTGAATAATTCTATTCTTTTACCCTGGTTAATTTTGGAAAATTACTTAAAATTTTACTGAATAAACAAGTCTTAGTAAAGAACGAATCCTAAATTTTTCCTTCGCTAATGATTCAATTTGCCAATCAAACTTTTTTTTCGTTTTCAGAAATTACTGCAAGCAAACAGAAACGTTTTTCCAAATGATTTTCCTTATTTTTTTTTCAAATTAAAAATCTTACTCGTAAAATTCGTTGCAAATGCCCAAAAATATCTCCCCATCGTAAAGAATTTCCAATTACGTCAGATCATACATTTATTTTCCTTTATTTTTCGACTGGGTTGTTTCTATAATTAATCAATTATCATCATTATCATCATTTATTCGCGTGCCCTTTTCCCATTCGTATGGGGTAACACCGTTGCCTTCTTTTGAAGGACTTTGCTCTGGCTTTGGGGTGGACCTTAGTCCCGACCGGCTGCCCTGCCTGCCATCGCTAGACCACGGTAGTGTATGTTTGTGTTGTATCAATCATTTATTCATATATATGGTATACTTATCTTCAGCACTGTAATTGTTCGGTAGCTACTTTCCTCTTGGTTAGGATAGAAGAGACTTTCAGCTATGGTAAGCAGCTCTTCTAGGAGAAGGACACTCCAAAATCAAACCATAGTTATCTTGGGTATTGCCATAGCCTCGGTACCATGGCCTTCCACTGTC
>NC_090766.1:13540425-13552925 GCF_036898095.1 Palaemon carinicauda | reverse complement strand
TCTCTTATGGCGAGTTCCAAGAACATGCCCAAACCATCTCCATCTACCCCGCACAATGAGCTCATTCACAAATGGTACACCAGTAATCTCTCTTATAGTTTAATTTCTAATCATGTCTTGTCATTTAACTCCAAATATTCTTCTGAGGGATTTGTTCTAAAATCTACAAAATCTGTTGGATATTGTTTCATTATCATACCACGACTCATGTCCATACAATAACACCGATCTCACTAATATGATATATTGCTTAATTTTTATGTAATTTCAGGCGATTTGAATTCCGACTTTTACTTAACCTAGCCATTGTCTGTTCGGATTTTTCAATCTTTCATTAAACTCCAATTCTAAAGACTGTATTAGAGATTATAGTTCCTAAATATTTAAAAGATTCTATATCATTAATCCTTTCTCCTCCCAATGATATTTCATTTTCCTTTGCATATTCCGTTCTCATTTCTGTATTTCTTATATCTATCTTTAAGCCCAACCTCATGTGATATTTCATGTATTCTGGTAAGCAAGCTTTACAAGTTCTGTGGCGTTTTGCTAATAAGGACAGCGTCATCAGAACACTCTAGGTCAGCTAATTTCTTGTTACCAATCCAGTCCAATCCTTTTCCGCCATCCCCAATTGTTCTATGCATTACAAAATCCACGAGGAGGATAAACAACATAGGTGACAACACATTCCCTTGGAGTACTCCACTGCTAACTGGAAATTAATTTGATAGGAATCCATTAACAATAACTTTGCACTTGCTATGCTTATGAACAGGCTTCATCAAATTTACATATTTAAGAGTAACTCCATAATAACGCAGAACTCTCCACAACATAGGCCGGTGCACACTATCAAGGGCTTTTTCATAGTCAACAAATGCCATCAAAAGCGGATTTCTATATTCTACACATTGTTGTACAACATGTCTTAAAATTAAAACTTGGTCAGTACAATTTATACCTTTTCTAAATCCTGCTTGTTCATCTCTCAGCTTTTCATCAATCTTTCTCTCCAGTCTCTTTAAATCGAGAATACTATATATTTTCATGACCACTGGTGTAAGAGTGCTGCCTCTGTAATTACTGCAATCAGTCAGGTCTCCTTTTTTTTGCCATTTTTACCAACACTCCTAACTCCCGTTCATCAGGTGTCACGCAATCTTCAGCCAGTATCATCTCGGCAGATATTCCATCAATCCAGGGGCTTTCCATCTCTTGAATTTTTTAATGATAGCTTCGACTTGAGACACTGAATTCATTCATGGGCACATCAAGGTCTTCCTCAGCTTCAGGTATTTCAATCAAATTATTCCCTTGATATATCCTATTCATGACCTCACTAAAGTGTTCCATCCAACGTTGCCTTTCTTCATCTTCTGTTGTTATAACAGATCCACCTCTCTGTTTAATAGGTATATGCTTCTTCTTTGAGAAATTCTTTCACCACAGCCACTCCCTGAATTCGTAGCTTTGTCAACCACATCTGCTTTCCTGTCTAAATATTCTCTCCAGTTATTCGTGGCATTTCTTTTGACTCACTATCTATTCCGGAATACGTAGCATGCTCTACCTTGTAATTTTCATTACATCCTCGAAAACTTTCAATAATCAATTTCTGTCTTTGTCTCCTTTTTATAGTATCCTAAGTATCATTTGATAATAATAATAATAATAATAATAATAATAATAATAATAATAATAATAATAATAATAATAATAATAATAATAATAATAATAATATAACTCGGACCATATTCTCGGACCATAAGAAATATTTCCACGATAACAACTGTTTATAGAAATTAAAAGAAAAATAACAATTATCGAAAATATCCAAGCATTTTATCGGTATTAAACAGGACCCAACTTTTGTACTTTCTCGGCACCTTTCAACCCATCCAAATTGCACTTAACAGAAAACAAGTGACAGATCTTTTATATCTGGTGCAAGCGGCAACCTGTCATAATAATACCAGGAAATCATTGTGGCTCGACTGAAAACACAACCTTGCTAAATCACCTGGTAGCGAGATATAAACAAGAGTTATGGTATCAGATGACATAGAATCAGGGTACGCTTGCCATAGTAGGGCTCCGCAAGGGTACGTACCAAATGCCCCTTGTAGAATGGGTACGTTGGGCAGTAACTTGCACTCCCAGTACCCATTAAGGCGGCGACGACTATTTTGATTAGGTAAAAGTATGCTATATTGGCATAGATGGCTTAAGAATTAAGTTACTTGCTAAGGCTCAGGATATTTATTGTAATGTTATCTTAAAATATTGAATTAAATCAAACTAGAAAATAATACAAAAGCCTTACAATTCCTATTAAACAACTATGAACTATAACACTCTTTCATTATTTATTATTATTATTATGAATATTATTATTATTATTATTATTATTATTATTATTATTATTATCATTATTATTAATTATTAACTATTAACTATTATTCTTATTATTATTATTATTACTAACTAAACTAATACCAAACATAGAAAAGTGGGATGTTATAAGCCCAAAGGCTCCAAACAAGGAAAATAGCCCAGCGAGGAATGGAAACAGAATAGCGTTAATAATATGAAACCAGATCTGTAATTTGATCTCAAAACAGATACCATTATTAAGATAGAAAAGAAATGTAGCTTAAGTGTTCCTACAGATACAAATATACTGAAAAATTAAATGTTATATAATCTTAGATTACCCTTTTTGAAAATACTGTAGATAAGAAATCTAACATGATTCATCAAACAAGACAAGTAATAAAGTATGATCTTATACCAATACCTGCTACTAACCAATCTTTACAAGTGTAGCATTACGACTAATAAACCTTAAGATATTTTATATACATATATATATACATATATATAAATTATACATATATATGCATAAATATATATATACATGTATATGTACATGTATAAATATATATATATATATATATATATATATATATATATATATATATATATGTATGTATGTATATATACATATATAAATATATACATATATAAATATATATATATATATATATATATATTATATATATATATATATATATATATATATACATATATATAATACACGTATAAATACATATATATATAAATAAATATGTAAATATATATTTATATATATATATTTATTTATATATATATACTTTATATATATATATATATATATATATATATATATATATATATATATATATATATAATACACGTATATATACATATATATAAATAAATATATAAATATATATTTATATATTTATTTATATATATATATATATATATATATATATATATATATATATATATATATATATATATATATATATATATCTAAACATACAAACATATAGTTTAATGTATATATAATCCTTCTGGAGGATTATACGGTATCTTATTTATTTGGCCTCCCCAATTCTTTTGGACTTATATGCCTTTAAGAGTGGTCTTAATTATGGCTTTCTCTTCCCCTCTATCATTCAACATGGAAAAATGAAGCAGACTCTCTCTCTCTCTCTCTCTCTCTCTCTCTCTCTCTCTCTCTCTCTCTCTCTCTCTCTCTCTCTCTCTCTCTCTCATTATCCAGATACTAGACTGTGCCATGGTGTTGAAGTAAATTGCACAGGTAAATGGTTTTGCGATCTTCACTACACTGCGCTTCAAATTATAAGGTTTATCAGCTAGAGAAATTCACGGTTACATGAACGATTGCTGTTCAGTCGTGTTTTTCCCTTATATTATTTTTTAAGTTGGACGTTGATAATTTGTATGACTAACTACCTTACTAACTACCTGTGAGCATATATATATATATATATATATATATATATATATATATATATATATATATATATATATATATATATATATATATATATATATATATATATAAACTATATATATGTATATATACATATATATATAATTTACATATATATATATATATATATATATATATATATATATATAAACTATATATAAGTATATATACATATATATATATATATATATATATATATATATATATATATATATATATATATATATATATATATATATATATATATATATATATATATATATATGAGGCCCTTTGCGTCAATAGGCGTAGGAGGAGATGATGATATTTATATACATATATATATATACACACACACACATATATATATATATATATATATATATATATATATATATATATATATATATATATATATATATGAAAAATTTTAAGTAATTTTTATTTTTCCTAACATACTTACCGAGAATTACCTCTTCGGAGGGTCCTTGGACCTCTCACAATCTCGACCAAGATTTTCCGTGCTACCCCCCCCCCCCCTATCTCGCTCCCGATAGTTCCTACCCCCGCCGCCAGGATAATTCCTGCGGCCCGGATTAGGGCAGGTCACTGCTTTTCCCGGGTCAGGATCACATTAAGTCCTCCGTTTAGCCCGACTCGGCAATAGAAGAATGGCACTCGGGGACGGAAGGGAGGGCCATTACTCAGAGGTAATTCTCGGTAAGTATGTTAGGAAAAATAAAAATTACTTAAAATTTTTCATTTGTTCCGACACGAATACTTTACCTCGAATTACCTCTTCGGAGACTTACACTTTAGGAGGCGGGAGAGCCATTCTGCCACTTGGTTAGGCACATGGTGCCTGGAGGGCTACGTAATGCGGGGGTACAGAGAGCGGATAGGGGGTAGCAGGGAAAACTTACGCTTATAATTTTAGGGTTACCTCTTGACATTTTCTCTACTGAGTCTTCTCCTGACGAAGTAGGGATGAGACTATTCACTTGTTGGGGACGTCTTCCAGCCTGCCACTACACAGCTTGGAGGGCGGCGATGACTGTCCCAATGGAGAATCCATCCAAAGACTTTCTTGAGTAGTCTTTGAGTTAGTGGGCCGTGAAGGTCGACTGGTGTGAACAAGTGCCGGCCTGCAGGATCTGGCCCACTGCCATATTTCTCTCAAAGGCCAAGGAAGTGCTCAGGCCTCTGATGTCATGGGGACGGGGAGTGCCTGGTACTGCCACCTTGTCTTCTTCATAAGCCCTAGTGATGACTTGTCTCAGCCAGAAGGAAATAGTGTTCTTGGACACTTGCTTCTTATTAACGCCTGAAGAGACGAAGAGGTTCTTGGCACCCGGACGGAGATGGGCCGTCCTTTCCAGGTATTTCCTGATCGTCCTGACCGGGCATAACTACAGGTCGTCCGTATTGCCTGTCTTGGGGATGGCTGGAGAAGAGAAACCTTCAAACCTCGGGTCCCAGACTGCTGGGTTCTGAGTCTTTGCTACAAAGGAGGGTACGAACTTGAAAAATACCTCCTTCCACCCTTTGGAGTGTGCCACGTCGTAGGAGAGACCGTGGATCTCACCTACCCTCTTAGCCGAAGCTAAGGCTAGCAAGAAGACTGCCTTGAGGGTGAGACCTTTGTCCCCGATATCTCTGAGTGGTTCAAAGGTCGGACGACACAACATTTTCAGGACCTTGGCCAGGTCCCATCTAGGCACTCTCCTGGCTTGGGGAGGGCAGGATTGTTCGAAACTTCTAATCAGCATCCCTATGTGTCTTGAGGTCCCCAGGTCGATGCCTTTCAGGAGAAAGACTTGGCCTAAGGCTGCTCGTACTCCTTTAATAGCCGGGATTGGCATTCCTATTTTATCCCTAAGGTACACTAGAAAATCAGCTATGTCAGGGACCGAGGCTTTGAGAGGTCTTATTTGTTTTGTCGCGCACCATTTCGTAAAGGCGGCCCACTTCGCCTGGTAGACTACGGTAGAGGATTTTCTTAGGTATAGGGACATCCTCTTGGCTGTGGAGGAGGAGTACCCCTCCTTCTTCAGGAGTCGCTCGATAGTCTCCAGGCGTGAAGGCGAAGAGAGAGAGGGTTGTCGTGGATCCTGAGGAAGAGCGGTTGACTCAATAGATCTGACCTGACGGACAGAGGCCACGGCGGTTGACTCGATAGGTCTTTAGGTCCGCGAACTACTCTCTCTGTCTAGCCACCAGGGCGCTACCAAAGTCATCTGTAGGCTTCGAGCCACCTTTATTCTGCTGAGCCCATGTCTTATCAGCGTGAAAAGGGGGAAAACGTACACATCCAGATTGTCCCACTTGTTCTGAAAAAAGAGTCTTCTAAGGAATCTTTCGGGGTCTGGTACAGGGGGGCAATAGACTGGGAGTTGGGCATTGAGGTTGTTGCAAGTCGGTCAACCACCGGGGAGCCCCATCGTTGAATGATGAGCTTGGCTATTCCTGGGGGAAGGGACCATTTTGTCCCTACTATGTGGCCCATTCTGCTGAGGCCGTCGGCCAGGGCGATTTACTTTCCGGGAAAGAACCTTGCTAACATCACCCCTTGATTCCCTATCACTCAGTCTAGATTCTCTATGGTGAGATCGCCCAACTCCTTCGATTACAAGTACCCTGCTTGTTCATGTATGCCATTACCGTGGTGTTGTCGCTCATCCACGCCACGGAGTTCCCCTTTAGCAGACTTGTGAAGTGTAGGCATGCCTTCTGGACTACTTCCAACTCCAGGACATTGTGTGGAGTTGTCTCTCCCCTTCCAACCAGGTCTCTCGTGCCGCTTCGTCGAGGGGAAGGGCTCCCCATCTCTGGTTGGAGGCGTCTGTGAACAGTAGGAACGGCTGACTAATGAGCCTGAGGTGTCATATCTTATTCTCCGAAGGGAAAAATTCTCCCCGAAAAAAGGTCTAATGTCATTCCCCAGTAGTTCATTCCGGTGGAAGGGGATAGATTTTGCTACTTCGGGTAGATTCAGTTCCCCAGATCCTTGCCAAACTGGAGGAGACTTCTCCCTTGTTCCTCCAAGAGGACCTTTGAGGCGGGAAGAAGCTACCAGCCGTCCAGGTATCTGCTAAGGCGAATGCCTCGTTCGTGGGCCCCCTTGCGACAGCCGTGGGGACTCTCACGAACACTTTGGGCGTTGTTGACAGACCAAAGAAAAAGGGGTCCTGAATTGCAGGAACTGGGAACCCTATTTCACCCGGAGGAACCTCCGACCCGAGGTGTGGACCGGAATCTGGAAGTATGCGTCCTTGGGGTCGATGGTATTCTACAATCTTTCTCCCTCAAGGACAGCAGGACCGAATTCTGCGTGTCCATTAGAAGTCCGTCATCTTGACGAACCTGTTGAGAGCTGACAGATCTATAACCGGCCTCCCCCCCCCCCGGTCGCTTTTTCTGCCAGGAATAGGCGACTGTAGACACCTGGTCCTGGGAGAAGAACTTCTTCCATGGTACCCTTCTCTAGCATGGACAACACCTCCTCTTGAAGGGCGGTCCTCTTTAACGGGTCTTTAGGATCTAGCCATCTATCCGGTTGGCCGGAAAAGGCGTGGGTGGTTCCGTTAGGAATGGAAGTCCGTAGCCCTTCTTTAGTAAGGACACTGTCCAAGGTTCCGCTCCTTGAGCCCTCCATGCTTGCCAATGACGCCTGAGTCATCCTCCAACCCGAAGGTTGGGTGGGGATAGGGAGCCTCCCACTCTTCCCTTCTTCTAGAGGGGCGGCCTGACCTGCCTCCCCTAGAGGCGGGGTAACCCGACCTGAAGGAGCTAGAAGGCGCTGGAGCTCCCCTGTGGAGGGGCTGAGGCGTTGCGGACCAGGAGGACGAGGGCCTCTCTCCTCGTAGTGCTGGTAGATGCTTGGGGTGTCGCGGCACTATCCGAGACAGATCTCTTCTAGGGTGGTCTCCTAGGAGTCGTAGGTCTGGGGACGTTAGCCTCCTTCTATTTCAAGACCTTCTCCACTATGGTTTCTCGTTCCTTCCGAGGAAACAGAGATTCTCCCCCCAAGGGAAAGCTGCGATGGGTCGCGTCCCCCTGTCTGGTGCCTACCAAGACACTTACGCCAGAACAGTGTTTCGCTTCCAGAACACCCAGTTAGCTGTTAGTGTGAGAGACTGAAAAGTCACTAACCTAAGGGTTGAAGGCCTTGCTGGACTTATAGTTTTATAATTTATTTATGAAAGATTTATTTTAATGTTGTTACTGTTCTTATATTTTATTTTTTCTTGTTTCCTTTCCTCGCTGGGCTATTTTCCTTGCTACGGCCCCGGGACTTATAGCATCCTGCTTTTCCTACTAGGGTTGTAGTTTAGCAAGTAATAATAATAACAACAACAACAATAATAATAATAACAATAATAACTTATTGCAGACTATTTAGCTTCACGACTATCAGGGTCCCTGAAGTCTGGGCTTCTCGTTAAGAATTATTCTAGATGTCTAATGATGTCAATACCTAAGAGATTTATTGCTCATGACGATCGATATCCTTTCAAGTGTAATACCTGAAAGAACATGAAGAGTAGACACATTCGTGTAAAGGACACACCTGGCAATCATGTAAAAGAAAATGATTTTTATCTCAATATAAAACATGAATGGGTTTCCATTTTTTTTTTTTTTTTTTTTTTTTTTAATCGATTCCAATAGGGCACTCCCCGGTCGCTTCGGTTCTGGAATCCCAGGCACTCCCTTGCGGTGGTACCGGTTTCCCCGGCGGGGAGCTCCGCACCCGGTTCGGGGTCAGAACCGGCAATGCCGTACCGTCGAGGACTACTGTTCATGTATTCTCTCCGGGGGACACGGACGCGGATCCTCGTGGGCTGCCCCAACGGAGGGAACCGTTCCTTTTAAGTCCCAGGGCCGAACCAGCTGCGCTGATTCGGCCAGGCTGCCCGTAAATAAGCCCGCTTACACCTGCGGGCGGGCTGGGGGACGCGGACGCGGATCCCCGTGGGCTGACCCGACGGAGGGAACCGTTCCTTTTAAGTCCGAGGGCCGAGTCAGCTGTGCTGATTCGGCCAGGCTGCCCGTAAATAAGCCCGCTTACACCTGCGGGCGGGCTGGGGGACGCGGACGCGGATCCCCGTGGGCTGACCCGATGGAGGGAACCGTTCCTTTTAAGTCCGAGGGCCGAGCCAGCTGTGCTGATTCGGCCAGGCTGCCCGTAAATAAGCCCACTTACACCTGCGGGCGGGCTGGGGGACGCGGACGCGGATCCTCGTGGGCTGACCCGACGGAGGGAACCGTTCCTTTTAAGTCCGAGGGCCGAACCAGCTGTGCTGATTCGGCCAGGCTGCCCGTAAAGAAGCTCGGTTACACCCGTTGGCGGGGTGAACCGGAGGCTTCGCGGTCTTACGCCTGCCTGAAGAGGCCTTCTCGCATTTCTCCCTGCGAGGGTTATATCTGCGTCTGGAGGATGGCCTTCGTGGTGAGAAAAAACCCTGGGTTGTCGGTCCGGGGGACGCTGCAAGACAGACCTGGGGGGCTCCTTCTCGGCGAGGCCCTCGGCTGCAGAAGAGACTGAAAAATACGCTAAGAGACTGGAGAAGAATTAGAGACATTTTCCCCCACATGGGGTCATCAGAGGAGACGTGGCCTGCTTGCACCAGGACTCCGTCTCCCCACACACTCCCGAAAGTAGTACTTACCTCGAACTACTTCTTAAGAGTTATCTTCTACACAATAAACCAACCTCGTCTCCTACTCTGGGTAGGAGAGGGTGGTAGGGAAGCTCAGCCCGGCGGGACGCCCGGCGCTAGTCTTCTTAGGCGAACCCTTCGTCGCCCACTTCCTCTTGGTGCTATACCGCACCCACCACTCAAATTCTTGGGGAAGAGCAATGGGCACTTCCCCTCAACTGACTTACCTCGTCCCCTACTCTGGGTAGGGGAAGATGGCTGTATACGAATCTCTATTCGACGAGGCATCGGGAATTAAGTTGGCGAAGAGAGGCTCGTCTTCCTACGAGCCTCTTGGATGTATTCTTCCTTTTAGTGCCGAAGTGCACTCACTGCACTACGTCCCAGGACCAGTAGTCCTGACACGTGGTTGAAGAGGAACATAAGCTGCCCCTACACGGCAACACCGAGGATAAGGGGAGGAAGAACGATTTCTTGTAAAAAGTTTTCCTTTCAGCTATCAATTCCTTGAAGAAAATCAAGGAATACAGTTCCATAACGCACACAACGCACGACACAAGCACTAAGGGAATGAATTAAACACCGGGTAAGGACACGGTTGAAAAGTGAACGCACAGGAACACTTGGGAGGTACACTGCGAAAAAACACAAGTCCGTACACTGGGAACACGTGGGATCACAACGCGCCAAAGGTTCGAGAGTTTAACCGAGAGAGAGTGAGATGATTCGCATCTCACGACCAAGGACTTAATGAGATCCTGACCCGGGAAAAGCAGTGACCTGCCCTAATCCGGGCCGCAGGAATTATCCTGGCGGCGGGGGTAGGAACTATCGGGAGCGAGATAGGGGGGGTAGCACGGAAAATCTTGGTCGAGATTGAGAGAGGTCCAAGGACCCTCCGAAGAGGTAATTCGAGGTAAAGTATTCGTGTCGGAACAAATATATATATATATATATACACACACATACACACACAGCTCTGAACCATATGATAAATACGAAGGAATGGAAGCGCCTAATCAAATCTCCATTTTCTCCACTGATCATAAAGCAACATAGCCAGCCCAGAAGAGCTCATCGCTAGCTTAATACCTCTTGGGTACATATCAAACGAGGCAGTGAAATGCCCCAAAGAGACATTTAATGTATAGTTATAACAGGACTTACGACCTTATGTATTTCTCCTAAAAGGCCCTTGCCTACAATGCTACTTTTAGGGGCCACTTCCTTCATGCTTTTTTTTCTTAATCACTTTCTAAAGTACTAATTAATTGTTAGTTTTCTTTTTTTTTATTCGGGTTATTTACAATTATGAATTTTTTCGTTGTATAAGAGGCAATTGTCTCTATTTCATGTACTTTGCCTTACAGAAATATTCTGAAGTATAACGTGATTGATATTTCTTTAAAGATAAAGTCAAAAGTATTAAAATTTTCGTAATATTCTTAGCAACAAGAAACGACTCTAAATCACGGTATATTTTATTAATAACATCTATTTGACGATCCCCCCCCCCTCTCTCTCTCTCTCTCTCTCTCTCTCTCTCTCTCTCTCTCTCTCTCTCTCTCTCTCTCTCCTCCTACTCCTCTTCTTATTCTTTTTCATCATCATCAGCCGCTTCATGCCAAAACAGCACTAACATACATACATGCACAAACATACACACCTAGACAGCTTTCGCGCCAGCAAGATATTCAAAAACCTATTACATAATTTATCTAAATATGATTAAAATCGCTTGTTTCTACCTTCAAAGAAGATATGGATTAAATCTCTAATGAGTATGAACTCATGAAAGACACCACAGATGTATAATTTTTTTTTCTAAATCAAGAACAGAACACAAACGAACCCCAAATTAACTCACAAGTATGGCAAAAACTTATTGCACAATTCATCTACAAATGAATAAGTGTGAAAAGACATCACATACGTATAATTTTTTTTCTAAATCAGGTAATATTTTTTTATTAAAGATTAAAGGTGTCTGGTTTCAATTCCAGTCTCATCAGAATAGATACTCATCAGAACGTCAGCCGGGCAAACCCAACCACAACAGTGGCGTTCCCCAGCAAACAGCTTAAACTAACGGTCCCAGGCTAGGATCGATCTGCCGCCAAGCAAATGCAAGGCAAATACGTTAGTACTATGCTAGCCAGGAGACTAGTATTATTAAAAGGAGATCTAAATCAAGTAAGAACAAAAAACAAACGAATCCACAATGAACTCACAAGATACTCAAGGTCCCAGGCTGGGATCGATCTGCCGCCAAGCAAATGCTAGGCAAACGCGTTACCACTATACTAGTCAAGAGGCTAGTATCATTAAGAAGATATTTAAATCAAGTAAGAATAGAAAACAAACTGAACTCACAAGCATGACAGAGGGCCCTGGTCTTGAGGAAGGCGATGGTGAACCATGCAAATGCTAGTCAAAAACGTTACCATTATACTAGCCAGGAGGCTAGTATTATTAAAAGGAGATTCAAATCAAGTAAGAACAGAAAACAAACGAATCCCCAATGAACTCACAAGCATGGCAGAGGGCCCTGGTCTTGAGGAAGGCGATGGTGAGTCTCATGACGGACGCCTTGTCCAGCGTGGAGATGGTCTTGGCTGGCAGGGGCAAGGCGTTGGCCAGCTCGGTGAAGATCTCGCTTTCTTTGCCTCGACGACATCGCGCTGCATCTCGGGACTTCTCTTTCCGCTTCTCGCTGTTCCTGCAGGAGATGCAAAGGAGGGGAAAGGATTAGCTTTTGTAAATGAAACAGGAACATGAGAGTAAAAGGATTAGTTTCTGTAAATGAAACAGGAACATGAGTAAAAGAATTAGTTTTTGTAAATGAAACAGGAGCATGAGGGTAAAAGGATTAGTTTCTGTAAATGAAACAGGAACATGAGGGTAAAAGGATTAGTTTCTGTAAATGAAACAGGAACATGAGGGTAAAAGGATTAGTTTCTGTAAATGAAACAGGAACATGAGGGTAAAAGGATTAGTTTCTGTAAATGAAA
>NC_090766.1:13535425-13537925 GCF_036898095.1 Palaemon carinicauda | reverse complement strand
TATATATACATATACATATATATATATATATATATATATATATATATATATATATATACATATATACAGTATATATATTATTCGGTCAAACTTAGCTGTCCCCGTACCTTGGGTAGGGGGGGGGGAAGGAGTAGTCAAACCCTGGTGAGAAAGGGTGCAAATCTGTGCTTATCTATCTAAATATTTAGCCGTCATTTTCGACTGGTCGCGTACGCTAATAATAATAATAACAATGTAAAAGCCGTCCCATCATCAAAATAAATTATAACCAGTACCATTACTAATGCTATTACTATTATTTAAGTTATTATTATCCTCATCATTATTATTATCACAATAATAATAATAATAATAATAATAATAATAATAATAATAATAATAATAATAATATCGCAGCAGTCCCATCATCAAAATAATAATAATCATGATTATCATTAATATCATTATCATTGCTACCATCATCATTAAAACAACAACAACAACAACAACAACAACAACAAAAACAATATCACAGCAGTCTTATCATCAAAATAATAATAATCATGATTATCATTAATATTATCATTATTGCTACTATCATCATTAAAACAATAATAATAATAATAATAATAATAATAATAATAATAATAATAATAATAAGCGTATTAACGAAGGGCGCACTGATACCCCAGAGTCAATACACTGCCCCAGCCTACCTGTATCTCTTCGGGAACGAGAAGGCAAAGTACGGATGGTGCCTCCCCCACATATACGGGGGAGAGGGTGGGGGAGAGGGCGGGGCATTAGCAACGGGGTAGGGGTGTGGTCTCCCCCACCCTAAAGGGGCCATGCACGCCATGCCCCCCTTTCCTTTCAGTACAGTCGCTTATTCAAACACCAATTAACAGATATTTATATTTATTCGATGTTGGATCGTTTTATCTATATTTTTTTTATTGTATTTTTTTTTTTTTACACTTTAGAGCAATTAAAGGTTCAATGGAAGTTTGCAGAGTTTGTTTATATTCAGGCTTATTCTAAGTAAATAACATATTCTGAATCGAAAGGTTTATTCATCATATTGAACATGCTTAGAACAGTTTGTTCACCCGTGTTGAGATTTCCATCTGGTTGACGAGCGACAGAACTAAAGATGTTTGCGTAACATCAATTTACGGAATCGTAAAGTTACCGTTAAGTTTTCAGTGTTAATTGCCACTGTCGGTAGTGTTTCTATTGTTCCTCTTAGCTCTTAAATAATCTGTTATTCAGATTCGTGAAAAAAGTATTAGGAAACACTTTCGTCAGTAATTGCGTCTTGCGTGTCTTTGGTGACCAATAAATAGCACTGTAACATTTAGCTTCTAAAGATGCTATATTTTCTAAACTCGCACTACTACATGCAAACGTAGGTACTTCTAACAGATGAAGAATTTCAGAAGATATAGAATTCTTGATTCAGAATTCACACCTTTAAAAGTACTTTAAAAGTATGTAAGTTATAAAACAATGTTTTAAATAAGGTTTTATCTCTGCATCGTTCAAGATTAGTGTTTATTCATAATTTGACACTTTAAATGGAGATGGTACTCTCCTGATTTAAAATGTTAAGTTTTGTGTTTTAGAAAAAGTTTATGAAGTTTTAAAACGTAAGTTTAATAATCTTCCTCCACAAAGTATTTAATTTAAAACATTTCAGTGTTGAAATAAAACCCAAAAGAAGATTCTGTTTCAGTAAATATTTTCAAAATCACCGAAACACAATAACTAATCAGACTGTCTCAGTTTAATGGTATAGTGATTCGTGAAGAGAGTCCACAATTTATCACAACAGTACCACACCATTTCCAGCAGTTGGATGATAGCCTGAGTCCAGTCGAACTGGAAGAACACACGATATGCGGCACTATTGCCACCCATCACTAGGGAGAGAGTCCCTTGTCAGGCACTTGAGAAAACTATTCCTTAAGTGGATCACTACAAAAACACTAAAACCTCACGAAGAATTTGTTTAAGTGGCTAATTAAGATCCAATAATCATTAAACAATGAAACTGGTTTATTGGATGAGTTCACAACCAATATATCCACTGGAGATTTGCTTCATAGGGCACGGATGCTCCAAATATCATCAAACACTAACTCTTAAGAGGTCTAGTTAGCTACATATAGTTTCCATTCATGTTGAGAACGTCAAAAATGAACTCAAATGACGTTAGACTTGGCAATGTCTACCATGACGACTTTAACAGATTAATATTTTCTCGATTCTTGGCGAAAACTCAAAAAAAGACGCCGGTCAAAAGTACATAGTCCCACGTCTCGTATCGATGGTCAAACCGAACTAAAACCTCAAACTATAGGAACACCTTCACGATGTACTCCCACCCACTAGATTGAGGTCAGAGGTCAGTCCGTATTCAAACACGTGTTAGACCGTGACGCGCCACTAATGACAACACAGCTGTATGGCAGGAGGATCCGGAGGGCACTGGCACCATGAAGACAAGTCAGTGCCATAT
>NC_090766.1:13507925-13520425 GCF_036898095.1 Palaemon carinicauda | reverse complement strand
GGTCTTTCCACTGTCTTAGGTTAGATTGGATCATAAACTGAATGTTTCATAATTTGCGAGAGTAGCCTGGTCTTTTCAACCTGTTTACTCTTTTAATCGTGACTTTACCTTTCCTATTTCTTTGTTTCACTCGAATTATAATCAAATTAAACTTAAAAATCTAAAAAAAAAATCTATTCTATTCATATGACAAAACCTTAATAGACAAAAATGAGGCGAAGCAACAAGTGCTAAATAAGTTATAGAAAACATGAATCAAAGTGAATAGAAATAGGCCTATTTAAGTGCAACAAGGGAAAAGCCTTCAAACCAATTACTCATTCTAGACAACAGATGGCACTGGTTATTTGGTTTGGCTGAAAACGCGACGTGATATTGGGTACATAATACAATTTACGAGTCAGATAAAATAACCCAGAACAAAGGAATGGGTAAAAAATTGTAGTCTTCAGATGGAGAAGAGAGGGAAAATGATAACAATAATAATAATAATAATAATAATAATAATAATAATAATCTCCCCTATTATACTAAAGGACAAGTGTCTAGCTATATAAAGTATATACATACATACATATATACATACACACATATGTATATATATATATATATTATATATATATAATATATATATATATATATATATATATTCTTCCGGTCACAGTTGGGGGGGGAAAGAAATAGTCATACCGTGGTCAGAGGGGGGGGGGGATGTTGTGTGCATACAGTATCTATCTGAGTATTTAACCGTCATTTTGACGGGTCACGTACACTAATAATAATAATAATATTAATAATAATAATAATAATAATAATAATAATAATAATAATAATAATAATACCACTAAAACAACTGCTGCCCGACGGCCATGAACCCACGCCTTAAACTCTGCAATCTGACCTTCATGTCTGCAGCACAATCACTATTTATTCAGTTAAAAGCAAAAAATGCAGAAATAAACAGTTCGTTAAAGACAGCATTTGTGTGATTAATATACCTTAAGGTGGTGAAAGGCTTTGTGTATTGCCAATGATCAGAAAACCTGTACTAGTCAGGGCCACCCATACTAGGTGGGTTTGCTGGTGAGCGATCAGATAAGTCTCGTACCATCACCAATCCATAGTTGGTCAGCGTGGTGATGAAAACTGGCCAAAACTCCAGACAGGAATAAGGACATGTTTGAGGCCTTTGTCGTTCAGTGGATTAAAAAAGGTTGCATGTTGTTGTTGTTGTTGTGTGTCTATATATATATATATATATATATATATATATATATATATATATATATAATATATATATATATATATATATATATATATATATATATATATATTAGGTTTCTACTTTATTTAGAGAGCATAAAACACAATAAAAAAAAGGGGGAATTATAAGACTCGAGCATGACCTTGGAACAAACAAAACACCAGACACTCGGACAACAGGGAAAAAGGTTCTGTTCGCTTCAACTATAAAATGAGATACAGGAAATTTACGAAACCAAGTTTTCCGAGAAAGAGAGAGAGAGAGAGAGAGAGAGAGAGAGAGAGAGAGAGAGAGAGAGAGAGAGAGAGAGAGAGAGAGAGGGGTAATAAACTGCATACACATACCCGTCGAGATAGATCATATCACCTTAGTTAAGTAGATTGCCTTCATAAATTGGGCACAAGTCGGGTTATCGTGTCTAAATGGTGGGTCTGAATGAATGTATTTAGGAAATCATTCATTCTAACTACACTAGAAGGCTTTATTAGTAAAGATAAAACTTAATACGGAAACTGAAAGTGCTACGAGAGATCTTTGGAAAGTTGAGTTCTATAACTATCAAGCTTACTGGTATAAGACCGAATAAGCTATTTTCCTTCCTACACTGCACCTCTAAACATGGATAACTATATGCAAAAGTATATATATATATATATATATATATTATATATATATATATATATATATATATATATATATATATATATATATATATATTTATATATTACTACCATTGCTAGCTAAGCTACGATGGTAGTTGAAGAAGCAAGCTTATAACACAAGCCCAAGGACTTCTACAGGGAATATATCCCTGTGAAGAAAGGAAATAGGGACTAAACAAGCTATATATGAGAATAGTAAAAAAATATAAAATATCTCATGATCAAAATATGCTAAATTCGCCCAACCTTGGAATCAAAGACCCAAGCGGAAATTCATATCATGCTAATAAAGTTTGCCTTGGTAAGGTTTTGAACCTATGAAAAGTTGAATTCGACGTAACAATCGCCTCTGCACAGGTTCGAATCCTTGTCAGGCCAGAAATTTTCATCATAATATAAGCGAATTCGATATAAAGTTATTTGTGACTAATATGAATTAATAACCATCACGAGTGTAAATGATAAATTGTCATGTATATACATATATACAGAAAGTGTATGTATATGCATGTCTAAATGCATACACATACATGTGTGTACATATATGCACACAAATATAGTCATTGCCTGGTGTGTGCTAATGCTTTCGAGATAAGAAACTCTATACACCGTTACACATCTTTTTTTTTATTTATATCCTTTTCGTTTAGCTGTAAATAATAATTCCCCACAAATTGACCGGGACTTCAACAGGAAGTTCAATAATAAAAAAAAAAAAAAAAAAAAAAAAAAGCGAATATTATTACCTTCTTAGCTAAGAACAAAATCTCAATAAGCTACAATAAGAAGTATGTAATTGCAAATTCGGTTAATTAGTTTCGAAAGCAAATATTGCATTATGAGAAATGCGTTGCAACATAGGCGCATCTTAACAAATCAAATATAAGTATATAGTGTAAATAAAAATACTTAATAGTTTAAATTCGTTTGGCAAGATAGAGAATTACCATCAGGGGAAAGTTTACAACTAAATGGTGGTAAACTTCTACATGGTAAAGAGCTTTCAAATAAAAGGTTTAATAGTTTCTATTCACAACAGCATTCCAACAAACGTACCCTGAAGGAGAAACTAACCCTACGAGATATGTCCTTTTAACCCGCGAAGTCCCAATTTTGTACTGACCGCTGGCAACAGCCCACTGAGCTGTTCTATAATTCGGACCAACTTTTAGGTTGGTTTTGCTCGGTGCGATTAGCACTCAACGATGACGCCATTTTTTTTTAAATTGAACTGCTTTGCTTCAAGCGACTGCCTTTACATTTGCAAAAGATTCAGCGAGAGTCGCAAACGATTCAGCGCAAAGGAATCAACGACAGTCGCAGAACACAAACGATTCAATGAGTCACAGACAATTCAGCGTCAGTCACAGACAACTCAGCGTCAGAAACAGACAATTAATTCACCGACAGTCGCAGAGCACAAACGATATAGTGATAGTCACAGACAATTCAGCGTCAGTCACATACGATTCAGCAAAAATCGCACACGGTTCAGCAACAGTCGCAAACGGTTCAACGACAGTCGCAGAGCACAAACGATTCGGCAAAAATCTCTCACGGTTCAGCAACAGTCGCACGATGCAAAATAGAACTACTAAAAAAAAATCAAGCAAATTATTTCTCGAGAATCTAGACAATCGGTTGACGCCCGCACTGATCAAAACATACATTTATATTTCCAACCTCAGAGGTTTAAGCTTCCTTGAAAGATGACTCACTAAAGAAGCAACCTCCTTGCAATCTATAGCCTGTCTAACAACAAAGAGAGTTAATGGAATAAGGAGAAAAATAACATCTAATATACTGGAAGTCGAAAAGAATAGAGAGGCATATAAATAACATACCTTTATTTGATATCTATACTTAAATAGCATAGAATTTGCCGCTGTTTTCACAAAAAAAGGTGAAATTCAGAAATCCCATCATTATGAACTAGAGGAAATGTATATTTTTTGGTGACTGATAACTCGAAGAGCAGTCTGAGCTCTTCAAATCTCGACCTAAATTCTTATTGTACAGTTGAACACAGAAATTCCTAGTACATCTAGCTCTGAGGAAATGCACCCTTCCACACCATTACTGCGCGGCGAATAACCAATTAAATGCTATAGAGGAAATAGCAGAGGTGGTGGGTGGGGATACAAACAGGAACTCGTCGCGCAGTTAGTGTGTGATGGGGTGTGCTTTCACAGAGCGAGGGATGCCAGGAATTCCTGCGTCCATTTGTACATCAAATAACTTTTGTATTACACAAATTACACCCAGATGGCGTTTATGCTAAAATTTGTTGGATCACATTCAACTGGACCATAATATAATGCCTTTAAAGTTAAATACAATTTCATGTTCAATTACATAAAAAAAATCACAGACTATTCAATATTAGAAAAAACCAATCATCATTAATAAATGGCAGATTTTATGAAATTATCAGATCTGACGATAAATAAACAAAAGCAAACTGCTCTTTATATTATAGTCGTTCGTCGCGTTCAGATAGCCTGGAGTTTATCTCCAAGGGGGGGGGCGGGGCTCTTAGACTAAATGTCATAGCCCCCGCAAAGATTATAGTATTCTAAATAAGGATTGAATCTTGGTACCTTTATACCCTTTTCAAACCATACCCAGTTTTACCTAACCTAGGAAAAACGCCTAAGCTTCTTTTCCACTCTTAAAATAGAATATCATGAAAAATGGGTTTAAAAGCCCATATATCAGACCTTAATCTGGAATTAAGACTCCTTGGGCCAGAGAGGTAAATCACGCCCCATACTGTGATTACTGAGAGAGAGAGAGAGAGAGAGAGAGAGAGAGAGAGAGAAAATTTCCAATGGTTTCACTACCGTAGGCTCAAAGATGAGAATTGCTTCGTTGAGGCCTAGTGTTTGATGGAAATAGATAAACCTTCACATCAGTTTTTATTTTCTCTTTATATTATTCTCTCTCCACTCTAGCCGCGACCCACAACTGTAGACTAACAACTATATACCCAATTTGCTGCTTATGTTTAAAGAGAATTTTTTATTTCCAGTTTTCGCTTTTCCATTTCAAAGTTGTTACCGATCTTAAAATATTTTTTTTTCTAATACATAGTCTTTATTTCCTTATTTCTTTTCTTTAGTTCGTTATTTTCCCTGTTGGAGCCCTTTGGCTTTCTGTATTCTGCTTTCCCAACCAGGGTTGCAGTTTGGCTAGTAATAATAATAATAATAATAATAATAATAATAATAATAATAATAATAATAATAATAATAATAATAATAATAACAACACATATTATTCTTGTTCTCAAACAAACGAAGTCATTCCACATTTCTTTGAATTTACAGTATAAGAAGTAAATAGTTCCAAGAACACAGAGAGAGAAGAGAGAGAGAGAGAGAGGAGAGAGAGAGAGAGAGAGAGAGAGAGGAGAGAGAGAGAGAGAGAGAGAGAGAGAGAGAGAGAGAGAGAGAGAGAGCAAATATCCTGAAAGTGACAAGAACTTTTCAGGGGAAACCCCAAGTTCTAACGTTAACAAGCAGCGCTTCAATCAGAGTTCCACGGGAAACCATTAAGAGCTTGTCCTATTTTCAAGCAGCTTCCAACACAAGCAAAAATCCCCGAAGAGGTGAGCAAAACACCTGATAAACTTCATCCCGTCAGTTTCCCAACATGTAATCTCTCTCTCTCTCTCTCTCCTCTCTCTCTCTCTCTCTCTCTCTCTCTCTCTCTCTCTCTCTCTCTCTCTCTCTCAGACCATCCAAGACTGGAAGATGCAAAATACACCAGAAGAAGCATTAGCAACTCTCTGGGGGATATACGAGGTGCCTCACACTGAGGGGCCTGGGGGAACCCAAACAAAAAATAAGGCAATAAGGTAAGATAAGGTAAGGCTCTCTCTCTCTCTCTCTCTCTCTCTCTCTCTCTCTCTCCTGATAAACCTCATCCCGTCAGTTTCCCAACATGTAATCTTCTCTCTCTCTCTCTCTCTCTCTCTCTCTCTCTCTCTCTCCTGATTTTTCATGAAGTTTTTAGTTTATATATGGAAGGTCTAATCTATTTTGATGGTTTATTACGCCTTGTAGTTTTTTTATTTCCTTATTTCCTTTCTTCACTGGGCTATTTTTTCCCTGTTGGAGCCCCTTTGGCTTATAGTATCTAGATTTCTAATTGGGGTTATAGCTTAGCTTGTAATAATAATAATAATAATAATAATAATAATAATAATAATAATAATAATAATACCGATATAATAAATTAATATACTATTGAGTTTCATTATTTGCTTCCATTTTGAAAAATCCGGGACAGGGAAGTTAATGAACGTGAAAAAAGAATAAAATTATTATTATTATTATTATTATTATTATTATTATTATCATTATTATTATTATTATTATTATTATTATTATTATTATTATTATTATTATTATTACTAGCTGCAACCCTAGTTTGAAAAGCAGGATGCTATAAGGATAAGGACTCCAACAGGGAAAAATGGCGGAGCGAGGAAAGGAAATAAGGAAATAAATAAACTAATGAAGAAATGAAAAATTAAAATAATATATTTTAAGAATAGTAACAACATTGCAATAAATCTTTCATAAAAAAAAAAAAATTAAGAGTAAGAGAATTAAGCGAGGCCAAAAATTTTCAGCAGGTATAACTACTCATAACACATCCTGTTTTTTAATGATATTAAATTTACATGGAATATACAGGATACAGGAGATACAAACACCAGATAAATAATCATCATCATCATCATCTCCTACGCCTATTGACGCAAAGGGCCTCGGTTAGATTTCGACGGTCATTCATCATCTACTTCGCGCTTCATAGTCCTCAGCCATGTAAGGCCTGGGTCTTCCAACTCTTCTAGTGCCTTGTGGAGGATAGCTGAACGTTTGGTGAGCTAATCTCTCTTGGAGAGTGCGAAGAGCATGGCCAAACCATCTCCATCTACTCATCATGATCTCATCCACATATGGCACTCGAGTTATTTCTCTTATAGTTTCATTTCTAATCCTGTCCTGCTATTCAACTCCCAATATCCTTCTGAGGGTTTTGTTCTTAAATAATAAAAACCCGTAATGCTCGAAAATAAAAATCACATCTCTCTCTCTATCTACCTGTCAAGAAAGATGCAAGGAAATGTGTGCCGTGGTGTGTATGCTGAACGTCTAAGAAGTAAGAAAAAATAATAATAATAAAATTAATAATAATAATAATAATAATAATAATAATAATAATAATAATAATAATAATAATAATAATAATAATAATAAACAGATCACCCTTTTCTTTGGCCCCATGCTGCAGCTTTTGAAATTTCCATTTTCAGTCTTACTAATTCCCTTAACTTAAGTCTTGAACCGACTCAGCTTTTTTTAAATTTCCATTTTCAGTCTTACTAATTACCTTAACATAAGGCTTGAATAGATTCATCTCTTGAAATTTCCATTTCCATAATTACTAATTTCCTTAAGACTTGAACAAATTCAGCTTTTTTGAATTTCCATTTTCAGTCTCACTAATTCCCTTAAGACTTGAAAAAATTCAGCTTTCGAAATTTTCTTTTTCACGTTCGCTAATCACTTAAGACTTAAACAGATTCAACTTTTTTTAAATTTCCATTTTTAGTCCCACTAATTCCTTTAATTTAAGACTTGAACAAATTCAGCTTTTGAAATTTTCATCTCCATGTTCAGTAATTCCTTCAACTTAAGCCTTGAGTCGAGTCTGCTTCAAAAAAGTTGAAAGGTGCTTCAAGATCATTATATTTTGCGACATGAGAAGTACTCGCATATCCTTTAGTATATTTAACCTTGCCTTAATTAGAGAGTCTAAGCATCACATTATTAATTCTATCAGTATCATTAATGTATGTAGATTTTTGTGGAAAAATAGAAAAAGTTCCATGCCTGAATGCACGTAGCAATATGTTATATAATAAGTAAAAATCCATGTATTTTCCCTATTTTCGAAAAAAAATTTCTGGACTTTCAAATTTTTTCCGATTTTTCCAAATGCTTCCAAAAATGAGGACGATGATAATATCGAAGATAAATTGAATTCAATCACCATAATATGGATTAATAATATCAAAGGGAGAAAAATATAATTGGACTGTAATACTAAATGATTTGACCATAGGCTTCCAAAATGGGCTATACTTCCAGTATCCAATAATACTCCATCTATCCATCTATGAATTAATCCACTCACTTCTTAGAAAACATGGTCTATCTATCTATCTATCTATCTATGAATGAATGTATTAATCTAATCATTTCTTAGAAATCATGGTCTATCTATCTATCTATCTATCTATGAATGAATGTATTAATCTATTCATTTTTCAGAAATCATGGTCTACCTATCTATCTATGAATGAATGCATTAATCTAGTCATTTCTTAGAAATCATGGTCTATCTATCTATCTATGAAAGAATGTATTAATCTATTCATTTCTTAGAAATCATGGTCTATCTATCTATCTGTGAATGAACGTATTAATCTATTCATTTCTCAGAAATCACGGTCTATCTATCTATCTGTGAATGAACGTATTAATCTATTCATTTCTCAGAAATCACGGTCTATCTATCTATCTGTGAATGAACGTATTAATCTATTCATTTCTCAGAAATCACGGTCTATCTATCTATCTGTGAATGAACGTATTAATCTATTCATTTCTCAGAAATCACGGTCTATCTATCTATCTGTGAATGAACGTATTAATCTATTCATTTCTTAGAAATCACGGTCTATCTATCTATCTATGAATGAACGTATTAATCTATTCATTTCTTAGAAATCATGGTCTATCTATCTATGAATGAATGTATTAATCCATTCATTTCTTAGAAATCATAGTCCAGACATCTATCAATCTATCTATGTATCGATCCATCCCATTCTTAGAAATCATAGTCCATCTATCTATTTATCGATCTACCAATCTATCAATCAATTCATGCATTTCTTAGAAATCATAGTCCATCTATCTATTTATCGATCTACCAATATATCAATCAATTCATGCATTTCTTAGAAATCAGTCTATCTATCTATGAATCTCTGTATCTATACATCCATTTCTGACATCCATCTGTATCTATCTATCTATGTATCAACCCATCCATTTCTAGACATCATAGACCATCTATCTATGAATCTACTGCATCTATCCACCCGTGTCTTAGAAATCCTAACAGAAAAATTTCTTCCGAAAGTCAACATGCAATAATAATAAGAGTCCGGAAATGATGTATTACTTCACCAAGTCCAGACATAGGAAACTTCGCGGGGGAGGGAGAGGGATTTTCCCATAACGAGTCGGCAAATCCTCCTCAGGACAAGAAAAAGAAAGCATGACGTTATAGGAAAATTGGAAAATCCGTTGGTATTTAAAAATAAATTCCCCGAAGCAGGAGTGCATCAAAATTCTATTATTTTTATCATCATTATCAATGGTTAGTAGTAGGAAAAAAATAAACTGACAATTATTCTAAAAAATTAATTATACTATTTTGATTGATTTGACATACCAAATTATTCCAAGTCGAGTGATATATATATATATATATATATATATATATATATATATATATATATATATATTTATATATATATACATATATATATATAATTATATATATACACACACACACATATATATATATATATATATATATATATATATAGTATATAACCAGACATTTGCTCTTTATTATATAAGAGAGATTATGATTGTCTGTCCTTATCCGAAATGAGCTGTGATGCTACTCATCCTCACAGATAATATGCTCATCAAGTGTCTTTCCCAAGAGAGCGGAAATGAGCATTCTCCTACTAACGGTGCTTCGAGTTACGTAACATTTCCCCCAGACATTGCTGTCTGTTTGATCTGCAAAGAATGACGAGTCTTTTCTGTATCTCTAAATTTCCTGGAATACCACCAATTTTAAATAAACTTAGATTGTTAGTTTGTGTAACCGGAAATATTATCATTTGTATATAAGCTTAGAACATTATAGGTTTGTAGAAACATTATTCGGTTCTCTAAGTAATCTATAGTTCATTTCTTTTATCGATGTATATTTGCACCGACTCGCGGCGGTGCCCTTTTAGCTCGGAAAAGTTTCCGGATCACTGATTGGTTAGAATTATCTTGTCCAACCAATCAGCGATCCGGAAACTTTTCCGAGCTAAAAGGGCACCGCCACGAGTCGGTGCAAATATGCATCGCTAAAAGAAATGGACTATAGTGGTGTGCTAGACGGAGTAGTAATATTTAATCAAATATAAAGGATTGTGGTCCTCTATTGGAAACGTCCCTGTCTGGCCTTCTGCTGGATTGGGGTTCGAGTCCAGCTCAAGCTCGATAGTTTCTTGTGGTGTCTGCAACCTTACCATCAGTGTGAACTAAGGATGGGGGTTTGGGTAAGCCTATAAGTCTACCTGCTGAGTCATCGGCAGCTATTGCCTAGCCCTCCCTAGTCCTACTTGGGCGCAGATCATATGTACATATGGCGTTAATCGTCACTGTCCTTTGCCATTCATGAGCAGACTTTACTATCAATATTATTATTATTATTATTAATTGCTAAGCTACAACCCTAGTTGGAAAAGCAGAATGCTATAAGCCCAGGGGCTCCAACAGGGAAATAGCCCAGTGAGGAAAGGAAACAAGGAAAAAATAAATATTTTAAGAATACTAAAATAAATATCTCCTATATAAACTACTGTATAAAAACCTCAACAAAACATGAGGAAGAGAAATTAGATAGAATAGTGTGCCCGAGTGTACCCTCAAGCAAGAGAACTCTAACCCAAGATCTCCTTTCGGTATCCCTCGCTCTCCGACGTTTGTTAGCGAATAGATGAAATACAATGATTCTTTATTGTACCAACCGTGTGTCACACGATAGTACATAGTTCATTTTGCGCTTGTATCTTCGCCCTCCCCTCGCACTAAAAAGAACCTGAAAAATCATGTCTGCTTTTTACCTCTGTAACATTGTCGATTTCTCAACATGAAAATTCTTGTTGCTTTGAGATTTTGTATATAAAGGAGAGTGTTCTACAATAAACTCAGTTGCTTTCACACTGCCTTTGAGTTCACAACCTTTTCTCGGCCCGTTACATTATACAGCCACAGCATTAAAGAATGGTAGCATTTTCAATTGATGGCCAAAACATAACATTATTGTAATTATCATAATTAACTAAAATAGGATAATTTGGTTCAAGTCAGGTATATCTAGCATGAAAACCAATTATTATTATTATTATTATTATTATTATTATTATTATTATTATTATTATTATTATTATTATTATTATTATTACTATCCAAGCTACAACCCTAGTTGGAAAAGCAAGATGCTATAAGCCCAGGGGCTCCAACAGGGCAAATTAGCCCAGTGAGGAAAGGAAATAAGGAAATAAATAAATGAAGAGAACAAATTAACAATAAATCATTCTAAAAAAAAGTATTGTATGTCTGAATTCTATAAGGATTTTATATGAGTAAAAACCTACCCTGTATCGGCTTTCACTTATGAACATTCACTTTCCCCTTCTGTATTAACACTTATGAACGTTCACTTTCCCTTTCTGTTATTAACGCCAGCAACCTTTGGAAACCAATGACAGGTGTTTGAACTGATTCAATTGGTGTCTATTAAAAACAACGTCTATTGAAGAGGCTGTTAAGTATTGAATTTTAGGAAAGCACTTACGGAAAGGGTCGCCATGTACAAAAAATTACAAAATTAACCAATGTTAAAATTAACCAATGTTGAGATTCCTTAAATAATTACAAAATTAACCAACGTTGAGATTCCTTTAATAATTACTAAAGGAATCTCAACATTGGTTAATTTTGTAATTTTTTATACATGGCGACCCTTTCCGTAAGTGCTTTCCTAAATTCAATACTTAACAGCCTCTTCAATAGATGTTTTTAATAGACACCAAACATTTTTTACCCAGGTCTTTTCCATACATATTGTTTAATACATACAGACTTGAATTTTCTCAATTCCTTACGTATAACATTTTTAAATACATTCTAACATTAATTTGATACATCCCTAAAAAAATTGAATGAATTCCAGTATGACTTTGACAGCCTTCCACTCTTCTAATATATCTTAGAGTCAGTCTAAAATGCGCTTTCCTTTCTCCAACTGAAATGATCTTTATGTAATTTCAGTCTTCTGGAAGCATTTATAACCTTATAGATGTATTCTGAGAAATGATCTTTCTATAAATTTTAGTCTTCTGGAAGCATTTTAAACGTTATAGATGAACTCTGAGCCTTGTTAATCTAAAACGTCTCAATACAAAGGGTAACAGATCTTATGACTCTGAGATAAGCGGCAATCCATTTATGTGAGTATTACGAGAAATATATGAAGATTTATGAAGAGATACATTACATACTTAACGTCTCAATACAAAGTGAAACAGATCTTATGATTCTGAGGTAAGCGGCAATCGATTAATGAGAGTATTACGAGAAATATATGAAGATTTATGAAGGATTACCTTCGTATACTTACCACAAGGGCATCTA
>NC_090766.1:13504434-13507425 GCF_036898095.1 Palaemon carinicauda | reverse complement strand
CAGACAAGAATAAGGACATGTTTGATTCCTTTGTCGTTCAGTGGATTGAAAACGGTTGCATATTGTAGTTTTATATATATATATATATATATATATATATATATATATATATATATATATATATATATATATATATATATATTTATATATATATATATATATATATATATATATATATATATATTTATATATATATACTGTATATATATATATATATATATATATATATATATATATATATACTGTATATAATATATATATATATATATATATATATATATACATACTGTATATATATATATATATATATATATATATATATATATATATATATATATATATATATATATACTGTATATATATACACAATATATATATACACATTATATATATATATACTATATATATATATATATATATATATATATATATATATATATATATATACATATACATATAAATATACAGTATATATTAGGTTTCTACTTTATTTAGAGAGTATAAAACACAATAAAAAAAGGGAATTATAAGACTCGAGCATGACCTTGGAACAAACAAAACACCAGACACTCGGACAACAGGGAAAAAAGTTCTGTTCGCTTCAACTATACAATGAGATACAGGAAATTTACGAAAACAAGTTTTCCGAGAAGAGAGAGAGAGAGAGAGAGAGAGAGAGAGAGGAGAGAGAGAGAGAGGAGAGAGAGAGAGAGAGAGAGAGAGGGGGGGGGGGTATAAACTGCATACAGATACCCGTCGAGTTAGATCACATCACCTTAGTTAAGTCGATTGCCTTCATAAATTGGGCATGAAGTCGGGTTATCATGTCTAAATGGTGGGTCTGAATGAATGTATTAAGGAAATCATTCATTATAAATACACTAGAAGGCTTTATTAGTAAAGATAAAACTTAATGCGGAAACTGAAAGTGCTACGAGAGATCTTTGGAAAGTTAAGTTCTATAACTAGCAAGCTTACTGGTATGAGACCGAATAAGCTATTTTCCTTCCTACACCGCACCTCTAAACATGGATAACTATATGCAAAAGTATATATATACAAATATATATATATATATATATATATATATATATATATATATATATATATATATATTACTACCATTACTAGCTAAGCTACAATGGTAGTTGAAGAAGCAAGCTTATAATCCAATCCCAAGGACTTTTACAGGGAATATAGCCCTGTGAGGAAAGGAAATAGGGACTAAAAAAACTATATATGAGAATAGTAAAAAAAATATAAAATATCTCATAATCAAAATATGCTAAATTCGCCCTGCCTTGGAATCAAAGACCCATCCGGAAATTCATATCATGCTAATAAAGTTTGCCTTGGTAAGGTTTCGAACCTATGAAAAGTTGAATTCGACGTAACAATCGCCTCTGCACAAGTTCAAATCCTTGCCAGGCCAGAAATTTTCACCATAATATAAGCAAATTCGATATAAAGTTATTTGTGACTAATATGAATTAATAATCATCACGAGTGTAACTGATAAATAGTCATGTATATACATATACAGTATAGAGAAAGTGTATGTATATGCATGTTTAAATGCATACACATACATGTGTGTACATATATGCACACAAATATAGTTATTGCCAGTGGTGAGTGCTAATGCTTTCGAGATAAGAAACTCTATATACTGTTACACATTTTTTT
This sequence comes from Palaemon carinicauda, assembly GCF_036898095.1. Lineage (NCBI taxonomy): Eukaryota > Metazoa > Arthropoda > Malacostraca > Decapoda > Palaemonidae > Palaemon > Palaemon carinicauda. The sequence goes on along the minus strand of NC_090766.1, from coordinate 13,505,739 downwards.
ATCCTTTTCATTTAGCTAAAAATAATAACATTCAATTCCCCAAAAAAATTTGAAAAAAAAAAAATTATTACCTCCATAGCTAAAAAACAAAATCTCAATAAGCTACAATAGAATTATGTAATTGCAAAATCAGTTAATGAGTTTCGAAAGTAAATATTGCATTATGAGAATTGCGTTGCAACATAGGCGCATCTTAACTAATCAAATATAAGTATATAGTGTAAATATGCATATATTACCCAAAATGAAAATACATAGCTCAAATTCGTGTGGCAAGATAGAGAATTGCCATCAGGGGAAAGTCTGCAACTAAATGGTGGTAAACTTCTACACGGTAAAAGAGCTTTCAAATAAAAGGTTTAATAGTTTCTATTCACAACAGCATTCCAACAAACGTACCCTGAAGGAGAAACTAACCCTACGAGATATGCCCTTTTAGCCCGCGAAGTCCCAATTTTGTACTGACCGCTGGCAACAGTCCACTCAGCTGTTCTATAATCCGGACCAACTTTTAGGTTGGGTTTGTTCGGTGCGATTAGCACTTAACGATGACGCGATTTTTTTAAATGAACTATGACTGCCTCTAGAGTCGCAAAAGATTCAGCGACAGTCGCAAACGATTCAGCCACGGTCGTAGACGATTTACCCAATATTCGCAAACAATTCAGCGCCAGTACAAACGGTTCAGCAACATTCGCAAACGATTCAGCTACAGTGCAGATGATTCAGCGCCAGTCACAAACGGTTCAGCAACATTCGCAAATGATTCAGCGCCAGTACAAACGGTTCAGCGCCAGTCGCAGACGATTCAGCGAGAGTCGCACGATGCAAAATAGTACTACTAATAAATAATCAAGCAAATTATTTCTCGAGACTCTAGACAATCGGTTGACGCCCCGCACTGATCAAAACATACATTTTTATTTCCAACTTCAGAGGTTTAAGCTTCCTTGAAAGATGACTCGCTAAAAAAGCAACCTCCTTGCAATCTATAGCCTGTCTAACAACAAAGAGAGTTAATGGAATAAGGAGAAAAATAACATCTAATATACTGGAAGACGAAAAGACTAGAGAGGCATATAAATAACAACATACCTTTATTTGATATCTATACTTAAATAGCATAGAATTTGCCGAAAAATTCACAAAAAAGGTGAAATTCAGAAATCCCATCATTATGAACTAGAGGAAATGTATATTTTTTGGTGATTGATAACTCGGGAGAGCAGTCTGAGCTCTTCAAATCTCGAACTAAAACTTTATTGTACAGTTGGACACATGAATTCCTAACACATCTACCTCTGA
>NC_090766.1:13486934-13496934 GCF_036898095.1 Palaemon carinicauda | reverse complement strand
TATGAACGTTCACTTTCCCCTTCTGTATTAACACCAGCAACCTTTGGAAACCAATGAGAGGTGTTTGAACTGATTCAATTGGTCATGAGTCTTTTTATAGTTTATATATGACATATCTGTTTTTGACGTTGTTAATAGTTTATATATGACATGTCTGTTTTGACGTTGTTACATTTTTTAGAATGATTTATTGTTAATTTGTTCTCTTCATTTATTTATTTCCTTATTTCCTTTCCTCACTGGGCTATTTTTCCCCGTTGGAGCCCCTGGGCTTATAGCATCTTGCTTTTCCAACTAGGGTTGTAGCTTGGATAATAATAATAATAATAATAATAATAATAATAATAATAATAATAATAATAATAATAATAATAATAAAAACAACGTCTATTGAAGAGGTTGTTAAGTATTGAATTTAGGGAAGCACTTACGGAAAGGGTCACCATGTACAAAAAAATGACAAAATTAACCAATGTTGAGATTCCTTTAATAATTATTAAAGGAGTCTCAACATTGGTTAATTTTGTAATTTTTTATACATGACGACCCTTTCCGTAATCGCTTTCCTAAATTCAATACTTATCAGCCTCTTCAATAGATGTTTTTAAAAGACACCAAACATTTTTATTCCAGTACTTTTCCATACATATTGTTTAATACATACAGACTTGATTTTTTAATTTTCTCAATTCCTTACGTATAAAATTTTTAAACACAATTTTACATTAATTTGATACATTACTAAAAATTGAATGAATTCTAGTGACTTTGACAGCCTTCCACTCTTCTAATATATCTTTGAGTCAGTCTAAAATGAGCTTTGCTTGCTCCAACTAAAATCATCCTGCCTTGCTAATCTAAAGCGTCTCAATACAAAGTGAAACAGACCTTATGACTCTGAGGCAAGCGGCAATCAATCAATGTGAGTCGCACGAGAAATGTATGAAGATTTATGAAGAGATACATTACATACTTAACGTCTCAATACAAAGTGAAACAGACCTCATGACTCTGAGGTAAGCGGCAATCAATCAATGCGAGTCGCACAAGAAATATATGAAGATTTTATGAAGAGATACATTACATACTTAACGTCTCAATACAAAGTGAAACAGACCTTATGACTCTGAGGTAAGCGGCAATCAATCAATGCGAGTCGCACGAGAAATATATGAAGATCTATGAAGAGATACATTACATACTTAACGTCTCAATACAAAGTGAAACAGACCTTATGACTCTGAGGTAAGCGGCAATCAATCAATGCGAGTCGCACGAGAAATATATGAAGATCTATGAAGAGATACATTACATACTTAACGTCTCAATACAAAGTGAAACAGACCTTATGACTCTGAGGTAAGCGGCAATCAATCAATGCAAGTCGCACAAGAAATATATGAAGATTTTATGAAGAGATACATTACATACTTAACGTCTCAATACAAAGTGAAACAGACCTTATGACTCTGAGGTAAGCGGCAATCAATCAATGCGAGTCGCACGAGAAATATATGAAGATCTATGAAGAGATACATTACATACTTAACGTCTCAATACAAAGTGAAACAGACCTTATGACTCTGAGGTAAGCGGCAATCAATCAATGCGAGTCGCACGAGAAATATATGAAGATCTATGAAGAGATACATTACATACTTAACGTCTCAATACAAAGTGAAACAGACCTTATGACTCTGAGGTAAGCGGCAATCAATCAATGCGAGTCGCACGAGAAATATATGAAGATCTATGAAGAGATACATTACATACTTAACGTCTCAATACAAAGTGAAACAGACCTTATGACTCTGAGGTAAGCGGCAATCAATCAATGCGAGTCGCACGAGAAATATATGAAGATCTATGAAGAGATACATTACATACTTAACGTCTCAATACAAAGTGAAACAGACCTTATGACTCTGAGGTAAGCGGCAATCAATCAATGCAAGTCGCACAAGAAATATATGAAGATTTTATGAAGAGATACATTACATACTTAACGTCTCAATACAAAGTGAAACAGACCTTATGACTCTGAGGTAAGCGGCAATCAATCAATGCGAGTCGCACGAGAAATATATGAAGATCTATGAAGAGATACATTACATACTTAACGTCTCAATACAAAGTGAAACAGACCTTATGACTCTGAGGTAAGCGGCAATCAATCAATGCGAGTCGCACGAGAAATATATGAAGATCTATGAAGAGATACATTACATACTTAACGTCTCAATACAAAGTGAAACAGACCTTATGACTCTGAGGTAAGCGGCAATCAATCAATGCGAGTCGCACGAGAAATATATGAAGATTTTATGAAGAGATACATTACATACTTAACGTCTCAATACAAAGTGAAACAGACCTTATGACTCTGAGGTAAGCGGCAATCAATCAATGTGAGTATTACGAGAAATATATGAAGATTTATGAAGAGATACCTTCGTATACTTACCACAAGGGCATCTACCCGACTCGAAGATGGAATTCAGAACGACGTCACAGTGAAGGTGTTTAAGGAGTGAATTTTTTTTTTTTTTAAGTATATAAAGACACAAATCACATATAACAGCCAACGTAAATTTTTCGAAAAATATCAGATAGAAATAAATAGATTATCACTGAAACAAAGTCAACGAAGAAATATCTAGATCAAAGGTAATTTAAGCGGTGATCACAAACTTGTCTGTTAAACTAAAGCTACACCCGTGGACATAAATAATCTATTTTCGTGGCTTTTAACCAATGCAACTTTCATATATTAAATGGCCATATGCCAACACGTTCGTTTTATAAATAAATTCAGATCAAAGATATAAACATAAATGTAAAAATAAGTTTTCAGATATTTTTTTTACTTAAGTTTTTAGATAATAGAAAATTTAAATAAAAGTTATGAGAATGACATAGCAAACAATTTTCTTTTCAAGTTTTTTCATAACATAATATAATTAAAGTGATAAAAATGACATAGCAAACATTATTTTTTTCAAAAGTTTTCATATAATAGATGATCGATATAATTTTTTTTCTTAAAATTATTCTTTTCTAAAGTTTCACATAACAGATGATCGATATAATTTTTTTGTATTATTTTTTCTAAAGTTTCACAAAAAACAGATGACCGATATAATTTTTTTTTATTTTTTTTTCTAAAGTTTCACGTAACAGATGATCAATATCATTTTTCTCCTTAAGTTTTCAGATAACATAAAATCTAAAATAAGTTATAAAAACGACAGAACAAACATTTTTTTTTTTTGTCTCAAGACATTAAAAACGTCAAAATCGAAACCGCCAGAGAGTCAATGTAAAATAGCGAACAAATTCACCTTACAAATGAAACTAAGTCAACACTGAGCCACTCGAAGCCCCACAGTTGCCAGATCGAATCACTTGCAACACTGGAACCTTTACATCGTGTCCGATTAAGAAAAAAACAATGAGACCCAATTGGCAACACTGAGCCAATTATTTTTATCTAAAATTTGAACGTTTCAACTTTATTTTTTTTTATCTGATTTTTTTTATTACCAATGCAGGATGGCATTGCAAGTGTGTCAATGCGCATGTATGTACAACTGCAAATATATATATATTTATGTATATATACCTATATATACTATATATATCAATATATAACATAAATTTCCTAAAATGTATCATATTTACATACACACACACATATATATTTATATATATATATATATATATATATATATATATATATATATATATATATATATATATATATATCAATAAATAGCATACATACTGCATCTATATACAAATACCGTATGTACATAAATTTATATATATATATATATATATATATATATATATATATATATATATATATATATATATATATAGCATTTGTGTATATATGTCTACGTATATAAATGCATATATGTGTATACACAAATACAGTATACATACATATAATATATATATATATATATATATATATATATATATATACATAACAAATTTTAAGTAATTTGTATTTTCCTAGCTATACTTACGAGGAACTTCCTTAGGAGATCTGGGGGCGTTAGCCCCCGTACCGACCAGAATTTTCCGTTAGGGTTCCCCAGTCTTCCCCACCCCCTTACCGCACATCTCTAATATTATTATTATTTTTTCTTTTTTTTGAAGCATTAAAAAGTCTCAAGATTCTCAAAGCACATTAGGATTTTATAACTCAAAATCCAATAATATATTATTCCCCAAGAATCCTTTAACACCAAAGATCGAATTGAAAAAGAAAAAGCAATAAAAGTAGGAAAACAAAAGTAGGAAAATAGAGTAAAAGAAAAAAGAGAAAGACTGAGAAAATAAAAAGCCTAGCAAGTGACACCAGAATAAAATGTCAAAGTTCATTCTCGATTTCTCAGAACTTTTACTCCGTCCTACAATGCCACTGAAGTCAGATTGCACAGAACAAAACTATTTTTTCCCTTATTTAAACGAAATAGAAAATAAGAGATAAATTGCAGTCAATTATTGATTAAGAAAGAATCGCTAATTTGCACTGAAGTATCTACTATGACAGGATCCACTTATTCGAAATGCAAGGTGATGATGATGATGATGATGATGATAGTAATAATATTTATAATAATAATATCACCCCAAATTGAAAGTCAAATTTTTCAAAAGTTTTATGATTGACATATATGGACATAATATATATATATATATATATATATATATATATATATATATATATATATATATATATATATATAATGTGTGTGTGTGTGTGTGTGTTGGGGAAGACCTTTATAACAAATAAACAATTTATTTAATACTAACAGAATTATGTATCAGTGAATATAGTTAATATACCGGAATATGCGAAAGATACGTAGGATATAATAGTAATAACATTGACAAAAAAAGCATCATCAAGAATATAATAAAAAAAATATAAAAAAAATAGAATATAAAACCTCGATACAGTTCAGCATTAAATAAAAACCGCACAGTTATACCACCATTAACGTATCTTTAAAAATATAATTTAAGAAATGTGCAATTACTTAATTACGATAAAAGAGTTACAACTCAAAAACCCATTGAAAGAATAATTAGAAAAAGAAAAACATGGATGCGAGAGCAAACTTAAGTAGGGGATATTCTAACAACATGGTAGAATAAGAAATAGACATATCATGAGAATGACATAGGCAGGGGAAAGAAGAGAAGACAAGGGAATGACGAGCTAAGAAAATTTGCTGGTATAAACTTGCAAATGAAGACCATAAACAGACGGGAGAGGAAAGGTATGTCTGAGGCCTTTGTACTGCAATGTATTATCAATGGTTGATTATGCTTAAACCGCCAAAAAACTTTAAAATATAGATCGCAACAAATCTTTGATTATAGTAGATTAATTAATCACTTGAGCTCTATCATATCAAATTAAAGTATCGAAATGATGAACGATATTTCAACGGCCACAATTTACTCAAAAAAAAAAAAAAAAAAAAAAAAAAAAAAAAAAAAAAAAAAGAGAGAGAGAGAGAGAGAGAGAGAGAGAGAGAGAGAGAGAGAGAGAGAGAGAGAGAGAGAGAGAGAGAGAGAGAGAGAAGAAGAAAGAAGAAGAAGAAGAAGAATTTATAAGGAAAACAATTTCATATATCCCAAATGCATAAAAACTTTGGGAAAATTTGCATTTAAAAACACATTAACGATATCTAAAACATCATTATCGATGGAAAGATCATGTCAACCACACACACACACACACACACATACACACACACACACACACACACACACGCAAACTACAGACTTCCTACCACCATTATTCTTTCTACTACAAACATTCAAACTTTAAAATGTTTGGATAAATGACGACACAAAATCCTTAAACAAAACTTTCTCCGAACCTTCGCTTTTATCCGGGGAGGGGGGCAGGGGGGAGGGGGGGTGGAATTTCCATTGGCCCAGATGATTCATTCGAGTGACGTCACAATGAGAGTTTAAACGAAGTGAAGTGATGTTGAGACTTCCAGTGGTGATGACGTAGGTTGACACGGTTCCGAAAGGCTGCTCGTATTGTTTAGAGTCTGGACTAATTGTTTTTATATGACTAAACATACACTTGTCAACAAGGGACTAATGTATATGTATATGTGTATATATAAATATATATATATATATATATATATATATATATATATATATATATATATATATATATATATATATACAGTATGTGTGTATATAAATGTAAATTTATATATATATATATATATATATATATATATATATATATATATATATATACAGTATATATATATATATATATATATATATATATGTGTGTGTGTGTGTGTATATGTATATGTATGTATATATATACATATATATATATATATATAAATATAAATTTATATATATAAGTATATATATATATATATATATATATATATATATATATATATATATATATATATATATATATATATATATGTGTGTGTGTGTGTGTGTGCGTGCGTGTTTGTATAAAACATACAAAAACTTGTGAAAGACAACAAAATGTACAACACAATATCACTGTAATGTTACGGTATTTTACATAAACGAACATTTATGTGAAACACACTACAAATTAAACATAACTAAAATCCACAAACATCCCAAAAAAAAAAAAACCAAAAAAACTACGTATTATTACATAAAAAGACTACGAGACGCCTTAACTCTAGATAAACAAAAATCGTAATATCATGCAAGATACCACTTCATTATTTCTTCTATAACTAACCTCGTGTCTTACGCTAACGCCATGGATGGCCGATATTCGTGCCATTTTAAATTTACTTCGAAATAGATTCGCGATCTGAAATATTTCAAACTGCCTATTGGAAACGTCACTGCCTGGCGTTCTGCTGGATTGGGGTTCGAGTCCCGCTCAAGCTCGAAAGTTTCTTGTAGTGTCTGCAACCTCACCATCCTTGTGAGCTAAGGATAGATTTTGGGGGGAGACTATAGGTCTACCTGTCGAGTCATCAGCTGCCATTGCCTAGCCCTCCCTGGTCCTACCTTGGTTGGAGAGGGCTTGGACACTGATCATATGTATATATGATCAGTCTCTAGGGCATTGTCACTGTCCCTTGCTTCTGCTATTATAAGCGACCTTTAAACCTTTAAAAACCTCCTGCCAATGATAGTATTATTATTATTATTATTATTATTATTATTATTATTATTATTATTCCCATTCACGTACCTTATACATATCATATCATTCATTGCGACATTGTCAGCCGAGTAATTTGTGATCATCATATACAATGAGTGTTGTCCAACGTCCTGCCTATGTGATGTTAATAATTACATAACTGGCACCCTTATAAGAGCAGCAACCTCATATATAAGACCAGTCTCTGGTTCAAGGACCTGAAGTTCCTGAACTGTGAGCTGTTACTTAATAAAATATATAATACTTTCGGTCTAGCCTGTCTCTGACAAGGTCCACACTATAAAAGGGGATCTACTTATAATTTAGAAGTGATCTACTTACGAATGTTATTAATATTATAAACAGATACCCCAACTTTAATGAGATTATAGGTGGAACAAATGTAAGTTGAAGAACACTATTATACTGAAGAGAACTTTTTATCCATATCATTTGTATGAAACTTCCAAGCTTTGATCTAAGTCCTATAAACCAGTGGATTATTCGCCATTCCGAGGTCACTCTAATCCTCTATCTGATAATGAGAGAGAGAGAGAGAGAGAGAGAGAGAGAGAGAGAGAGAGAGAGAGAGAGAGAGAGAGAGAGAGAGAGCCCTGCTTTACCTTATTGCCTTATTTTATGTTTGGGTTCCCACAGGTCCCTCAGTGTGAGACACCTCGTATATCCAAGGTCTATATCCAACGAGAGAGAGAGATAGAGAGAGAGAGAGAGAGAGAGAGAGAGAGAGAGAGAGAGAGAGAGAGAGAGAGAGAGAGAGAGAGAGAGAGTATATATATTTCGAAGTATTATCATTTACATCTGAACTTTCCTTTACCCTATTCCCATCTCTCGCTCTACTCGTTTGTCATTTGTTTATTTCTTTATGGCTCATGAGTGGTAGAGACAAGAGACAGTACAATGTCCTAGAGACCGACCATACGTACAGTTGGACACAGGAATTCCCGGCACATCTCAATTGGATGAATTGCTCCCTGTCACACCCTCACTGTGCTGAGAGTTCTTTCAGCATTATCAGTATGGGTACTCACCGGGAAGTATGGGTGTAACAGGGTGCACTCCATCAGAGCGAGGTGTATCGGGAATTCCTGTGTCCAACTGTACATAAGATCAGCTATCAAGTTCCCTCTCCACGCAAGCTAGAAACAAGGAGGGCCAGGCAATGGCTGCTAATGACTCAGCAGGCAGACCTATAGGCTGCCCCAAACCCTCCAACCTTACCTCACAAGGATGGTAAGGTTGCAGACACTAAAGGTACCAACTAGAGTAACCGGGATTCGAACCCCCTTCTAGCAAACACCAGGCAGAGACGTTACCAATCAGGCCAAAACACAATGCGAAGTGTGTCAGGCATTCCTGTATCCAACTGTATATAAGATCAACGATTATGTTCCCTATCCAAGCAAGCAAGGACCAGGGTGGGTCAGGCAATGGCTGCTGATGACTCAACAGGCGGACCTATAGGCTTTCCATACCTTAGCTTACAAGGACGGTGAGGTTGCAGATACTTTTAAAAACTATCGGGCTTGAGCGGGGCTCGTAGTCCTGCTATGATTCAAAGCCCAGTAAATAATACATTATATGATCACCAGAGACGAAAAGAATGTTTCAGTACACAAACAGCCTATACTGTTCTATGTTTACCGTTAATATTATATTTGCGTAGTTAAATCCGACCATAGAAAATAAACTACTAAATATCTTAGCAAGCTTTATCTAACGCAATGGTGAAAATCATGACAAACTACAATCGAGAATAATAGGAGAAAAATAAAGCGAACACAGGAACTGTTTTTTTTTTTTTTTTTTTAACAAGGAAATGACGCAAGTTTCTTCATACGTTGTCAATATGTTATACTATTACACTGAATTTTTATATAAAATAAACAAAAAAGTTAATTGAATTTCACCTAAAGAATAAACTCCAGTGAAACTTTCTGTCACAATATTGTATCAATCAAAATCAAATCTACATTACGACTAACAGTATTTCTGAAGCCTGTTTTTTTTTTCCTGATGCAACTGCACATTTTTCTTACTCCTTCATAAGAATTTATCACACGAGAATTGTTTCTGGCATCTTGAAACTGAACTTGGACCCACAAACTGTTCTTACATCAGTAAAATACGAAGAAACGCGCAGTGACGTCATTCATACTTCCAAACTAACCGACCTTTACAACCAAACAAATAGTGACACCAACAAAGAAAAACAGGGGTGAAAATATAACCTCCTTCAAACTTCGTTGGCAGAGGTAAAAATAGCAATATGGATACGAGGCAAACTAAAGTAGAGAATATTCTAACAACATGCAAGAAAAGTTAATATAGGTGGCCAGGACATGTCATGAGAACAACAAAATGGGTACCTAGAGAATGCATAAGAGGCAGGGGAAGGAAGAAAGGACGGTAGATTGACGAGCTAAGAAAATGTGCGAGTATAGGCTGGCATAGAAAGACCATAAATAGACAAGAGTGGAAGGGAATGTCTGAGGCCTCAGTCCTCCAGGGGACTAGTTAAGGTTATTGATGATGATGATGATGATGATATGGTAACAGGAATGTGTTGCGTAATTTGTTGAGTCAGAAACTATAATCTTTTAATGATAGTACTTTTATAATCGAATAAACTAAACAAAATTTTTAATAATATTCAATATTTAAGAATAGCATCACTCAATGACGCAATTATTGATCGCTGATTATACTTTCTAAACCATACATGTAGCACATATTCTCTCTCTCTCTCTCTCTCTCTCTCTCTCTCTCTCTCTCTCT
>NC_090766.1:13474658-13478934 GCF_036898095.1 Palaemon carinicauda | reverse complement strand
ATCCTCTTAGGCCTAAATCAACGATAAAGCTAACATGAAAACTAAGCCTACTTCGTACGGAATAGGCTTAATGTACCAACTGAATTCTGCTTATATCTTATCAGGTCCAAAACTCGACGACGAACAGAATAATAACATTATTTGAAAATAAAAAAAGACTCCACATTTGATATCCCCACTAAAGTCCATTTCTTTTATCGAGGCAGATTTGCACCGACTCGCAGCGGTGCCCTTTTAGCTCGGAAAAGTTTCCTGATCGCTGATTGGTTAGAATTATCTCGTCCAACCAATCAGCGATCAGGAAACTTTTCCGAGCTTAAAGCGCACCGCTGCTAGTAGGTGCAAATCTGCATCGCTAAAAGAAATTGACTATAGTTATAATCTACCCTCCTAAGGTATCTGGTTGGCCAGGGCACCCGCCACCCGCTGAGATACTACAGCTAGAGTCATTGGGTTCTTTAACTGGCCATACAGTACTACATTGAATCCCTCTCTCTAGTTACGGATCATTTTGTCTTTGCCTACACATACGCAAAATAGTCTGGCATATTCTTTACACACACTCCTCTGTCCTCATACATCTCACAACACTGATATGACCAAACAATTCTTCTTAGCTCAAAGGGGTTAACTACTGTACTTTAATTGTTCAGTGGCTACTTCTTAGAGAATCTTTAGCTATGGTAAGCAGCACTTCTAGGAGAAGGACTCTCAAAAATCAAACCATTGTTCTCTAGTCTTGGGTAGTGCCATAGCCTCTGTACCATAGTCTTCCACTGTCTTGGGTCACAGTTCTCTGGCTTGAGGGTACACTAGGGCACACTATTCTATCTAATTTCTCTTCCTAGTTTTTTAAAGTTTTTTTATAGTTTTTATATGAAAGATCTATTACAATATTGTTACTGTTTAAGTGTTTTATTTCAATTGTTCATTACTTCCCTTGTAGTTTATTTATTTCCTTATTTTCTTTCTTCACTGGGCTATTTTTTCCTGTTGGAGCCCTTGGATTTATAGTATCCTGCTTCTCCAACTAGGGTTGTAGCTTAGCTAGCAATAATAATAATAATGATAATAATAATAATAATAATAATAATAATAATAATAATAATAATAATACCAAGGCACTTCCCCAATTTTGGGGGGTAGCCGACATCAACAAATGAAACAAAAACAAAAAAGGGGACCTCTACTCTCTACGTTCCTCCCAGCCTAACAACAACAACAACAACAACAATAATAATAATAATAATAATAATAAAAATCTCCATTTGATATCCTGACTAGTCCCCCCTCCCCTCCCCTCCCCTCCTTTACTAAGACACAAACACAACTTTGTATCAACTATGTGCTCTTCTCTTATCGCGCATGACGACAGCGCTGTTACTGATAAGAGCTGCGCATAAGCGCAGCTTTCATGTTCATAACATAACAAGCATTGATGATGGCCTAGAGGGCATTAGACACGCCACAGTCATATGTTCATTTTATACAATTATATATACACACAAACATATAAAGTGTATATATCTATATATCAATATATATATATATATATATATATATATATATATATATATATATATATATATATATTATATATATATACACAGGTGTGTATATATATACATACAGTATATATATATATATATATATATACAGTATATATATATATATATATATATATATATATATATATATATACAGTATATATATATATATATATATATATATATATATATACAGTATATATATATATATATATATATATATATATATATATCAAATTAATTCAGACATCGTGAGCACAATTTATATAGTGATTTTACCCGTATGTACGTGTATGTATGTATGTATGATAAATACTCAGTACTTCGTTATAAATATGCTAAATATGTTCATACAACCTAATCAAATGTCAACGACCCACTAGAATTTACATGACTCACGCTTAAACTAAAAGATATAAAGCAAGAACTATTGGAGTCTCTACAACATCACAATAGAATCGTTTCCCATACAGCCAGGCATGACGTCAAGCGATAGAAAACGGACATTTACTACGTCAAACTCACGGTATTTACTTCCTAGAAGTACGTATGATGGAGAAGATGATGCAATCGAGTAAAATGAGGTTTAATTCATTAGAATTGGCCTTAAAAAACCTGTAGTTTTGCAACTCGATACAGAATTCCAGTCGCACAATTTCTATTTAATGTTAAGCATCATAAGACTCGGGAGGTTTTGTGATGAATATTCTTGTTTGTCACCAGACTAATTAATTCCATAACATTGTCCGGATATTAATATTGATAAGGATTTACATTATCTATATCCAAGGCAAGGCTCTTTTATCGTCATTGCAATCCTTAAAGCTAGAAATGATACAATGCAAACCTTTATTATATTTCGCAATATGACCTTCCACCATCATGAATTAGGAACTACATCTGCCTGACCCTCACATGCATTAAGTACTTTTCAGAGTTTATAATAAACTGAATTTTAATATCTAAAAAAACTTCTCAATCAGTGTCTCAATCTTAATAAAGGAGGGAAAGCAGGAAATATAATCAAATATATATTAATAAACGAATTAAATATGGCAAAGAATAATCCACATTCAGCAACTGCAACTCTTGAACGACGTCCTTCACTCACCAGGAAGATCTGCAAATGCAATTATTGCAAGCAAAAACCCCAACAAAATTTGTAAAAATCTATTGTCAAAATAAGATAATTTGATTTGAAAACAATCCTAAATAAATAGAAAGCAAAATTAAAGGAATACGATACCACATGCAATTAAATCATGCAAAAAATAGCAACATGTTGCAATTCTCTTGCAAATATGACAGCCATGGGCACTGCAAGAGCCTTAATGGGAGTTGGGCATTATGGATAGAGGAGGAGTAATGGTAGGGGGGAGGGAAGGGGTAAGGGGAAGAGGGAAGGGGGAAAGGGAGGCGGAAGGAGAGGGTTTACTGAAGGTGCCACTTACTTCTGGGTCTTGGCATTGGGCCGATTGTAAGGGTGTGAGCGTACCCCTACGCTTTCCAAATCCGTCTTCAAGCACATACCGTTGACCCTACATTAAAAGGCAGTTGCTTCCTTATAACTTTAATACAATCAAAGTCAGGTCCCTTTTTTGTGGGTCCTTTTCAAAGTTCACTTTAAATAGGATACAAATTAACTTTCACACTTCGTTTTCTTTCAAAAAGCTGTAATGAAGAATATGGGGATAGTTAACCTCTTTCTGTTTTAATAAAGACACGTTTTTTTAGTAAAATTTACACTATGGAATTCTATATATATATAAAAAAAACATTTACGTCACATATTTGCGCTCCAGATTTATTCTCTCCCTCTCTCTCTCTCTCTCTCTCTCTCTCTCTCTCTCTCTCTCTAAAAGACTTTTTACCCCTCCCTCCCTTTTGATAGTCACATAATAGGTAAAAAGCCTTTTTGGAGAGAGAGAGAGAGAGAGAGAGAGAGAGAGAGAGATTTCTGGTAGCGCTGGATACACCACTATCAATCCCATATAAAAACAAGACCGTTTCTCATCTCCGCTTCCACCGCGGACGGCCTACTGGGACGATCCTCAAAACACTGTGGGTCACTTCACTCACAAGGTCAGGTCGAAAACGTTGGTCACAAAAAAGAACCGAGAATACTTTAGTGTAGTGAAAAATCCGCAACGTTTCTTATGTGACAACTTGGGTACAACTGACACGCATGCAGCCAGCCTGGCCTGGCTGGCCAGGAGGGCTCGCTCGTGGGACCCCTCCCACTACCCAGAAGCCAGTCACCCAACCCCCGTCCCCTAGCAGGACCGTGCCATCAACTACCACCGCACCACCACTTGACGGTGGCTCCTCGCCCACAACAACAACAACAATAACCGGGTATTTCGCATTTTATAAATATTCTTCTTGTTCTGAAGAAATGCAGGGTCATTGGGTGATCATGTTGAGAAACTAAAATATGTTAGAGACACATTCAAGGAAGAGAGTGAGAGACATATGAAAGAACCTCGCTGTGCTGAAGGTTGTGGCAACTGTGTATCTCCCATCAAGAACGTGAGTGGATTCATTAGGTCACTTTAAAACAAATTTTGTGGCAAAACCATCGTGCAAAAACACGCACAGACAAGAAGAGAAGTTTCCCAAAATATAAAAAAAAGTTATAAACATTAATTGATCTTAATTTTCCACCGCTTAGTCATCGAGATGATCCCCATGACAACAGTATTTCTCTCTTGTGCGAAACGCCCGTTTCC
>NC_090766.1:13464658-13469658 GCF_036898095.1 Palaemon carinicauda | reverse complement strand
GAATGACTTGGTCTTTAATGCATTTTTTTTTTTCTTATTAACAAATGCTAATATCTTTCCCATGCTAATGACGAAAATACCTTTAATCAACCTGATATTTTAAGACGAATATAAAATATCTTTAAAATTTAAGTAGTAAATCCGGCCAAAAATGATTATATTTATTTCTGATGACTAAAAGTTCATAATAAAGGGACTAAGAAACCCACAGAAAGCTGCCTTGAAACCACAAGACCCAAAGCAACTTGACCTGCACCAACCAAAACTAGAATCAGGTAGGCAGGATGCATTAATACCACGAACTGGCAACCCCCCTAAAGATATGTAAACATTGCCAGACACTTTCACTTTGAGTCGCCCAAAATCATTTTTAAGAAGGGTTTATATCTTATATCACTCTTATTATCTTTTCAGATGTTCCAAAATCAACATTATAGCTTTTTAAATATACTTCCACATTTTCACCTTATCTCAAAATAGGATTTTCGTATCTTGATGCAAACTGGTACTTTGCAAACAGGATTTAGTGTGCTACTTAACTCTTCTGGTGCTTGGTTAACACTTTCAAGGACTCGTTTACTAACATACCTTGTAAAGAAAATGCCAAATTGCGAAATATCTACAACAACTTTAGTAATGTACAAATAACCCAACACCAAGAAAATGCAATTAACAACAAAAACTGTAACAACAACTTTAGTACTGTACAAATAACCCAACACCAAGAAAATGCATTTAACAAACACTGTAACCATCAAAAAAAAAAAAAAAAAAAAAAAAAAAAAAAAAAAAAAAAAAAAAAAGCAGCACGGTGCGTCCCCATAGTAACAAGCATATAATCTAAAATCTTCAACGAGAATTTTTTTTCCCAACGTACGACAGAATGCTAGCCATCTTGTCTTTTGATATATTACTTGAGTTGCAGCTTTGCTGGCGGAGAGAACTTATCATCATGACGCTGCATTAAAATACAATAGTATAATACAATAGTATTTCCAACCTGCAACATACAGGTTGCATTATTGCAAACGCCATAAACACCACGTCAAAACTCCCAAATTTCCCTTCATGCTCAATTAATCCTTTTATTGAACTTTCTATGGGGGAGGACATCAGTGGCTTAAAGTAGGTCTTATAAGATCTATGGCATTTCTGTGTTCTAATGGCTATTTCTTTCTCCATTACATATATGAAATATTTATTTTATTTGTTGTTACTGTTCTTAAATATTTTATTTCAATTGTTCATTAGTTCTCTTGTTTCCTTGTTTACTTTCCTAATTGGGGTATTTTCCTTGTTGGAGCCCCTTAAAAACGGTAAAAAACATGGAATAAATGTTTCCAAGCATTTACCTAAAAGTTTTAAAAACGGATATATTGACGTGAAGGAGTGATATTACGCTCACCAACCCGTGAAAGATAATAACAAGGTATGGTAAAAATTACGGTCGCCTGTATTTTACTGAAATACGGCTAAGAACATTATATTTTTTTACGGAGAATTAGCGATTAAAATTACAGCTTTTTTTTTTTTTTTTTTTTTTTTTACACAGCGTACCATTCACACTATCCTGCAGTAAAACTTCTATTTCGTGAGCACTAAAGCCTTCCATTTGAATATTTCCACTTTTAAATTATTCACTCTTTTTATTAAACCACTAATATTCATTCTCTCGACTTGATTAAACCCGCCCATTCCCCTATATTAACCTTTTCAACACTTTCCAGTCACGTTCAGTCCTCCCTGTCCCTCGGGTAGGGGGGTGATGAAGTAGTCCCATCTTACTTAGATTAGGGTGCGAGTGCGTACATAATTGCAAGAGCCCGTGTCTGGCCAGGCATCCTACAACAATCGACCACGACCTTAACATTGATGCTTTTGGACCAGAGTAAAACATGATTTAATTTTCTTTAATAGTTTCTTTTAACGGGAGGATTTAAAGGTCAGTTCCCATGATATTTAAGACTTACGATGTACAAGACAACGACTTCACTGAAATCAAACCTCATTATATCAAAGTCTAAAAAACAATCAGGAGAGAGAGAGAGAGAGAGAGAGAGAGAGAGAGAGAGAGAGAGAGAGAGAGAGAGAGAGAGAGAGACCCAGTAGTTATGATATAATAAATGTTAGTCGGTGAAGGCAGATCCTATAACATTGATATTGATCATATTGATCTGAACTTAAAAGGTCGTCGTGACTACCACCATCTAAAAAGAGCTTCTTGCAAGCAAGCACGCACATACCTAAACACACCAAACCACCACTTCCCAATAAATAAAACAAAAACAGGAAGTAATAATCACTCGACGTCGATAGACGCTCGATCCCAAAACGGATCCTTCTCGACATCCTAAAAGCGACAAGTCGATGCCCGCAGGCAAAATGACCTCACTGATGGTCTAAATAAGATGGAATGTTTACATTTCAAGACTAGAGGGGCACTCAGTAGAGGGCAGACCTCCACCGCGGCAGATTATTTCTCGAACTTGACCTTTGACCTAAACATGTATTAATAGGAACGGATTTTCAGACACTCAAATATGAACCAGGTTTCAAGTCTCTGTGACAACGATGTCCAAACTTATGGCTGATTACATGAATTGGACATTTTGCTCGACCTTGACCTTTGACCTTAACATGCATTAATTGGTGTGGATTTTCATGCAGTCAAATATGAAGCAAGTTTGAAGTATATGACAATGATGTCTAAACTTATGGCTGATTACGTGAATTGGACATTTTCCTTGACCGTGAACTTGACCTTGACCCTTCCAAAGTTTAATAATTTCCAGCTTTTTACATAACAGTTAATCCAAGCAAGTTTCATTACTCTACGATTAAAATTGTGGTCAGGAAGCTGTTCTCAATTATACAAACCGGGGGTACAACATAACCTCCTGCCTACTTCGTTGGCGGATGGTAATAAGTCTTTTTATCTAAAATAAGAACCACTCACTCATTCTAATAGCTTCATCCTCAAGTAAATATACAACTGATGCCAGCCAGCAATACCCATTGGTTCAACTCATCGCATGCTAGGAAATATGAGGGCTCAGGGGGCATCGATTTCCTCTGATGACTGCGTTATTTCATAAGCCAGCTCTTTTAAACTACAGATAGGTGAATATTAACTTTGCTATCTAAATCTTTAATGAATATACGTACTTAAGACAGACACTAAGTGTTTCCATAGAACATACGACCAAAATTAAAAGAAGGATAAGCATGGGATGGGGAGATTTTGATAAGCAAAATAAGATTATGAAACGCAAAATAAGATTATGAAACGTAAAATACCACTTTCTCTAAAAACAAGATTATGAAAATAAAATGTCACCTTCTATAAAAACAAAAGTTCTAATCAGATAGTCCTACTCGTATTAACCTATGCATAAAAAACTTAGTGCATTACTTAAGTATTAGAACATAAGCCTGTTACAACTCACAGAGCTATGGAAAGAATGGTGGGAATAACACTAAGACAAATAAAAAGAGCAACATGGATAAAACAAACTACAGTAGAGGATACTCTAAGAACAAGAAAAAATAAATTAACATGGGCATGTACAAACTGATTTACATAAACAACACAGGCGTATGACATGCTCTTGGACAATTAGAGAGAGAGAGAGAGAGAGAGAGAGAGAGAGAGAGAGAGAAAGCTACATTCTTCTGTCCACTCGACGAAGGTCACTCTGCTGTCAGGGGAGGAAGACCCGAGAAGCCACAAGCGATTAGATAAAAGATCATCCGTTTAGTCCTAAGAGTACTCAGCACCAGTGAAAGGTTCTACTATACACGAGCAATGTTCTACTCTCATGTAAATAAACAAAATTTTTGGATATTGGATATTAAGGGACATTTACTGATAAAAAAAATATCACCATCATCATCAGCCGTTACTATAGTCCATTTCTTTTAGCGAGTCATATTTGCACCGTCTCGCAGCGGTGCCCTTTTAGCTCGGAAAAGTTTCCTGAACACTGATGGGTTGGACAAGATAATTCTAACCAATCAGCGACCAGGAAACTTTTCCGAGCTAAAAGGGCACCGTTTGCGAGTCGGTGCAAATATGACTCGCTAAAAGAAATGGACTATAGTCTCAGGTAAATAAACAAAATGTTTTGGATATTAAGTTAAGGGACATTTACTGATAAAAAAATACCATCACCATCATCATCAGCCGTTACTAGTCCACTGCAGAACAAAGGCCTCAGACATGTCCTTCCACTTGTTCATGGTCATTATGTGACAGTTCACGCCCGCAAACTTCCTTAGTTCGTCCGTTCATCGTTTTCTCTTCCTTCCTCTGCTTATTTTACAATCTCTGGGTACCTAATTTGCTATTCTCTCTCTCTCTCCTCTCTCTCTTCTCTCTCTCTCTCTCTCTCTCTCTCTCTCTCTCTCTCTCTTCTTTCTCTCTCTCTCTCTCTCTCTCTGTATATATATATACATATATATATATATATATATATATATATATATATATATATTATATATATATTATATATATATATATTATATATATATATATATATATATAGATTATTTTTTAATTTTGTAATAAAGTATTTCAGTTTTACTTATCGTTTTAACATAATAATATAAAGAGATTGAATCTGTAAATTAGAATATCAGCTGACCCACTGTAGGTGTCTCATCGTTTCATTAAATGATCTTCTGCAATGCAAGTACTTAGAGAAATACCATAGCGAAATAAAAACACACACACACAAACTACTATACTTCTATAAGACGAAATACAATATATGCTTGTTAAAAAAGCAATCTGAATAAACCACAAACGAAGTATACATATATTTGTAAGCCCAACACACACACACACACAAACTGGTCTAGCTAGGCAAGTTCCACTGTGCGATTCTGACCTCAAGGTTTCTCAAAACCCAACTTAAGTCTACTAACTTCACTGTGACTGAGAGATAAAGTAGTGATAGGCAGAACCCACTGTAATGGGTCCTGGTGATAGGTAAGTAGGG
>NC_090766.1:13459658-13462158 GCF_036898095.1 Palaemon carinicauda | reverse complement strand
TGTCTATTTACAACTGCTAAAACTCGTTACCATAAATACCATATAAACATCCCTTTTTATGTCAAGATGTCTATTTACAACTGCTAAAATTCCCGGGCAATGCAAAAGAAAATGAACATTGTATCCAAAATAAAAGAAATCTAACGTTAATCTTTCTATTAAGGTTAACTAGAAACTCATATTTACGTAGAGAATGGGGTTCCTCTGCTGTATGGGACCGAAAAAGCATCCATCAAAGTAAAAGTAAAGTAAGTATTATTTCAGGATTCATTGATAGGGTTGTGGTAGCATATTTGTAACATCCCTCTCTAACAATCCGTTGGACGGGGAGTTCGAGACATTCTTAAGCTCGATAGTTTCTTGTTGTGTCTGCAACCTCACCATCGTTGTGTGCTAGGGCTGAAGGGCTTGAGAGAGCCTATAGGTCTACCTGCTGAAACATCAGCAGCCATTGCCTGGCACTCTCTAGAACTCTCTTGATGATGGGGGGCGGGGGGGGGGGAGTGTCTTGGGTACTGATCATATGTATAGATGATCAGTCTTTAAGGCATTGTGACTGTCTCTTGCTTCTGCCATTCATGAGTGACCTTTAACATAGGCCACCAATTTAATGAGTGACCTTTAACATAGGCCACCAATTTAAAAACAAAGAAGAATATAACATTTAGGTATTATGACGATCTCCGTTCCGTTTGCAACAAAAACAACAATTGAAAACATTGATAAGCAATACAGACTAATAGACGTAAGATAATAAATATGGTCACTGTAATTTTTTACAAGAGAATACGTTCAACAAAAATCAGCATCAAACAGAGAGATGAAAATATGGAAGGCAATTAAAGGAAAGATTGGCTCAGATTCTATTGTTATGAAATAACGAATTGAAAATAAAAATATATAAAAACCTTATGTTAAAACACTGGTCAAGAAGATGCGAAAAGATTATAATAAAAAAACTTTTAATTTCCCATTTTTTTTTCAGAAATAAAGAGACCATTGAGAGAGAGAGAGAGAGAGAGAGAGAGAAGAGAGAGAGAGAGAGAGAGAGAGAGAGAGAGAGAGAGAGAATATGCATTTCGTTAGCAACAGGGTATCTCGATGGAATAGAGTAAAATGGGCTTCAAGGACCTCTTCAAATTCGTTGCCTGAGGAGGATGTGGCTGAAAGTCCTTCACAGGATCTGTGAGTGGCCATTGTGCCAACACGATCGGAATTGTCACTAATTGCTGTTAAATGCAGCTTCCCACAGGTGAATACTGCGGTTAATTACAGTTTTCACGGGTTAAATTTGTTGTTAATACTACTCTCACTACGACGTTTACAAGTATTAATATTTAATTTGACTGATTTCATGGGTTAAAATTGTTGTTAATAATATTTTCACTACGAAATTTATATCATTAATGTTTGATTTTAATTATTTCATGGGTTAAAATTGTTGTTAATACTAATTTCACTACGACGTTTAAAAGTATTAATATTTAATTTTACTGATTTCATGGGTTAAAATTGCTCTTAATAATATTTTCACTACTAAATTTAAAATCATTAATGTTTGAGTTTAATGATTTCATGGGTTAAAATTGTTGTTAATACTAATTTCACTACGACGTTTAAAAGTATTAATATTTAATTTTACTGATTTCATGGGTTAAAATTGCTCTTAATAATATTTTCACTACTAAATTTAAAATCATTAATGTTTGAGTTTAAATGATTTCATGGGTTAAAATTATTGTTAATAATATTCTTACTACGAAATTTAAAATGATTAGTTTGATTTTACTGATTTAACGGGTTAAAATTGTTGTTAATAGTAAATTTATTTTAACTAGGAAATTTAAAATAATTAATATTTTAATTTTAGCAATTCACTTAGATGAATATCTAGGTAGGTAGATAGATAGATAGATATTGAGATAGATAGATATTGATTGATTGATAGATATAGATATAGATAGATAGATAGATACAGTTGGACACGGGAATTCCTGGCCCACCTCCCTCCGAAGAGATGCACCCTGTCACACCCACACTGCGTGACGAGTTCCTGTGTGTGGCCCAACCCACCACCTCTGCCATCTCTCCCTGCACTATCTGTTTGGTTACTCGCCATGAAGTAAAGGTGTAACAAGGTTCAATACTTTGGAGCGAGGTGTACCAGGAATTCCTGTGTCCGACTGTACATATATAGACAAATCGACGGAGAATTATTTACAAATTTGAGGCTGACAGGAAATTGTTAATGTATATTTCACAGACAGTAAGGTTAATCAGTAAAAACATTTCCATGACCAATAAAAATATATGTAGAAATGTATTATGAATATTTTTACGTTAGTTCACGTTATTTTGGTAAATAAAAAGATACCCTTAACTATTGCCCTCATATCAATCACTTTTCATTACTAACACCCGGAACAAATATATATATATATATATATATATATATATATATATATATATATATATATATATATATATATATATATATATA
>NC_090766.1:13447158-13454658 GCF_036898095.1 Palaemon carinicauda | reverse complement strand
GTACCATGGTCTTCCACTGCCTTGGGTTAGAGTTCTCTTGCTTGAGGGTACAATCGGGCACACTATTCTATCTCATTTCTCTTCCTCTTGTTTTGTTAAATTTTTTATAGTTTATATAGGAGATATTTATTTTAATGTTGTTACTCTTCCTGAAATATTTTATTTTCCTATTTTCCTTTCCTCACTGAGCTATTTTCCCTGTTGGAGCCCCTGTGCTTATACCATCCTGCTTTTCCAACTAGGGTTGTAGCTTAGCAAGTAATAATAATAATATATTAAGACACTTGCTCTTTATTATAAAGGGGAGATAAATAGATTGGTACATTAGAAAGTAAACCTAGATCTAAACTTCCTTCATTTTCAGAGAGAGAGAGAGAGAGAGAGAGAGAGAGAGAGAGAGAGAGAGAGAGAGAGAGAGGAGAGTTATCTTTCATATTAAAAGCTTTGTAAGTACCAATAAAAAGCCCAAAAACGTCTCGAGACTGCAAGATAAGCCATTGAGACTAAGTGTGGCAGAAAAGAAGAACATTGAAAGGCCGAGTCGAGTACAAGAGCATTAAGACCACATTGAAATGGAAGGAGACAAGCCTTTCCACAATGGATTCAGAAATCTTATCTGAATAACTTGACAAATTATCTGAGTACGTGCCATTTTGAAAGGAATCCCAAACGATTTGTAATGTCACTATTTTTTTTTCAAGTTCTTTTTGGCTACTTTCCATCCTCACTTATTCCGTCACTTTTTTAGTATTCAATTTACTTTGCTTTACTCTACCTTAGTGCTTATTTCAAGGAAAATTTTCATTATTCTTTTGCTATTATTATTATTCGTTGACTTATTAATTATTATTATTCTTATTTATTAATCATTATTATTATAATTATTGTTATTATTATCATTATCATTATTATTATTATATTATTATTATTATTATTATTATTATTATTATTATCATCATTATTATTATTAGCTAAGCTACAATCTTAGTCTTATATGCAGGAAGCTACACTTCCAAGGACTCCATCAAGGAAAATAGCTCTGTAAATGAAATAATGAAATAAACTATATATAAAAAGTAATGAATACAAAATACGTTTAAGTCCAGTAACAACGTTAAAACAGATTTATCATTTACATACTATAAAAAGAAACTTACATCATCCTGTTAAACATAAAACATTTGTTGGAAGTTTGACCTTTTGACATTCCACTTATTTTAGGACTATCGTTTAATACTAAGAAATGAGCTTCAACCATCCTATTTAAATAAAACACACACACACACACACACACACATATATATATATATATATATATATATACATACACACATATATGTATATCTATCTATCTATCTATATATATATATATATATATATATATATATATATATATATATATATTTATATATGTGTGTGTGTGTGTGTGTCTGTGTGTATAAAAGGGCTACAGTAACTAAATTATACGTATAAATAACCAAATAACCAATTACCATGACAATGTATAATATACATTATAAATTTTGACTAATATGGTTTATAAAATGTTCGCATTTCCATAAACCCTATTAAACGCATAATCAGGGATATGAATAGGTCTGGATGACCTTCATAAGAGTGTTGTTGACTTCAAACTGTAACCATATTTCTTTCATTAATATACGAACAAGTGAAATATTAAGTTCCTCATCCGTAGAGTTTATCCATTACACAGGTTATACTTTAGTTTTGATAAGGAGAGTCGTTCTAATTCATTATTATTAAACAATCATAACTAAGATTTGACTCACATCAAATGACCATTGTCGTTGCCTTGTTACTTTATATATCATTTGTTTAATTAAATGAGCTATAGCTTTTGGAAAAAACAGTTTCTTCCTAGATACATTAAGAATTTTCTCCGAGCTTTATTTTTTTCACTATTTTTATAACTCCTTTATATATATATATATATATATATATATATATATATATATATATATATATATATATATATATATATATATATATATATAAACCGTATTGCCATTTTCATTTTCCTACTCAAATCTTTATGCCAGGGTTCCTAACCAGTTTGTTCTTCTGTACTCCAACTTTTTATAGATTCCTGTGTAACGCTAAATTTGATAAAGAGAGAAACCATGAAATTTATATTTATATTCTATTATTCAACCTCCATACAGATTAGATCATGTATTGGACTGCACTGGTCATTCTCTTAGATCTAATGTACCTTGTAAAGAGTGAAAAAAGCACCACTTTAAAAGTATAAAGGCTGCTCATAAATGACAGAAGCAAGGGACAGCGACATTGCCCTATCAAGCAGGACAATGCCCTAGTGACTGACCGTATATATATATATATATATATATATATATATATATACACATATATATATATATATGTATATATAATACAATATATATATATATATATGTATATATATATATATATATATATATATATATATATATATATATATATATATATATATATATATATATATATATATATGATCAGCACCTAAGCCCCTCTCCCCCCAAGCTAAGACCAAGGAGGACCAGACAATGGCTGCTGGTGACTCAGTAGATAGTCCTATAGGCTCACCTACAACCACACCCCCCCCCCCCCTCCTTTGCTCACCAGGATGATGAAGTTTGAGTGGGACTCGAGGCCCAGTCTGGTGATCACAAGGCAAGGACGTTCCCCAGGTTGGGAACCTTTGCTCTAAACATTTACTCCTGGATGAAAATGGGATTGGTCTCTGGGTAAGAAAGGAAAAAGACTGTATTTACTAGTAACTAATAATGATTATAATTATTATCATTATATTACTTGCTAAGCTACAACCCTAGTTGGAAAACCAGGATGCTATAAGCTCAGGGGCCCCAACAGGGAAAATAGCCCATTGAGGAAAGGAAACAAGGAAAAATTAAATATTCTAAGAACAGTAACATCATCTAAATAAATATTTCCTACATAAACTATAAAAACTTTAACACAACAAGAGAAAGAGAAACCAGATAGAATTATGTGCCCGAGTGTACCCTCAAGCAAGAGAACTCTAACGCAAGACAGTGGAAGACCATGGTACAGAGGCTATGGTATTACCCAAGAATAGAGAACAATGGTTTGAATTTGGAGTGTCCTTTTATTCGCAAAGTCATCATTGAACAGACCTTAATAGAAAATTGTTATAGCGTGCAGGAGAAATAACAATAAAACATTTAGAAACTAAAAGTGGCATGAGTTTCGAAATTTCTCTTATTTAAGAAGCCGTACATTATAGTTCTCTGCCATTCATGAACGGCCTTTAAACTTATAATAGTAATAAAAATGGGAAAAATCTGATCAGTGATTGCACAGGCGTACACTTGGATCTTTCATAGACTATAGTCTAGAAAAGTAATGCTGCTATCTAATGATGACATAAATTTCAAATAAGTACAAAATTAAATATAAATTTTTGGACAAATCAATCACACGGATTGCTTTGTTCAAAAACTGATACACAAAATGTAGAAAATATTCTCATTTGGTATATTAACATAGTACTTATCAATTTCCAGCAATAGTTCCTACGTTTCTAATCGACTAAATTTATCCAATTCAGTTGCCAGATTTACTACTTTTAACAAAGGAGAAAGAAAACGGATTGTATCGGAAAGTACCTATATGATTAAGTCCTAACCTCGGATCTCAATTCCACTTTGCATGCTAATGAAGAGAGTGTTACAAACACTAAATACGAAGGGCAAGCAAGCGCACACAGATATTTATACATACATACATACATACATGCATACATATATATACATACATATATATATATATATATATATATACTATATATATATATATATATATATATATATATGATTAAACATGTCTGAGGCCTTAGTCGTTCAGTTGGATGGAGACGGCTGCATTTGTCGTATATATATATATATATATATATATATATATATATATATATATATATATATATATATATATATATATATATACATACAGTATATTATTATATATATATTTATGCATATGTATATATAATATATATAACAGAAATATACATAAATATAATTACATATATGGATAAACATGTCTGAGGCTTTGTTTTGCATTGGAGAGAGAGAGAGAGAGAGAGAGGAGAGAGAGAGAGAGAGAGAGAGAGAGAGAGAGAGAGAGAGAGAGAGAGGTTGTTAAGTATGTTAATCATTATCAAAGATAACAGTAGTAAACATTTTACGAGTGAAGATAACGGCAGCAAACATTTCACGACTAAAGATAACAGCAGTAAACAATTTAACTATACCTCCCTTATAATTACACTATCAAATAGTTAAAGGTTAATTAAATAAGAATGGTTTCTTTAATCGCACGATTCGCTGTCCATCTGCTATTACATTCACCCTGCTTTGTGATCAAGTAATTAAATAGAATTAGCATAGAATTAACATAATTATAACCTCCCCCTTTACCCCTTAAACCAACCAACCTTCTAATGGGAGTCTTTAAGGGTTTGCGCATGCGTAAAAGAGGCGCCCAAGCACCGCCAGATGGCATTCTATGAAAAACTCGTTACAAGTTAGTGATCACCTCAACAACAAACTATTAGTATGCACAATGAGAGAGAGAGAGAGAGAGAGAGAGAGAGAGAGAGAGAGAGAGAGAGAGAGAGAGAGAGAGAGAGAGAAAGAGAGAGAGAGAGAGACCTGTGGATAGGCACGTAAGGCTAGAGGACCAATCGCCAATCTAATTGGGCATGAGCATCACGTTGAAATGCCCTCAATGCAAGGGCATGCAAATCGCTTTATAAATAGTCAATGTCGCCGATTGAGAAGTCCAGTCTGGTGGTCTTTTAAATGGATGCAAAATCGCCCTTTCGTTGCATTTTATTTTGGATGAATTAATTTCAATATTATTATAATCTTGACTAAGACGGGGAGGGATCCTTTCCATAGACGAGATGGAACATGGATATTCCAGAGTTTAAGGTTTAAAGGCCACTCATGAATGGCAGAGGTAAAGGACAGTGACAATGTCCTAGTTAGCAGGACAATACCCTAGAGATTTACCATATATATATATATATATATATATATATATATATATATATATATATATATATATATATATATATATATATATATGATCAGCGCCCAAGCCTCCTCCCCACCCAAGCTAGGGCAAGGGAGGGCCAGGCAATGGCTGCAAATAATTCAGCAGGTAGACTCATGGGCTCCCTCAACCTCAATCCTTAGCTCACAAGGATGGTGATGTTGCAGACACTTAAAAAAGAAAAAAAAATACTATCGAGCTTGACCGAGACTCGACCCTCAGACAGACAAACCGACAGGCAAAAATATTTTCAAAATGACGACGCACACAATAATTGACAAAATGAAAAGATAGTCGGATATACTCATTTCATTATTTTCTACAAAATTTTATTTTACGAGTAAACATGTTAAAAATTTCATTCAATTTTTAAAGACATAAAAACCCATATCAGTCTGAAAAAGAAATATAATTTCCCATGAAACTCGTAATAAATGCTAAAAATTAATACTAAAAAATATACAGACTAATTGTGAATGATATCTTTCTTTTTAATGTATTTGAAGCAAACGTAAAATTCGATCTAAAAGTAATCCAAAATAATACAATCCGCTTTGAGAAGAAAAGAATATTTGTAATTCGATTAAAAACATACAAAGAATAAACAATAATGATAATCCGAATCCTATTTTAAGTTCCAAAAACAACATAAAAAAATAATTATTGGACTGGGCTCACTTCAAGACCATATCAAGGAAATGTCCCTTTATATAAATAAATTTTTAGCTAATCCACACTTTAAATTACTCTTACTAATAATCAACGTTCCATAATATTCCCTACCATGGTTAGCTAGCATACTAATCACTTTCTTCTTTCACCTATCTTTCCTCTCATTTGAAAATAAAACCTATCATTGTCCGATAAAAAAAAAAAAAAATATATATATATATATATATATATATATATATATATATATATATATATATATATATATATATATATATATATATATATATATATACTTTAAAGGCCACTCATGAATGGCAGGAGCGAGGGACAGTGACATTGTCCGATCGAGCAGGACAATGACCTAGAGACTGACCATATTATATATGATCAGCACCCAAGCCACCTCTCCACCCAAGCTCGGACAAGGGAGAGCCAGGTAATGGTTGCTAATCACTCAGCAGATAGACCTATAGGCTTACCCAAACACCCCATCCTTACCTCACAAGGATGGTGAGGCTGCATCGACCAAAGAAACTAACGAGTTTGAGCGGTACTCGAACCTATTTTAATTGTTACTGCCTTACCATATACGTTTCTCAACTATTTTCGGTCACTAAATATTTATCGTATGTCGAATTTCTTATCTTTCTTGAGTTACCTTTGTTTTTCCTCCTTTATACCAGGCCATTTAATTTATTAAAATACTCCTCAGGCTATTTAACAACAACAGAAACAACAACAATAATAATAATAATAATAATAATAATAATAATAATAATAATAATAATAATAATAATAATAATAATAATAATAATACAAGAAATACGAAAAAGAAAAACGATTCTATTATTTACCATATTCCGGCCTTCGCTAACTACATAAAAAATTGATTCCTAAATATGTCTTAAATACAGGCAAATGATTATTTAGCATAGATAGGATAAAAGGCGATAGGGAAGAGTAAAGCTACCTTGGCACTTACACGAATTTTGCGCCTGCAATTTGCGTAATGCATTGCGAACATACATGTCATTTATGCGGTACATAGAGTGAGGCATAGTTTGCCCTTGTTCGTGCACTGTACGCACATAAGTAATGCGCTATCTACGCAATGTGCATGCGAAAAGAGGCTGCATTGGTAAGCACTGAGACGCAATGGCACGACTTGTTTACGCATTGACACTCACAGCCGACAGTGTACGCACAAAGATCACGCAGTGCTAGGGATAGGTTCACGCAATTAAGAATTTTTACGAACATTTACGCGTGCCAAATTCCTTAATATTTCAAAATTCTCTCTGCTTACCACAGCACCCTTCAGAGACTCCACCTGACTAATTCATTGATTTTGAGTTTTCTAGCATCCTGACCTAGAAGGTAATTGCCAACAAACTCCACCTGAAGACCCTAATTACTGACACATGCATTGCGTGGTATTGCAGAAACGAAAATCACTGCCAATGTCAAGGTGGCTTACGTATACATTCACGCAAACCTATAAACTTCCCACTAAATAAAACAAGAGGATTCCTAATGCAGAAATCAAGTTACCAGAGACGCTAGAGTTATATAAAACCAATTATATGAGGAATCAATCAAAAACCTGAGAGAGAGAGAGAGAGAGAGAGAGAGAGAGAGAGAGAGAGAGAGAGAGAGAGAGAGAGAGAGAGAGAGAGAATCAAATATTTCAGAAAGACAGATAATCAG
>NC_090766.1:13434161-13446658 GCF_036898095.1 Palaemon carinicauda | reverse complement strand
TTTTACGTTTAGAAATTATTAGTTTTTAATGAGATGATAAAATTCGAAGTAAATTGGTTTTACTGAAATCAAGGAGTGAGTCAGCTGCAACACTTTGATGAATCATTCTTTCAAAAGCAGGGAAATGATAAAAGAAAAATGTAAAATTCCGTCGTAATTATAAAGTTTTTATATTTCATACATTGCCATAAATAGATGGCGTATAAGGATGTGCGTTTGTCTTGTGTTATCTAATAAGACTACGGGGAAAGTAGCAGAGAGAGAGAGAGAGAGAGAAAGAGAGAGAGAGAGAGAGAGAGAGAGAGAGAGAGAGAGAGAGAGAGAGAGATGAGAGAGAGAGGCTGCTGTTATTTTGTGGTTATGTAACCCACTGCAAGATATCAGACATAAGATAGCCGGCTGCCGTCAAGTGGACAGGCAATGAATTTGTTGATTACTCATCTTTGACTTCTCTTCATTTGTTTTTCTCTGAGCGATTAGTGCTTGTCGGGAGAGAGAGAGAGAGAGAGAGAGAGGAGAGAGAGAGAGAGAGAGAGAGAGAGAGAGAGAGAGAGAGAGAGAGTTGTGAGTCATACTCTTATCTTTTTTTTTTTATTATTGTAACACCTGAAGAGCCATGAAGTAACAAGGTTTGTTGAATGTTAACGATTCGTGGTATCACCAACATTCACCTCTTCTACTCTCTCGTAGATACGAAACTTTTAAGTATAAGAATATAACTTATAAGTTATTGTTTTTCATTGTAGGTATCCTTCATGTATTGATTTTATTAATTCTTTTCACACTGCCTGAGGTTGACCCCGTAGAAAACGGAAAGAGGGTAAACTATACAAAAGCTGGTCGGTTAGGTAGAGTTAACCAGTAACTCCTAAGAAGGTAGTTCTAGGTAAGTATGTTAGGAAAAATACAAATTACTTAAAAATTTGCGATTTTTATTTTTTGTCTCTTTCCAATCTACTTCAAAAGTTCAGTATTGCAGCGATTGTTTACATATTGAACAGGCTGACATAACTTTCTTTTTATGGTTTACATATGGAAGATCTATTTTGATGTTACTGGTCTTAAAATATTTTATTTTATTTTTTCATTACTTCTATTGTAGTTATTTGTTTCCTTTCCTCACTGGGCTATTTTGCCCTGTCGAAGCCCTTGGGCCCATAGCATTGTGATTTTCCAACTAGGGTTGTAGCTTAGATTATAATAATAATAATGATAATAATAATAATAATAATAATAATAATAATAATAAAACTTAAGTTTACTTATATAAAAATTATATCAGCTCTCTCTCTCTCTCTCTCTCTCTCTCTCTCTCTCTCTCTCTCTCTCTCTCTCTCTCTCTCTCTCTCTCTCTCTCTGTAATAATAATGATAATAATAATAATAATAATAATGATAATAATAATTGTAAGACTTAAGTTTACTTACATAAAAATTATATCAGCTCTCTCTCTCTCTCTCTCTCTCTCTCTCTCTCTCTCTCTCTCTCTCTCTCTCTCTCTCTCTCTCTCTCTCTCTCTCTCATTGTTTCTCCTTCAGGTGACCCCTTGAAGGACTTTTTATTGCCGCTTAATGAGTATTGGTGGCCATTTTTAGTATGCACGATAGTACTATCGTATATTAATGACAGTCCCAAGTTTGTCTCTTTGCCTCTTTCTTGCTTCCAGTACGTGCGAATGCTTGCGATTGCGTCCCAAGCACACGTGTCAACACATAATTTACTTCTTTGGTGATAAAGACCGAGATTTATATTATACTTTTTACACATTCCCCATCTGAATTAGAATGATTTGTAAAATTTGCGAATGTGAAATACATTTTGCTTCTTTGATCTTTTAAAATCTAATTGCGGCTGTGTTGGTATTTGCTTATTATTATTATTATTATTATTATTATTATTATTATTATTGTTGTTGTTATTGTTATTAGTTGTTATTATTATTATTATTATTATTATTATTATTATTATAATTATTATTATTATTATTAGCAGCTAATGTATAACCCTAGTTGGAAAAGTAGGATGCTATAATTGTAAGGGCTACAACAAGGAAAAATAGCCCAGTGAGGAAAGGAAATGAAGAAATAAACTACAAGAGAAGTAATGAGCAATTAATATAAAATACCTTAAGAACAGTAGCAACATTAGAATAGATTTTTCATATATAAAGTATAAAGAGAGACATGTTCAAGTTATAATATTTGCTATAAGTTTGAACTTTCGCTGTGACGCATTTAAATCTAATGTCATCCTTTTCTCGTATTGTTAATTAGTGCGCTGTTACTCATTTCATCACACCTTTCCTTTGTGTAGCTATTTCCCTCTGTTTTGTGTTTTTGTTCTATGCAATTTAGTGACGTTTTACGGCCCATTTAACGTTAATTGTTTGTGTGCTGAATTGCGCAATAACCTGTTGCTTTTACTCGTGTGAGTATGTACAGTCACTCGTATAAGTTGATGTTTGTTCGCGTGTTTGAAAGATATTTCCATTTCACCCCTTTCTGGACGACAGGTGTTTGGTAGCGCGAAACCGGTCAAATGTCAACTATAGGTATAGTCCATTCTTTTTAGTGAGGCAGATTTGCACCGGCCCGCAGGGGTGCCCTTTTAGCTCGGAAAACTTGTCTGCTCGCTGATTGGTTAGAGAAGATAATTCTAACCAATCAGATAGCAGGAAACTTTTCCGAGCTAAAAGGGCACCGCTGCGAGTCCGTGCAAATGCGCCTCATTAAAGAAAATTGACTATAGTTGAATATTTGACTGCGCTTCCAGACACCTGTCGTCCAGAAAGGGGTAAATTGGAAATATCTCTCAAACAACTGAGCATCCACCAACTTATATGAGTGACAGTACAATTGAACACAGGAGTCCCTGGCACTCCACGCTCTGAAGAAGTGCACCTTGTCACACCATTACTTCGGGGCTAGTAGCCAAATAAATAGTGTAGGGAGAGATGACAGGGCCGGTGGTCGAGGCTAGACGCATTAACTCACCATGCAGTAAGGGTGTGGCTGGGTGTACTTCTTCAGAACGAGGTATACCAGGAATATCTGTATCCAGTTGTACATGTTTATGAACTATTTGGAATTTGGATTTTTTCGCATGCATGCGAAATGTAAGATTCATCATACATACATACATACATATACCAAGGCACTTCCCCCAATTTTTGGGGGTAGCCGACATCAACAATGAAACAAAAACAAAAAAGGGGACCTCTACTCTCTACGTTCATCCAGATTAACAAGGGACTCAACCGAGAAATATAAGACGAATTGTAACCCTCAAAGTGAATAGAAAGAGGCAGAACGCATTTGAAGTTTATCATAAATCTAGAAGGAGGAGATCAAAGCACAGGTTGAAAAAGGATAAGGTAAACACGTCAGTCAGTCAGTAAGAGGTGAAAACATTACCCCCCTTAATATATATTCGTCTGTTGATGTATATACGGCTACCCATCGAAGGGACTTACATAAAAGCTTCCTCTTTAATATACGTAGCTGCATCTAGCTCTTGGTCGTTAATGTCCAGAGAAGCCCATATCTAACTGTCAGCATCTCTTCCTGCATTCACCGAAGGTTGAGTAAGGAAATTATGAGCGTAAATCATAAGATGTCGGATTATCCTCTCAAGGTATGGATAAGTCGAGGTCTTATTCATACAATAGCTGTGTTGTTGTTGTTGTTGTTTAGGTTGTTGTTGTTGTTTTTTTTGGCTTAAGTCAACTGCATTGCTCTTAGAGGAAAGTTTTGAGAAATGAACGATTAGCTCATTACATGTAATTTTTTTTTTTAATTGTATTTTAGTATTGGATTTTATTGAATGATGTTTATCATATTTTGCTGAATTAACCTTTATGAGTCTGGAAACGATAATAATTTGATTACAGGAATTGTTACAGAAGGAACTAGAAAAGCCCTCCGAGTGTAGACTTCCGCCACGGCAGCTTATTTCTCGAAACCAGCTTGCCTTTCCCAGAATCAATTTAGATCGTCGGCGTGTTTGAAGACTTTGTGACAACCATGTGCGAACTTGGGGTTAAGGTTATAGTTAATTCGGTCGACCTTTTGCTCGACGACCTTGACCTTTAACCTAGGAATTTCAAAGTTCAATCCCTTCCCCATCTCAACCTAACAATTATTCCTTGAATGTTTCACTACTCTATGAGTAATATTGTGGCCTGGAAGTTGTTCACAAACAAACAGGGGCCAAAACTTAAACACCTCCCAACTTCGTTGGTGGAGGTAATAAGATTTTTTTTTTTTTAGAAGAAATATTTTAACAGTAAGAATTGGCTTAATTATTCTTCAAATGGGCTACATTCAACATGACGAAATATTTTCAAGATACACATCAGGTTTTTTTTCCTCTATTAGAAACTGGAATATTTCCCCCATATTCTTGCTTCTTATGAAACGAGATTTGCTCTGTTTTGAACCTGTTTTTATATATACTGCTGAATCAACTCACTTTTATGGGAAACTAACTGGGCCTGTTAATCCGGTCTATGGAGGTTGCATGTTAACTTTTTGCCCATAGAAATCGCCGTTTTACTTTTGTCGCAGCTGATTCCTTAAGACGTGGATGCCTTTACATTGTTCCACTAAATAATGGGCTGTATCTTTATCTAATTGGTAATCAGAAATACTATACATTTCACCTTGAAATAACTTCGTAATTGTTAAAGGAGTTTGAGGCCCTTTGCGTCAATAGGAGTAGGAGGAGATGGTGATGATGATGATGATGTTAAAGGAGTAGTGAATTCTGTTATTCCTAATTGGAGTCTCTCTCTCTCTCTCTCTCTCTCTCTCTCTCTCTCTCTCTCTCTCTCTCTCTCTCTCTCTCTCGCTCTCTCTCTCTCTCTCTCAGAAAGGAAACTTGCATTGCTTAATTTTCTTTTTATAAATAAATTTGTGTTCATTGACTCTAGAATAATAAAAAAAATGACAATTTGATAATGTCTGGCCCACTAAGTAAATCTGGGTAACAGAATAATCAAGATAATTATGTTGCTTACTTCTTACAACTTTAAATCCCAGCCTCTCAAGAGTTTATTTTTCTATGTCTTCTCTAGTGTACATGATATAGTTCTTTCCATTATTCCTCTTTGCTTTTTTAATCATGATCCAGGACAAACCTTTAAGAGATATACTGGGGGAAAACTGTAATACCTTGAACTTGAGAAAATTTATACAAAGTATTGGGTTATATTACGAGCTATAATTGATTTTATTTATTTATTTTACCCTTTTAATCCCTATTTATTTCACATCTAGATTTTATTGTATGAAAGTGATTTGTATTAAAGGTTAAAATGATATTAAATGGTGTGAGTATACAGATATGATTGAATGATTTTCGTTATATAGCGCTGAATGGCCTTTGATGCCCCAGTTCTTGGCTTAATGCCTAAATCCTATATTCAATTCACCTTCTGTTCGTTGGAGAGCCTTTGATCCTGTTCTCAAAAATGCGCTCCCTTTATAAATAATTAAGTAACTTTTGAACACCTTTGACTTGTATCTAAATTGCTTATATTATTTCAACCATTTTATTGATTTCCAATTTAATTTGAAGTTGTTATTTCAGTTTAATGCATCGTCCATTGAACTTTGACTTCATTATAAGGGTTCGGAAATAAACATTAACTCCCAATTTCATTTCTTATAAAGTGTGTTGATGTTGTTTAAAATGAGGTCACTAATACATCTTATAAATGCGATTTTCATTCACCTATACTATAACACCCGAAGGGAATAATATATAGTAAGCGCCCCTGCCATTTTAAAGGTTTAAAGGACGCTCATGAATGGCAGAGGCAAGGGACTAACATTGCCCTATCGAGTAGGATAATGTGAGACTGACCATACATACATATGATCAGCGCTCAAGCCCCCTCTCCACCCAAGCCAGGACCAAGGAGGGCCGCAATGGGTGCTGATGACTCAACAGATAGACCTATAGGTTCCCCCAAACCCTCCATCCTTAGCTCACAAGGATGGTGAGGTTACAGAGACTAAAGAAACTAACGAGGCTGAGCGGCACTTGAACTCACACCAGTCTGGCGTTCACTAGTCAGGGACGTTACCACATCGGCCTTACCAGACCTTTACCTTCTAGGTTCTGTATCAAAACCCTTAAAGGCGTAAGATCGAATCCTTGTCAGGGCACATACTCTTATTGTAAATTATTTATTTTTGAATTAAAGCTATTCTCATGGTAGAGTGGATTAATATCAAGGGGTATTCGAGAATTAGCATTCTGAAGTATATAACAGTTATGAGAGAATTTGCATAAAATCTATAATCCACATAAACATTATATATATGTATATATATATATATAATATATATATATATATATATATATATATATATATATATATATATATGTATATACATCTATATATATATATATATATATATATATATATATATATATATATATATATATATATATATATATAATATCATCATCGTCATCATCATCATCATCATCATCTCCTCCTCTTATGCCTATTGACGCAAAGGGTCTCGGTTGGATTTCGCTAGTCCTCTCTATCTTGAGCTTTTGAATTAATACTTCTCCATTCATCATCTCTTACTTCACGCTTCATAGTTCTCAGCCATGTAGGGCTGGGGCTTTCAAACCCTTCTAGTGCCTTGTGGAGCCCAGTTAAACGTTTGGTGAACTAATCTCTCAAAGGGAGTGCGAAGAACATGACCAAACCATCTCTATCTACCCTTCACCATGATCTTATTCACATAGGCCTAAGGCACTCGAGTAACCTCACTTATAGTTTCATTTCTAATCCTGCCCTGCCAATTGACGCCAAATATTCTTCTGAAAAATCTGTAGTACATTGTTTCATTGTTATACCAGGACTCGTGTGTGTGTGTATATATATATATATATATATATATATATATATATATATATATATATATGTGTGTGTGTGTGTATATATATGTGTGTGTGTGTATATATATATATATATATATATATATATATATATATATATATATGTATATATATATATATATGTGTGTGTGTGTGTATATATATATATATATATATATATATATATATATATATATGTATGTATATATATATATATATATATATATATATATATATATATATATATATATATATATAAAGTCAATTGTCTGAGTGGCGTCAAAGTATTTTTTTTTAAAGATTCTCCTACGTGAACCTTTTGTTAAAGAAACGAAAATCATTCCATGTCATTTATTTTATCACTACAGCACTCTTACGACAATATTACAATCTTTACTGATTTATATGTAAGGGTTCGGCTAAAATTACAGTGATCTTTTAAAGGTTACAAGAAAAAGAAAAGAAAATTGAAATATCAACATTTCGGGGATTTTAGAATATTATAAAGAGGAAACTGGTCTATATGTTTAAATATACTCACATACATACACCAAATCTCAAACATATATGCAGACATGTACGTGTGCATTAAAAGAGAGACAATGCCCTAGAGGCAGGACTATGCCCCAGGAGACAGGACAATGCCCTAGAGATCGGACAACTCTATAGAGACAGGACAATGCTCTAGGAGACAGGACAAAGCTCTAGAGACGGTCAGTGTCCTAGAGACAGGGAAGTTCTCTAGAGAAAGGACTATGCTCTTGAGTTAGGACAATGTGCTGGCGACAGGACAATGCCCTAAAGACTGACCATATTATTATTATTATTACTATTACTATCCAAGC
Organism: Palaemon carinicauda; assembly: GCF_036898095.1. Taxonomy (NCBI): domain Eukaryota; kingdom Metazoa; phylum Arthropoda; class Malacostraca; order Decapoda; family Palaemonidae; genus Palaemon; species Palaemon carinicauda. Next base: position 13,438,913 of record NC_090766.1, on the reverse strand, counting down.
TACAACCCTAGTTGGAAAAGCAAGATGCTATAAGCGCAGGGGCCCCAATAGGGAAAAATAGCCCAGTGAGGAAAGGAAATAAGGAAATAAATAAATGAAGAGAACAAATTAACAATAAATCATTCTAAAAAAGGCAACAACGTCAAAACAGGTATGTCATATTTAAACTATTAACAACGTCAAAAACAAATATATCATATATAAACTGTAAAAAGACTCTGTCCGCCTGGTCAACAAAAAAGCATTTGCTCCAACTTAGAACTTTTGAAGTTCTACTGATTCAACTACCCGATTAGGAAGATCATTCCACAACTTGGTAACAGCTGGAATAAAACTTCTAGAGTACTGCGTAGTATTGAGCCTCAGGTATATATATATATATATATATATATATATATATATATATATATATATATATATATATATATATATATATATATACCGCAATATCACAGGGCATGAAGGTCAAGTGACCAGGTGTGTGTGTGTGTGTATGTATGTGTGTGTGTAACATTGTAATTTTTATATACTTGGTTTTTAATCATTATTGTTATGCCACCAAATTAATTATATTAAATCCTCCACAGGTGGATGTGATGGGTCAGTGTCTGTACGAATACACCCACCCCTGCGACCACGAAGAAGCCCGGGCCCTGGTGTCCGCCAAAGGGCCACAGGAACCCCGTCACGCCTTCCTCAGGCTCAAGTGCACGCTCACTGCCAAAGGGCGCTCCGTCAACCTCAAGAGTGCCTCCTACAAGGTAATTTGGATCGGTTTTTTATGTTTTATATATATATATATATATATATATATATATATATATATATATATATATATATATATATATATATATATATTAATTGTTTCATGAGTTGTTGAAATAAATTTATTATTGACTTTTAATCAGTCTTCTTCTCTAGTTGTTCCTTTTATAGACTTTTTTTTAGTTTGTCAATATTTTATTAATACCCCCCTCTCTCTCTCTCTCTCTCTCTCTCTCTCTCTCTCTCTCTCTCTCTCTCTCTCTCTCTCTCTCTCTCTCTCTCACATTATAGATTGAAATATATTATTCTTCTATTAAAACTCTCTCTCTCTCTCTCTCTCTCTCTCTCTCTCTCTCTCTCTCTCTCTCTCTCTCTCTCTCTCTCTCTCTCTCTCTCGTAAATTATAGATTATTGAAATATATTAATCTTCTGTTAAACCCCCCCCCCCCTCTCTCTCTCTCTCTCTGGCACATTTAAATGCTCGGCCTTTGAGGTTTTCCTACTGGTGGCCTTTCATCACTGTTTTATCAGCTGTTTCCTGTTTACATTTAGGTGGCTCTTTACTTTTGGCCCATATCCGAGTGGTGCTTTTACGTATGATATTTACTCGTATTTTTATTGATTATTTGCATTACTTTGTTGTAAATAGCTGTGAATGTTTATAAAAACGTTTATTATTAAAGAACGCATATGTTCATATAAATACTTTTACACAACACTCTTATTTAACTTCTAGAGAAGGAAACGAAATGTTCAAAAGGGAAATAAAAATAAAAATTCAGTATTATGTGATTGTTGGCTTCGATAAAATTATATATATATATATATATATATATATATATATATATATATATATATATATATATATGTATGTGTGTGTGTGTGTGTGTGTGTGTGTGTGTGTGTGTGTGTGTGTGTGTGTGTGTGTGTGTTTAAATGATAACTCGAAATAATAGTTACAAGTAGCAGATGATTTCGACATAATTATTTTTGAAAGATTTATACGAAAAGCGACTTCCACAGAATTAATAATTTCATCTTTTATGAAAGGAATTTAACCGTAAGTTATTTCCATATGTTTCAAGTTTCATTTATTTCTTCCACAAATTTATTTTTTATCCGAAAGTTATTAAAAATTACCTTTAATCCTTGTGAAGTTTACTTTTTTTCTTCTAGGTTGAGTTACTAAAGAATACTCCTAAGCCTAAAAATTTGTTTTTCTTTTCGGTCGAGTTAATAGAAAGTACGTTTAATCCTCATGAGGTTTACATTTCCTTTCTTAAAGGTTGTTAATAGAAATGACATTCAAATTTTACTTGTTTTCGGTCGAGTTACCAAAAATTACCTTTAGATTTAAATTTATCTTTTTTTTTAGGCTGAATTACTAAAAATTTACTTTTAAATTTATCTTTTTTTCTTTTAAGCGTTGTTACTTAAGATTACCTTTAAATTTTACTTTTTTTCTTTTGGTTGAGTTGCTTAAAATTACCTTTAAATTTTCCTTTTTCCTTTTAGGCTGAGTTACTAAAAATTACCTTCAAATTTTACTCTTTTCTTTTAGGCTGAGTTACTAAAAATTACCTTCAAATTTTACTCTTTTCTTTTAGGCTGAGTTACTAAAAATTACCTTCAAATTTTACTCCCTTCTTTTAGGCTGAGTTACTAAAAATTACCTTCAAATTTTACTCTTTTCTTTTAGGTTGAGTTACTAAAATTACCTTCAAATTTTCCTTTTTCACCGAGTTACTAAAATTACCTTCAAATCTTTCTCTTTTCTTTTAGGCTGAGTTACTAAAATTACCTTCAAATTTTCCTTTTTCCTTTCAGACCGAGTTACTAAAATTACCTTCAAATTTTCCTTTTTCCTTCTAGACCGATTTACTAAAATTACCTTCAAATTTTCCTTTTTCCTTTCAGACCGAGTTACTAAAATTACCTTCAAATTTTCCATTTTCCTTTCAGACCGAGTTACTAAAATTACCTTCAAATTTTCCTTTTTCCTTCTAGACCGATTTACTAAAATTACCTTTAAATTTTCCTTTTTCCTTTTAGACCGAGTTACTAAAAATTACCTTAAAATTTTCTTTTTTCCTTCTAGACCGATTTACTAAAATTACCTTTAAATTTTCCTTTTTCCTTTTAGACCGAGTTACTAAAAATTACCTTAAAATTTTCATTTTTCCTTTTAGACCGAGTTATTAAAATTACCTTAAAATTTTCTTTTTTTCCTTTTAGACCGAGTTATTAAAATTCCCTTAAAATGTTCCTTGTAGACCGAGTTACTAAAATTACCTTTAAATTTTCCTTTTTCCTTTTTCCTTCTAGACCGAGTTACTAAAATTACCTTCAAATTTTCCTTTTTCCTTTTAGACCTAGTTACTAAAATTACCTTTAATTTTTTTTTTTTTTTTTTTTTTTTTTTTTTTTTATACCGTGTTACTAAAATTACCTTCAAATTTTCCTTTTTCATTTTAGACCGAGTTACTAAAATTACCTTCAAATTTTCCTTTTTCATTTTAGACCGAGTTACTAAAATTACCTTCAAATTTTCCTTTTTTCCTCCTTTTAGGTTGTGCGAGTGAGCGGCGAGCTTGTCAAAGGCGAGGAGGACTCTTGGCTCGTGGCCCTTGGCACTCCGGTGCCACATCCTTCCAATATTGAGTTCCCACTCGACAAGCAGACGTTTGTCAGCAAGCACTCGCTCGACATGAAGTTCACATACGTCGATGATAAGTATGGGACATGTTGGGATTTCCCTCTATATATATATATATATATATATATATATATATATATATATATATATATATATATATATATATATATATATATATATACATATATACATATATATATATATATATATATATATATATATATATATATATATATATGTATATATATATCTATATCTATATCTATATATATACACAGACACACATATATATATGTATATATATATATATATATATATATATATGTGTGTGTGTGTGTGTGTGTGTGTGTGTGTGTGTGCGCATGTCTGTGCGTGTGTGTGCGTGCTCATATGTACGAGTATATTCCTTTTCTTGAATTATTTAGTTAGAAGAAATTTTTCATATTCTGATTCATATATATATATATATATATATATATATATATATATATATATATATATATATATATATATATATATAATGTGTGTGTAGATAGATAGATAGATAGACAGACATTTGAGCATTACAGTATACAATTTGAGTAAAATTTTTAAATAAAGAAAGTACTCTAAAATTTATAGATAAAAATAACATTGTCCTTCAAGTTGGCCTTATGTCATCGCTTGCATCAAAGTTATATAAATATTTCCTGATTGTGGAATTGTCTCTGATTTTACACGTTATTTTAACCAGGAGTTGTATAATATCGTATTTGAATAGTGATATGTTGAATTGGTGGAACCTGAAAAGTTCAAACTTGCAGCGAATGTTTTTATGTTGAACAGGGTGACATAAATCTCTCTTAGTAATTATTACATGAAAGATCTATTTTAGAATTGTTGCTGTTCTTAAAATATGTTATTTTAAGTGTACATTACTTCTGTTGTAGTTTATTTATTTCTTTTATTTCATTTCCTCACTGGGCTATTTGTCTCAGTTGGAGGTCTTGGGCTTATAACATCCTGCTTTTCCAATTATGGTTGTAGCTGAGCTAGTAATAATGATAATAATAATAATAATAATAATATTAATAATAATTATAATCATGGTAATAACAAAAGTTAATATTGATTTATTAAGATTATAATGTAAATAATAAGTCAGTGATTCAAAATGCTTTATTTTTTGTATAGCCAATGGACATACAGTAAAGCAGGATATTAACCAACATATATACAATTATTTCAACTGAATTCTCCTAATAACTAGTTATTTCTTCCCATATTCTGATTCATATATATATATATATATATATATATATATATATATATATATATATATATATATATAT
>NC_090766.1:13421661-13429161 GCF_036898095.1 Palaemon carinicauda | reverse complement strand
TATATATATATATATATATATAGAGAGAGAGAGAGAGAGAGAGAGAGAGAGAGAGAGAGAGAGAGAGAGAGAGAGAGAGAGAGAGAGAGAGAGAATACATATAACACAGACGCGCATCCTTTATACACCATACAACGAATATGAGAAAAATTTCGGGGTTTCCTCTTAGACAGACAAAACAAGAGAATTGATTAGCATAAATTTAATAAAATAGAGGATAGAAAATCAAATCCTGCTTTTCAATTTCTTAAGGAAAAACCACATACCTCAAATTCGTATTTCATTTGTATTTTCATTTCCTCCTTCAGTTGGATGATCTCCAAAGGAGAAATAAAATAGAATTTATTATTGTTATTATATTATTATTATTATTTATTATTATTATTAATCATTATTATTATTATTAATTATTATTGGTTATTAATTATTAGCCAAGCTCAACCTGGTTGGAAATGCATGATACTACAAACCTTGGGGTCCAACTGAAAAGATAATGGTTTGTTGCGTTCTGTTTTTGGTCCTAAGATATTGAAAGCATAGTTAGTTGATAAGAAGAACTTATTGTTTGCAATACCCCAATGTAAGGAAAGGAAGTAAAAGAATAGAAAAGGAAAAAAAAATTATTAGTGAGGTCGGTGTTACTATATAGACATGAGTCATGCTATGGCAATGAAACAATCTCCAATATATTTAATAGATTTTGTGAACAAACCCCTTAGAAGGATATAGGTAGTTAAATGGCACGACAGTATTAGAAATGAAACTATAAGATAGATTACTCGATAGCCATATGTGGATGAGATCATAATGAGGGTAGATGGAGATTGATTTTACATGCTCTTCATACTCTCGAGGAGAGATTAGTTCACCAACATTTAAATGGGCTCCAAGGTACTAGAAGAGTAGAAAGACCCAGGCCTAAATGGCTGAGGTCTATGAAGCGTGAAGTCGGAGATCATGAATGGAGAATTATGAATGAAAAGTTTAAGATAAAGACGAATGGCGAAATCTAGCTGAGGCCCTTTGCGTCAATAGGCGTAGGAAATGATGATAATTAGGTGAAAGATATATTATATATTTTAAAATCAGTAACAGCGATTGAAATAGATCTGTCATATATTATTATTATTATTATTATTACTATCCAAGCTACAACCCTAGTTGGAAAAGCAAGATGCTACAAGCCCAGGGGCCCCAACAGGGAAAAATAGCCTCAGTGAGGAAAGGAATAAGGAAATAAATAAATGAAGAGAACAAATTAACAATAAATCATTCTAAAAAAGGCAACAACATCAAAACAGATATGTCATATATAAACTATTAACAACGTCAAAAACAAATATGTCATATATAAACTACAAAAGACTCTATGTCCGCCTGGTCAACAAAAAAGCATTTGCTCCAACTTAGAACTACAAACTATAAAACGAGACTTGAGTCTTGTACCGGTTGTCAAGTCACAAAACTCACACACAAATAGAATTCATCGTTTTCTTTCTCGGGTCTGATATATCTTCCCATTGGTGGCACGAGAAGAAGCCAAAATTTTCGCCACGATGATGAACGGGCCATAAACGTCACACCTGGCGTTCCGCTACGGCCCGAGACGGAATGCAGTGGCCATTTATGGCCCTTGTGTCCTGCAAAAGATGCTTGCTTGCTTGTATATCTGGCCAGCAAAAGTCATTACTGTTTCCTCAATTGAGCATTCGGATTGAGACTGATATGCGGATGTGCTGTCTAGGACTTGGAAAATCCAGACAATCTGAATTGTTTTGTAGTATTTTTAAACTATTTAAGAATATTTAATATATTTTCCAATAGAATTAAAAGGTGTTTAAGAATATTGCATGTCTTTTCCAATAGAATTAGTCTCATCTATCTTGGGAATCTCAGTGTAAGCCTTCGTTCTTTGAACGAAATTTTCTGAAAACGTTGACATGATGTTCTGAATTCATTAAAATTCCTTCCCCTTTCGTGAGTGAAATTTAATTAAACGGAACTGAGATAATTTGTTTTTCCTTTGTGATACCCAACATATTTCCTAATTCTGTTTTGTGTCCCACATTTCCCGAAGTGATTTATCAGTTTTTTTTTTTTCTTTCTTTCTTTTTTTTTTTTTTTTTTTTTTTTTTTTTTTTTTTTTTTTTTTTTTTGAGAAATATCCATTTTGAGTGGTTGCATTCACTACATTAAGGGTTTTAAAGCCGTTCATGAGAGCAGAAGCAAGAAACAGTGACATTGCCCTAGAAACTGACCATTTTTACATATGATCAGCGCCCAAGCCCCCCTCTCCACCTAAGATAGGAACATAGAGGGCCAGGCAATGGCTGCTGATAACTCATAGGCTCTCCCAAACCCCCATCTTTAGCTCTCAAGGATGGCGAGGTTGCAGAAACTAAGGGAACTATCGAGTTTGAGCGGGACTCTAATCCTACAAATTCAAATTCAAATTCAAAGGATTTATTGACATAAAAATGACATCAAATGGGGTGCATTAGCATGCTAATAAACCCGCCAACGAATATAGTGAAATATACATACATAATATCATTGGCGAGCGTCAGTCGGAGACACTTCCAATAGGCCCTCAACAAAATTAAGTTATAACTATTTATGCTTTTGATGTTTGTAAATTTAATTTTCTCTGATTTTGGAAAAGTGAACTTTGACCTTCATTATAAAAAGAATCTCAAGTTGCGTATTCCACTGTAGAACATCTTGCGTGGATTTAAACTTATTTTTAATAAAACTAATTTGTGAGCATTTAGAACGATAATCTTCTGTGGCTTTTAATACTTTCATTATTCATAAAACTTATCTTAGAATTTATAGAACTTTCTTATTTATAAAAAGTTATCTCGGAACTTTTAGAACGAAAGGAATCCATTGTCCACCCCAACGGCCTCTTATACTGAAAGGATGTGAGATATATAGATCAATTGAATTTGGGCTTTTCCTCCTTCTTTACCTTTTTCTTTTCCTCCTTCTTTCCCTTTTTCTTTTCCTCCTCCTTTCCCTTTTTCTTTTCCTCCTCCTTTCATTTTTTCTCCCGTTTCTTATCGCCCTCTTTCAGCCTCCTTTACTGTCAGGACTCATTGAAGAATCAGTCAATGATCGAAAAGTATTGAACCGTAAAGGCTGAAAGATACTGTGAGTGGATGTCTCGAATAGGGTTAGAGAGAAGCCTTCTATTTTCTCTCTTTGTTTCTCACACACTTGTGTGAGAGAGAGAGAGAGAGAGAGAGAGGAGGAGAGGAGAGAGATGAGAGAGAGAGAGAGAGAGAGAGAGAGAGAGAGAGAGAGAGAGAGTTTTCTATATACAATTTGATATAGTTCCTTTATCCGTTTTTTCATTCTTTATAGATTTTCTAGTTTTGTATGTTTGTATATATATTTTATATATATATATATATATATATATATATATATATATATATATATATATATATATATATATATATATATATATATATATATATGTGTATATGCATGTATATATATGTGTGTTTATATATATACATATATATTTTTTTTTAGAACTGGGAACTCTTAAGGGAGCACAGCATACTAGAAGAATTCATAAATATGTCATCATGTATTAAAATGATTAAACATTTTTATTATTATTATTATTATTATTATTGTTATTAATATTATTATTTAAACAACTTTCTTGTGGTTTTCCCCTTTCTTTGTTGTTTCTCGCCTTGAATTTAGTAGATATCATTTGGTAATATACGAGACATTCATCTTGAAGGTGTGTCATGTATCAGAAGAAATTGCCAGCCATGATTTCTCATGGGAGAGAAATTTCAATTGTGGAATGTCATCTAATTTGATACGAGTGTTTACTGTTTTCCTCTGCTGTAGAGATATGAAAATTATTTATCATGAAGCTGAGCAATGATGGATATTAATGTTGGTAAACATTGCAACATCCAGTTCAAATTTATAAATAATGTTGGTAAACGTTACAGCATCCAGTTCAAATTATAAATAATGTTGGGAAAAAATTACACCCAATTCAAATTATGAATAATGTTGGGAAAAAATTACAACATCCAATTCAAATTATGAATAATGTTGGGAAAAAATTACAACATCCAATTCAAATAGTCAATAATGTTAGGAAAAATTACAACATCCAATTCAAATTATGAATAATGTTGGGAACAAATTACAACATCCAATTCAAATTATAAATAATGTTGGGAAAAAATTACAACATCCAATTCAAATTATTAATATTGTTGGGGAAAAAATTACAACATCCAATTCTAATTGTCAATAATGTTAGGAAAAATTATAACATCCAATTCGAATTACTTACATATAATGTTGGTTTAAAATTACAACATTCATTTAAAATTGCATATAATGCTGGTAAAAATTACAATATACAATTTAGATTGCATATAATGTTGGTAAAAATTACAACACCCAATGCAAATTGTAATTAGTGTAGGTAAAAATACAACATCCAATTCAAATTGCATATAATGTCAGTAAAAAGGACAAAATCCAATTCAAATTGCATATTAATGATGGTAGAAATTACAACTAATTCAAATTGCATCATAGGTAAATATTACAACATCCAAATCAAATTGAAAATAATGTTAGTAAAAATTGCAACATCCATTTTAAATTGCCTATAATGTTGGTCAAAGTTACAATATCCAATTCAAATTGCATATAATGTTGGTTAAAATTACAACAACCAAATCTAATTGCATATAATATTGTTAAAAATTGCAACATCCAACTCAAATTAGATGTAATGTAGGTAAAATTGCAATATCCAATTGAAATTGCATAAAATGTTGGTAAAATTGCAACATCCAATTCAAATTGCATAAAATGTTGGTAAAATTGCAACATCCAATTCAAATTGCATAAAATGCTGGTAAAATTGCAACATCCAATTAAAATTGCATAAAATGTTGGTAAAATTGCAACATCCAATTCAAATTGCAAACAATGTTGGTAAAATAGCAAGATCCAATTTAGATTTGCATATTAATTTTAATAATGATAATACGATAGCTGGTATTTTTATTCATTTATATATGATTTCTGAAGAGAGATAATTTGATTATTTATATATGTTGGATATTACATGAAGGTGATATCTCTGAGAATTGGTGTGAAGGAAGGGCGTGCCGTGAGTGACTCTCTCATCGGGGGGGGGGGGGGGGGTGATGAGCTTGGAGGAGGGGGGGGGGAGGAAGAGGAGGAGGGTGGAAGGGAGGGAGGAAAGCAGGGGCTTTGGGCGTCGTAAAGTATTATTGCTTCCTTTTGAAAAGTTTCCTGATGGTCTTCAGGACAATCTCTCTCTCTCTCTCTCTCTCTCTCTCTCTCTCTCTCTCTCTCTCTCTCTCTCTCTCTCATTGTGATTATGACGTGGATCATTGTTTCGACTTTCCTAATTCTCAGTTCTCTGTATGGTGTAAATTTTTGTCATATTTTCATTTTTTTCTTTTTAAGAATAGAAGTTTATAGATAATCTGAAGATGTATCTATTATCATTTTCATCTTGACTAAGTACTTAGAGAGAGAGAGAGAGAGAGGAGAGAGAGAGAGAGAGAGAGAGAGAGAGAGAGAGAGAGAGCTTCACGAATCAAAGCTTTAGAAGTCAATTGCATGTGTTCTAACGATGTAAAAGAAAGGAAACCTACAAAGAGAGACACACAGAAACAAAAATAAATCCCTATAGACTTGAAAACTACAGTGAACATCAAAATTTAAGGCTTCCTGAAAGGACGGTGGTGCCATCTGTTGCGCGATAAAACAATCTTCTCCGTCGCCTTTAACGTTGAAATTTGAAGCAATCCGAGAGATTCGTCTCCTGTGTCCAAGTTCTTCTTCCCATTATTGGTGATTCCCTCAGGTGGACCAGTTGGGGGTGGGGGAGGGGGGGGGGGGAATTCGTGGCAAGGGGAAGGACTTGATTGATTTACCTTTATCTCGCTTTTATAGGAAATCTGATGATGATTATCCTCGAGTTCGTGTTTTCCCTTTTATTCCCTTTTGGGGAATTTTGTGTCGATTTATTTCGTACCCGGAATCTCTTGCATTTTATCCTGGAAGTTTATTGCCTTTCGATATTGTGGTGATTCATGTTTTGCTGAAATTTTGTTTCGTTGTGTCTAAATTTGTGTCTAATCCAGAAGGATGAGTCCGAATATTTCTCTGATGTTTATTCCATTCTGAGGTTCCCTTCGTCTTATCCGGAGTTATTCTTTTCTTTATTCTAAAATAGTCAAATTCGTCTACATTCAGAAATAATTACATCTATACTCATTTTTTTTTTAATGAGGCGCATTTGCGCTGACTCGCAGCGGTGCCCTTTTAGCTCGGAAAAGATTCCTGCTCTCTGATTGGTTAGAATTATCTTGTCCAACCAATCAGCGATCAGGAAACTCTTCCGAGCTAAAAGGGCACTATTGCGAATCGGTGCAGATCTGCCTCGCTAAAAAAAATTGACTATAGATATGTGCTTAATCCAGAATATTTTTCTTAACTCATTATTCCATCCTGTGGTTTCCTTCATTTAATCCTTAATCATTCGTTTCTTTATTCTGAAATAGTTCAATTTATCTACACTCGGAAAACATTGTACCTAAATTTGTGTTTGATCCAAAATAAATCATTTTAACGTGGCCTATGCAGTAACTTCCCTGACTGGTGATCGCCAGACTGGGGTTCGAGTTCCACTCAAACTCGTTAGTTCTTTTGGTCGTTTCAACCTCACCATTCTTGTGAGCTAAGGAGGGGGTGTTTTGGGGAAGCCTACAGCTCTACCTGCTGGGTCATCAGCAGCCATAGCCTGGCCCTCCTTGGTCCTAGCTTGGTTGGAGAGGGGCTTGGGCGTTAATTATATATATATATATATATATATATATATATATATATACACATATATATATATATATATACATATACATATACAGTACATACATATATATATATATATATATATATATATATATATATATATATATATATATATATATATATATACAGTACATATATATATATATATATATATATATATATATATATATATATATATATATATATATATATATATATATATATATATATATATATATATAGTTCTGCTAGATAGGGCAATGCCACTCTCCCTTGCTTCATCCATTCATGATCGGCCTTTGAACCCCTAAACCGAGGTTTCCTTTATTGAATCTGGAATTATTCGTTTATTCAGAAATCGTGCAATTCATCTACATCCGGAAATTGCACAAATCACTCCTTTTGAAACCATACAGGTTTATGGCCGCGCGAAGTAAAGTCCATTTATTTTGTGAATTCTCTCCATCGATATTCGAACGAACGTTTTTGTCCATATTATATTTCCCCTTTTCACGAATTTCTATGGGAATGAAGGTTTCGTTGTATCTTATTATTATTATTATTATTATTATTATTATTATTGTTATTGTTTAATTATTATTATTATTACTTGCTAAGCTA
>NC_090766.1:13411661-13416661 GCF_036898095.1 Palaemon carinicauda | reverse complement strand
GTAATAATAATAATAATAATAATAATAATAATAATAATAATAAAAAGAAGAAGAAGAAAGAATCCTATGTAAATATGGTGCATGTGGATATGTTTGCAGCCCCATTCCTTTGTAAGAGAATCTCTCCTTCGACGGCTCAATAAAATACGCCGATGTAAGCCCAGTGAGCCAAAATGGCCTCTGCAAGCACTCATTATGATCTTGGTCACGGCATTTCGTTGCTTGCAACCACCTCATTCCCTCGCTTGCAATACCTACAAGCAATACGCCAGTTTTATTTATTATTTTTATTTACTCGATTACTTTTCTTTTTCAGTTATTGTTTTTATAATCAAGAGCATTCTTTTTTAAATAGTTAATTTATTAATTCTGTAAGGAAATATATTTTTAAATGGTTTCTAGGAAGGGCGGCCTTTATTTAAAGAATATACTGTGGTGAAAGGAATTTTATCATCATCATCATCATCTCCTCCTACGCCTATTGACGCAAAGGGCCTCGGTTAGATTTCGCCAGTCGTCTCTATCTTGAGCTTTTAATTCAATACTTCTCCATTCATCATTTCATACTTCGCGCTTCATAGTCCTCATCCTTGTAGGTCTGGGTCTTCTAACTCTTTTAGTGCCTTGTGGAGCCCAGCTGAAAGTTTGGTGAACTGATCTCTCTTGGGGAGTGCGAAGATCATGCCCAAACCACCTCCATCTAGAGGGAATTTAGTGGAATAAGATATCGTGATGAGGGCATTTAATGGGATAATATACTGTGTGAAGGGAATTTAATGAAGAAATAAACTGTGCTAAGCGAATTTAATGGGAGATTATTCAGAGGTAAGTGAATTTAGTGGAAAATAAATTTTGTCAAGCGAGTTAATGTGAGAATATTATTTAAGGGAATTTAATGGAGAATAAATTGTGTTAAGGGGGTTTAATGGGAGATTATATTTTGTTAAGGGAATTTAATGGAGAATTAATTTTGTTAAGGTAGTTTAATGGGAGAATATACTTTGTCAAAGGAATTTAATTGAGAATAAATTTTGTTAAGGGAATTTAATGGGGGAATATACTTTAAGGGAATTTAATGGAAGAATATACTTTAAGGGAATTTAATGGGAGAATATTCTGTTTATATTGAGATTATACTCTGTTTAGTATAGCATATACTGTGTTTATATGTGTAATTCATCTTATATTTATACTATAAATACTTGCTATATGTAAGTAAACATCCAAGCTATTTGGGGGAATCTCCTTCACCGCCACACGATTACTAAAAACGAAGATTGATATCCTCTGTTTCCAACTATGCCCATTTTTATTCCTTTCCTTTGTCCTCCCTTTAGGCCTATGCTGGGCGTTAATTTTATTTAGGACTATTGATCCAGCCACCTTTAGGGGATAAAGATAGCCCCAATGAGTCTGTAAAAGCAATATTGATGATGTGATAACAGTCATTAGTGTTTATATATAGGAAAAGATTGTGATAGCAAAATAACATTTATTTATATATTTTTCAAATGATATTAGTAATATTAGTTGTTATTGTCGATATGATACCAAAATTTTTTACCGTAGTATCAAAAATATTTTTAGATTTTGATCATAGAATTAAAAGTATCTTCAAATTATGATCGCAGTATCAAAAATATTTCTAGATTTTGATCATAATATCAAGAATATTCTAGAATTTTGATCGTTGTATCAAAAATATTTTAGAATTATGATCGCAGTATCAAATGTTTACATTTTGATCGTAGTATCAAAAATAATTTAGAATTATGATGGCAGTATTAAACATATTTTAAAATTTTGATAGAATAAAAAAAATATTTTTAAATTTCGACCGCAAATCAAAATTATTAAAAAATTATGATCGTAGTATCAAAAAGATACTCTTAGTAGTAATAGTATTTGTAGTAGAAGTAGGGGAAATGATACCCATAGCAGAATTAGCTTCAGCCCCTAAGCGCGAGTCTAATATCCGTAACTGAAAGTTATGATAATGGCCGACATCTTGAAGATGTTCACCGTATAGAGGCCTTCCCATTATATCGTTAGGCTTAGGTAAGTCCGTATTAAATTTGCCCTCTTCTCCTTTACCCTCCTGCCATTTAACTCCCCCCCCCCCTTTACCTCCCCCCCCCCTCTGTTTATGTTATGCAAATGGAACCTTAGAATTGTCAGGTCGTCAACATCGATTGAGTGAAACGAGGTTATGGAGGCTGGGTGTCAGAGATACGTACGTAGATGCTTCGTTGATCGGCTTCGGACTGTTTTCCGTGTTTTGGACGACGAAGGAATTCTGGACCAACATGTTATTGAAGAAATTCTGGACCAACATATTCTTGAAGAAATTCTGGACCAAAATGTTATTGAAGAAATTCTGAACCAACATATTCTTGAAGGGATTCTGGACCAACATATTCTTGAAGGAATTCTGGACCAACGTATGTTTGAAGAAAATCTGGACCAACATACTCTTGAAGAAATTCTGGACCAACATATTCTTGAAGAAATTCTGGACCAACATGTTATTGAAGAAATTCTGGACCAACATGTTATTGAAGAAATTCTGGACCAACATATTCTTGAAGAAATTCTGGACCAACATGTTATTGAAGAAATTCTGGACCAACATATTTTTGAAGAAATTCTGGATCAACTTATGTTTGAAGAAAATCTGGACCAACATATTCTTGAAGAAATTCTGGACCAACATATTCTTGAAGAAATTCTGGACCAACATGTTATTTTATAAATTCTGGACCAACATGTTATTTACTGTATAAATTCTGGACCAACATATTATTGAAGAAATTCTGGACCAACATATTCTTGAAGATATTCTGGACCAACATGTTATTTATAAATTCTGGACCAACATACTCTTGAAGAAATTCTGAACCAACATATTCTTGAAGAAATTCTGGACCAACTTACTCTTATTTTGTACAGTTGGCTTCAATAATTCCGGTACACTTCACGGGAAGCTAATAAACGAGTGACAGATGTACGTTGTAGCGGGTAACACAGTGTTTAGCAAAAGAGGAACTGTTAGCAACGCTGCTTGCAAAACAAAATAGCTGAGCTTGTAAACACATTACTAAAAGCATTTTTATTAACTTTACTAAGTGCTGTCAAGCAAATAATAATATTATTCTATACAGCACTTAGTAAAATTAATAAAAATGCTTTTGGTAACGTGTTTACGAGCTCAGCAAATTTGTTTTACAAAAAAATGGCAGCATTACCAACAGTTTCTCCATTGCTAAACACAGCGTTACCTGCTACAATGTACAGCTGCCAGACGTCTCTTTAGCTTCCCACGAAGTGTACCGGAATTAATGAAACCAACTGTACATTTATTTCCCTCATCATTTCTTTTGTGGGCGTGATTTTTAGGCGTTGGTAGAACGCCGTGGGCGTGATAACGATCGATTCGTGTCTTGACTGCTGAGCAAGATTTACGAGTAATTTGTTCTCTTTTCCTCTTTATCAGTACGGCCATGAATTAATTCGCGTTTCCTTATTCCTCCTTTCTCCGTCATTACCTCTCCCCCCACACCGTCCCTTTATGTAACGATCGCAGTGTGTTGATAGTTCCCTAGGACGTTGACCTCAGGTCAATCGCCGACGGGCCTATACTGTCCGTGGCCTTCACGCAATGCCTTCAAATTACAGGAACTGCAATATTTAATGTCGCTTATCGTTGCTTGCCGAGTTTGGCAGTTATGCGTGTGTTTATTTTTGGGATATTGATCCAACATAAATTACCTTTCATTTTCTTCTCTTTTTACGTTCGCCAACTTCGTTGCGAAGGTTATGTTTTGATAGGCGGCTTGTGTTTATTTGTTTGTATGTCTGACTTTGTGTTTGTGATTCTCATAACTATAAAACTATTTGATCGAATCTCATGAAATTTTATGGATGATTAGCTATGATTCAGGGATAATTTGATTAGAATTTGGGAATGTAGGAGTCAAAAGTCAAGGCCAAGGTTACAAAAAGGTAAAAAAAAAAAAGTTTTTACCATATCGTAGTAAATTTTTATCTGATTTGCATGAACTTAGGGCCATAATATGCATAATTCAATTCCCAATCTTATGATATGCAACATGATCTAGGCGAAGGTATGCACTCTACCGAGTGCCCGTTCTAGTTCTGATGTGTCATGATTATCATTGTTAAGTTGTTTGATCGGCCAGGAGTTTTCACTGGAAAGGTGACCGCTCAGATGTTTGTTTATTAACGTTGAAGTGTTGTCATGTAAACAATGGAAAACTTGTTATTTATAGAAATTGCTTTAGTGAGTTGAAGTTTTTACTATGAGAAGAATTTTCGGTTTGAACTCCTTTGGATTATTTATAGTGAAAGATTAAATATGTATGTAGTGACCCATAGGTCTCTCTCTCTCTCTCTCTCTCTCTCTCTCTCTCTCTCTCTCTCTCTCTCTCTCTCTCTCTCAAGGCAAAACTTCAGTATGCACGAGAAGAGGAGGAGACTAGAGGTCTCATATATCAAGCTAATCCCATCCCTTTCCTCTTCATCTTTTTCCCCTCACCCTCCTCTCCCTCACTAACCCCCTCTCCTTGGCCTCCTTAAGCCCCCTCTCCTTGGCCTCCTCAAACCCCCTCACCCCCCTTGAAACCCTCATAACATACAGCCTCTTTCATCTCCTGCTTCATGCATTGATGCGATATTGGTGAACAGCCATTTTTGTTAAAATAGAATTGTATTGATATCAAGATGCGCAGGATGGGAAATGAAGAAAGTAAAGACATTCCTTAGAATATATTATATAAAGGCAACATTTCGTAAAATATATTATATAGACAGCATTCTTTAAAGTATATGATATGAAGACAACATTCCTTAAAATATATAAAGACAACATTTCTTTGAAATATATTGTATAAAGGCAACATTCCTTAAAATATATTATATGAAGACAAAATTTTCTTTGAAATATATTATATAAAGACAACATTTCTTTAAAATATTATATA
>NC_090766.1:13404161-13406661 GCF_036898095.1 Palaemon carinicauda | reverse complement strand
GTACTTCCTATTGTGGTTGTTGTTTTTGCTATTAACAACTTCCAGTTGTTAATGTGTATTTTTTCTTTTAAGAAACAAATCTGAAGATTAAAGTGGTGCCATCTTTTGGAAAAAAAAATAGTGTGAGTCAATGGATATGAATTCATGAAGACTTTCTCTCTCTCTCTCTCTCTCTCTCTCTCTCTCTCTCTCTCTTCTCTCTCTCTCTCCTCCTCTCTCTCTCTCTCTCTCTCTCTCTCTCTGATGCTTATGAATCAATATCCAATATTCAAAGATGATAGCTCGCATAACTGTTGATAAAGATATACATCCATTCTCTCTCTCTCTCTCTCTCTCTCATCCTCCTCTCCTCTCTTCTCCTCTCTCTCCTCTCTCTCTCTCTCTCTCTCTCTCTCTCTCTCCACGTGCATTGCATATACACAAGGCATCGTCCCTGCTTGTGGTTGGGTCGATATTCAAAGAGTTTGTGCTCTCTCGTTGAGGGCTTAAATGAATTAACTTCATAACGTGAGAGAGAGAGAGAGGAGAGAGAGAGAGAGAGGAGAGAGGAGAGAGAGAGAGAGAGAGAGAGAGAGAGAGAGAGAGAGAATGAATGAATGTACATCTTTATCAACAGATATGCAAGCTATCATCTTTGAATATTGATTCAGTAAGCATCAGTATGGCTTTGAGAGAGAGAGAGAGAGAGGATGAGAGAGAGAGAGGAGAGAGAGAGAGAGAGGAGAGAGAGAGAGAGGAGGAGAAGTCACAGAAAGTCTTTATGAAATCATATCCATTGACTCATACACTATTTTTTTTCCCAAAAGATGTCACCACTTTAGATGTATTTTAATTAAAAATCCAATTTTTATACAGTAATGTACTTCTAAATAGTTTACATTCGGAATAAATTTATGGGGTTTTGCATCGTAAAGAGAAATCAATAGAATTTACACAAGTTTAAAGGAATAGCAATTTAGAACAGTTTGAGGTCTTCTGTCTAGAAAATTTGAAAAAAAAAGATATGTATTAAATTTTTCATATATTTTTTTATAGTAGCTAAATTTGCTGTAAGAAATATATTATATATACGCATATTTATTTTAGTAGGTAAGTTTGCTGTTAAAAACATTAAATTTACTCAAATTTTTATAGTAGAAGTGACATATCTATAAAAAGTAAATATTGATAGAATCCCAAGTCGTCAGCCGACGTCCGTAGATACATACGAACGACTTTATATGAGTCTCAGCGAATCTGGCAGAAGTCGTTTCTCTTTGCCGGAGAGGAAATGGGAGGAGATATTACTCAATGCTCGGAGACCTGGTGACGTCTATTGCAGCCAATGTTGGGAGGCTTTGTAGTTTTTTGTCGTGGCAGAGATTTTTCTTTCGTTTTAAAATTTGTTTAGCAAATACCACAACTAACTATATTAAAAGCCAGTACATGGGAAATTTATTTGTTTATTGAGTGGTGGTTGATAAATGCTACTACTACTACTATTACTACTACGATTTTAGCTCAAGTATTTTTCTTCTGAGTGTATCTTATCTGAAATCATTGTTGTTATTGTTATTGGGGAAGCAACTACTACTACTACTACTACTACTACTACTGCTACTACTACTACTACTGCTACTACTACTACTACTACTACTACTACTACGATTTTAACTCGAGTATTTTTCTTCCGAGTGTATCTTATCTGAAATAATTTTTAGCGTTGTTATTGGCGAAGCAACTACTACTACTACTACTACTACTACTACTACTACTACTACTACTACTACTACTACTACTACTACTACTTTTTCAACTCTTAAGTATTTTTTTTCTCAATGCACCTTATCTAAAATAATTGTTATTGTTGTTATTGGGGAAGCAACAACAACTACTACTACTACTACTACTACTACTACTACTACTACGTTTTCAACTCGAAGTATTTTTCTTCTGAACGCATCTTATCTAAAATAATTGTTATTGTTGTTATTGGGGAAGCAACAACTACTACTACTACTACTACTACTACTACTACTACTACTTCTACTACTACGTTTTCAACTCGAAGTATTTTTCTTGAGTGTATCATATCTGAAATGATTGTTATTTTTTGTTATTGGGGAAGCAACAACAATAACTACTACTACTACTACAACTACTACTACTACTACTACTACTACTACTTTTTCAACTCTTAAGTATTTTTTTCTGAATGCATCTTATCTAAAATAATTGTTATTGTTGTTATTGGGGAAGCAGCAACAACAACAACTACTACTACTACTACTACTACTACTACTACTACTACTACTACTACTACTACTACTACTACTACTATTCTACGTTTTTAACTCGTGTATTTTTCTTCTGAGTGTATCTTATCTGAAATCATTGTTATTTTTTTTATTGGGGAAGCAACAACAACAACAACTACTACTACTACTACTACTACTACTACTACTACTACTACTACTACGACGACGACGACGACGTTTCAACTCGAAGTATTTTCCCTCTG
>NC_090766.1:13389161-13396661 GCF_036898095.1 Palaemon carinicauda | reverse complement strand
GGTTATTTATGGTAAAGCCATTAACTGTACAACCAATGGGAAGTGAATTCAGTCTGATATTTAAGTCGTCTGTGTAAACATTAAATAAGTATGGTGAGAGGATGCCTCCTTGCCTGAGACCGTTAGATGAGCCGAATTGCTGGGACAGGACATTGCCCCATTTGACACAGAACTGTTGTGTTGTGAACCAACAGTATAATATACCGATGAGATATAGAGGAGTTCCCCTTTTGCGTAGTTTCAAAAAGAGCTTCAGATAGTTTACTCTGTCAAATGCCTTCCGCACGTCTACAAAACATAAGTAGACAGGGGAGGCCGAGGATATATAGAAATTCAATAACTCCTTTAAAATATATATACAGGTGTCAGTCGAGTGGTTAGTCTTGAAACCAAATTGATTGTCTGCGGTGTGGAGAAATGGTGCAAGGCGACGGAACAGAAGAGATTCAAATATTTTCGATGAAATTGTTGTAATGGCGATGGGGCGGTAGTTTCCTGGGTCACTGGCATCCTTCAGTTTGTTTTTTATGAGAGGTATTAAGTGGACAAGTAGCAGGGTTTCGGGGAGATATTGGTGTAATATACAGGCATTAAATAGTGCAGAAAATAGGATATAAATTATAGGGTGGCAGAATTTGAAAGCCTCGGCAGGAAGGCCATCGCAGCCGGGAGCCTTGTTACTAGGTAATTTCTTGATAGCCTCGCACACGTCACTCGGGGAGATACGGTCACTATATTGAAAATCCATATTGACATTGATGAGGGTATCCACTTCATTTCGGGTATCATGGTCATTTATACAATTTAGGATGGTACTGAAGTGATCCCCCCACATTCTTGCGATGGATTCTTCGCCAATTGCATCCCCTACTCTTTGGGATAGTTTGTTTGACTTTGGGTTTAGTGAATTAATATCTTTCCAAAGATGGGGGAAGTCATGGTTGGTCAATTTTCTGGACAGTGCATCGGCTCGTAGCTGATTTTCGTTGCTGCGACATTGACGGAGAGCAAGTTTGAACTGTGCTCTCGCTTGTCTCATCTGAAGAGCGAGGGGACCTTCTCTCTGGCTACCATCGTTCCTCCAAAGAAGGAACATTTCTCGAGAGTGTGCATAGAGGTCTTTAACTAAGTCATTCCAACCAGGTATGTTTCGATGGTTACCTCTAGAGAGTCTAAACGTGTCTCTTCCCGAGCTCCGTAGGGCATTTATGATATTTACGTAGAATTCCTTCAGTTTTGTTTTATGCTGTTCGTTGCGGCAATTAGGATTATTGCAGAGCAGGGCTTCAGCAGGTTGGATTATCGAGCGGAGATTACTTTCAGATAAGCGTTTGAATGCAGTGGATTTTTGGAGGTTGGAGAAATCCCATGAGATGGAAGGTAGCCTCTCCCTTTGGATGGGTACCGCCGGGAGGGAGGGTGTGTGAAATGTGATCTGTATGGGTATGTGATCGAATGCAGACGAAAGGTCGTATCGTATAATACATTCAGTGATAGAGCTATGCAGGCGGTCAGTGGTAATACAATGATCAAGCCAGGATGTGATGGGCATATTATTTCTGTTTTGCATGTACGTAAAGGACGAAGGAGGCAGTAGGGCAACATCGCTAATTTGAAGAGATTGTTGAGAACAGAGACGCTGTAATTCATTATAGAAAAGTCTGGATGGGTGCGCATTAAAGTCTCCTATTATGCACACATGGTCAGCGGTGGTATCATTGATAATACCTTGGACTTCTCCTAGTAATAAACAATACTGATCAAAGTTTGACTGGCACTCCCAGGGGAAGTATGCATTAATCACTAATATGGTTTTACCTTCGATCGTTACTTGCAGGCCGAGAAGTCTGTCAGTTTGATACGTCACTGGTTTCACGCACTTGTCCAGTGATCTATGCCATAGAAATGAGAGACCTCCTTTCGGACGACCTTGAATGATGTAGTCGTGAGTAAACATCGACGAGATAGAGAAACTGTTATAATCAACATGAACCGAATCACTGATAGCCAGGTCATGGGGGAGGAGTAAGGTTTCTTGCAGTGCAATAATGCCACGGAAATCATTGCAGAACTCATTAAGGACAGGTAAATTCCGCTTGATCCCGTATATGTTCCAAGATAAAATACTTAATGACTCCATGAATTTCGTCGACCTTTGGAGATAAGAGCAGAAATCTCAGGGGGCGTGGGAGTGGTTGGTGCTGGGGCGTTGACGGTGGAGGCTGATTGTCGTAGGTGACTTCGGGGGACTAGGGTCGCTGGGGGAGGGCGATCTCTTTTATGATCATAAAAGGACACATATGCTCCTGGGCCAAAGCTTTCGCCTACCAAGAGCTCTCGATGATGGAATAAACAGGAAACCCTGTATGCAACTTGACCTACTGTCTTACACTTGAGGCTATGAAGAATGAGGGGGTCTGATCCTGTTATATCCCTAACCCGGAGCCTAATGGCATCTTCAGTCACTGAGGAATGCAGGTTGTGGACAACGACGTGGCATCTCTTTGGGCGGAGGTGGAGGGGGATATACCCGGATGAATGCTGGTTGACCTGTTTGCGGTTACGGTCAGGTCGGAACTTTGTCTTTCGCTGGGAGGTCTGCCATCCCTCGTTGTCGTCTTGGGCCTTTGACATTAGCGCCCTGGCATATGAGTCAGTTGCAGGGGGGGAGGGGGGAGAGGTAGGAGGGGATGGTACTTCTCTTGAATCTCTTCTGTCTAGCGATAGGGAGGGGGAGGTGGTGGAATCCAAAACTGGCGTTTGCTTCGTAACGATCCTTGTCCCTGTAACAGGCAGGCTAGAGCGGGTGTTTTGTGGTTCCGAGGTGGGCGTGGGCTCAGATGAGGGTTGTTCAAGTGGCAGTTGGGGTTGGTCCGTGGGGTCATTCAACTTATTACATTTTCCATTCAACTCTCCAATTTGATTTGTTATTTCATTGATTTTTAGCCCCATTGAAGCGAATGCATCATTTATTTGCAGGGTCATTGCATCACTGATTTGCTGCTTCATTGCAGTGATGGCATCATTGATTTGGTGACCCAATGTATCACTGATTTGTTGCCTCATTGCAGCGATTGCGTCACTGATTTGCTGCCCTACAGCATCACTGATTTGCTGCCTCATTGCAGCGATTGCATCAGGGATTGCACGGAGATCTTCAGAGGTATTTGACAGCGAAATGACAATTCCAAGGCTTTTACTGCAGTGTTATGTACAGTCACTATATTGAGGTCAGCGGGCTGGGCCGGAGGTAGGGTGTATGGGTTATCCGCGCAAATGGTAACATTTGTTGTGGTTTTGAGCCAAGTTGACATGAGAGTGATTTTCTTCTGAGAAGTCAGGCTCTTTGCATTTCGATCATTCCGAATGCCGTCGGGCATATAGTCTTTGCACGAGACATATGCAATTGTGATATCTTCTTCCGTGAAAAGATTTCTCACGACATCTATGATGGACTCCGGATCGCTGTTGTTAGAACGAGAATTGATAAAATAAACACAATTGTTCTGTATGTGAGGGGTGAGGGGACGAGAGGCACTCTCGACACTCGGGGTCATTTTTTCTATGTCAACCTTGTGGTTAGGCTGAGCGAAGAGCAAACCGTTACTCCTCTTTTTATTTTTCTTATTTTCACTCTTTGAACCGAAAGCAGCCAATGGCACTGAGGGGGGAAGAAATTTCGGGCACTGATTGGATTAGAGGGAAATTTTCAATTATAGCAAGAAGCACAGGATTGCAAGTGATAAGGTACACTTCACTAGGCAGAGCAGCACTTCATGCACATACACACACATTTTTAACGGGAAAGCACGTAAATGACCATAGTTATTCCAGTAAGTGTCCGGAGCGCCCCTGAACACGTCCACCTCACTCACACACACACATATATATCTGTTTTGACGTTGTTACTGTTTTTAGAATGATTTATTGTTAATTTGCTCTTCTCATTTATTTATTTCCTTATTTCCTTTCCTCACTTGGCTATTTTCCATGTTGGAACCCTTGGGCTTATAGCATCTCGCTTTTACAACTAGGGTTGTAGCTTGGCTAGTAATAATGATAATATTATTATAATTTGTTTTCATTTATTTATTTCCTTATTTCCTTTCCTCACTGATCTATTTTTCCCTGTTGGAGCCCTTGGGCTTATAGCATCCTGCTTTTCCAACTAGGGTTGTAGCTTGGCTAGTAATAATGATAATATTAATATAATTTGTTTTCATTTATTTATTTCCTTATTTCCTTTCCTCGCTGATCTATTTTTTCCTTGTTGGAGCCCTTGGGCTTATAGCATCTTGCTTTTCCAACTAGGGTTTTAGCTTGGCTAGTAATAATAATAATATTGATATAGTTTGTTCTCATTTATTTATTTCCTTATTTCCTTTCCTCACTGATCTATTTTTTTCCCTGTTGGAGGCCTTGGGCATATAGCATCTTGCTTTTCCAACTAGGGCTGTAGCTTTGCTAGTAATAATAATAATATTAATATAAACGTAAATATATCGTTAAGTTTTATGAGATTTTTCATAGAATATTTAAATTAATTCTTCTTGCAAAAGCTCACAGTGGGAACTACCACGTGAGCTTTCTGCTCTTCGCGCTGAGCCTTGTCTTGCGTTCGGATATGCATGAAAGCACTTCTTGGGGTTCAAGAAGAGCTCTCTCTCTCTCTCTCTCTCTCTCTCTCTCTCTCTCTCTCTCTCTCTCTCTCTCTCCTCTCTCTCTCTCTCTCTCCAGATTTTTTTTATTGTTACCGTATTGATTATTCTGGAGAGAGATGCTATTTTTATCCACCGATTCTTCAAGTTTTGGGGTTTTTGGTTTCTTCAAATTTCCTGTTCTTATTTACAATTTTCTTTCTCATTATTTGTTTGTTTATGCATTTCACTCTTTTATTGTTTGATGTTATCAATTAACTTAATTTTTTCTTGTCTTTTGATTTATGCAAAGTGTTTAAAATTTGCTGAAGAAAAAGAAAGCCATATGTTACAACGCAGTTATTCCATTTTTTTGCATTTTGAAATGTTTGATTTTGTCAGGATTGTTATTGTGTCTTTTTTTCCTTTCAATCCTTGTTCCTATTAGTTTTAAAAGTTATTGAAATAAGGTAAAAGCGTTGTAGCATTGGTAGGTATATAGAAAATTATCTGTTTCCATACACTGAATTGCATTTATTGTAGTTGTTTTGTTTCATTTGTTGATGTCGGCTACCCCCAAAAATTGAGGGAAGTGCCTTGGTATATGTATGTATGTATGTATGTATAGAACCTTAAGGATCATTGATGATAATAGAAATAAATACGGTGATAGTAAAAGTGTTAATAGTAATTCTGAAGTCATGATTATTTCAATATAATATCACTTTGGGTTCAAGTGTTGAATATAAGTTTTTTATTTCATTAATATAAGGGTAGAAGACCATTTAGCTATGCTAAGTAGCTCCTCTAGAGAAACATTTCAGAATCAAACCATTGTTCTCTAGTTTTAGGTAGTGCCAGAGCCTTTGTACCATGGGTTTACGCTGTCTGGGGTTAGAGTTCTCTTGCTTGAGGGTACACTCGAGCACTGTTTCATTATTTTCTTTCCTTGCTGGGCTATTTCCGCTTTTGGAGCCTCTGGGCTTATATCATCTTGCTTTTCCAACTGGGGTTTTACCTTTGCTTATAATAATAATGATAATAATAATAATAATGATGATGATGATGATGATGATGATAATGATAATAATAATAATAATAATAATAATAATAATAATAATAATAATAATAATAATAAAAGTTCATTTGACATTTTATAAACTTTGAATAAAATTTCACCCATTTCGCTATGAAGGTGGAATTTTACTCTCATTTGTATACCCTGTCCATTGGAATCTTGGTCTAGGCATGGATACTTTAAATTCAGCCCATTCTTATGTAAATTCTTTGGATTTCGCAAAATGCTTTTCGTTCTTTTCCTAATTTCATAGAAGGAAAATGGAGCAGGATTTGCTGCAGGATTTTTTTTATCTTTATAAAATATGGGTGAATTTTTTTTGTTATGTTATCCTTACTTTTATTTTTATTTTGGTTTATGAAGTATTTTTGGAAAAAGTTTCAAGTTATCCTCGGTTTTGAAGAGTGGAATAACTCTCTCTCTCTCTCTCTCTCTCTCTCTCTCTCTCTCTCTCTCCTCTCTCTCTCTCTCTCTCTCTCTCTCTTTCTCGTAAAAAAATGTAGCAGAATCAAAGAAATAATTTTGCCTACTCTCTCTCTCTCTCTCTCTCTCTCTCTCTCTCCTCCTCTCTCTCATCTCTCTCTCTCTCTCTCTCTCTCTCTCTCTCTCTCTCTCTCTCTCTCCGAAAAGATCTTTTTGCAAACTATGAGGTGGGTCTGGATCCGTGAGATATTTTTGCACCATCTTACAAAATATGCTAATTCTGTTGCGTCTCAAACGTGGATTCATTTGAAATCTGCGTCTCCATTTTCTTTTCTATTATGTCTTTTTAATCCTATACTTTTTTGTGTCCTCTCATGTTAAATGCATCAAAGGTCGCACGTGATTCTATTTTCGAGACAAGAGAGTTTTGGCAATGAAATAAGATTAGTTTTACCGATTGCAAATAGTTACTCATTTCGTCGTATTGCTGCTTGTATTTGGCATTCAAGGCTTGTTGCAGTACTTGATTACTTCGGATGGGGAATTTCAGGAAATGCACTTCTCTCTGGTTACGGTTTTTTTTCCCTTTGCCTACACAGACACCGAATAGTCTGGCATATTCTTTACAGATTCTCCTCTGTGCTCATATACCTGACAACACCGAGATTACCAAACAATTCTTATTCACCGTAGGGGGTTAACTACTGCAATGTAATTGTTCAGTGGCTACTTTCCTCTTGGTAAGGGTAGAAGAGACTCTTTAGCTATGGTAAGCAGCTCTTCTAGGAGAAGGACACTCCAAAATCAAACCATTGTTCTCTATTCTTGGGTAGTGCCATAGCCTCTGTACCATGGTCTTACACTACTTTGGGGTAGAGTTTCTCTTGCTTGAGGGTACACTCGTGCACACTTTTCTATCTAGTTTCTCTTTCACTTGTTTTGTTAAAGTTTTTATAGTTTATATAGGAGATATTTATTTTAATATTATTACTATTAAAATATTTTATTTTTCCTATTTCCTTTCCTCACTGGGCTATTTTTCCTGTTGGGGCCCCTGGGCTTATAGCTTCCTGCTTTTCCAACTAGGGTTGTAGCTTAGCATTTAATAATAATAATAATAATAATAATAATAATAATACACTGTAATAATAATAATAATAATAATAATAATAATAATAATAATAATAATAATAATAATAATAATGCGGCATTTCAAGATTTACTTGTAGATCTATTGGAAACGTCACTGCTTGGCGATCTGCCGGACTGGGGTTCGGGACCCGCTCAAGCTAGGTAATTCTTAAAGTGTCTCTAACCTCACCATCCTATTGAGCTAAGGATAGGGGTTTTTTGGGGGGACTC
>NC_090766.1:13387126-13388661 GCF_036898095.1 Palaemon carinicauda | reverse complement strand
ACTAAATTGTTGTTGTTCAATTAGTTCATTATGTATGTTGCACAAAATTTTTCATAACTCTGACCATCCTTTACTTCGATCTCCCTGGACAATTCTATACTGTTCGTAATACTAGACAGGCAGTTAATTCTAATAGCCAGGCCTTCTCCATCATAAGGCTCAATATTACACAGTATTCTAGAAGTTTTATTCCAGCTGTTACCAAGTTGTGGAATGATCTTCTAATCGGGTAGTTAAATCAGTAGAACTTCAAAAGTTCAAAGTGGAGCAAATGTTTTTATGTTGACCAGGCTGACATGAATCTTTTTATAGTTTTATATGACATATCTGTTTTTGACGTTGTTAATAGTTTATATATGACATGTCTATTTTGACGTTGTTACTGTGTTTAGAATAATATATTGTTGATTTATTCTCATCATTTATTTATCTACTTATTTCCTTCCTCACTGGGCTATTTTTCCCTATTGGAGCCCTTGCGGTTATAGCATCTTGCATTTCCACTAGGGTTGTACCTTGGCTAGTAATAATAATAATAATAATAATAATAATTTGCAGTTAGAAATATATTAGATTTACGCATATTATTTTAGTAGCTAAGTTTGCTGTTAAAAACATTAAATTTACTCATATTTTTATAGTAGCTTTTAATCGTAAGTATCATATCTATAAAAAGTAAATATTGATAGAATCCCAAGTCGTCAGCTGACGTCCGTAGATACATACGAACGACTTTATATGAGTCTCAGCGAATCTGGCAAAAGTCGTTTCTCTTTGCCGGAGAGGAAAGGGAGGAGATATTACTCAATGCTCGGAGAGCCTGGTGACGTCTATTGCAGCCAATGTTGGGAGCTTTGTAGTTTTTTGTCGTGGCAGAGATTTTTCTTTCGTTTAAAATATGTTTAGTAAATATCACAAAAAAGCCAGTACATGGGAAATTATTTATTTATTGAGGTGGTCGATAAATACTACTACTGCTACTACTATTACTACTACGATTTTAACTCGAGTATTTTTCTTGCGAGTGTATCTTATCTAAAATCATTTTTAGTGTTGTTATTGGGGAAGCAACTACTACTACTACTACTATTCTACGTTTTTAACTCGATTATTTTTCTTCCGAGTGTATCTTATCTGAAATAATTTTTAGTGTTGTTATTGTGGAAGCAACTACTACTACTACTACTACTACTACTACTACTACTACTACTACTACTACTTCTACGTTTTTTTGAGTGTATCTTATCTGAAATCATTGTTATTGTTGTTATTGGGGAAGCAACAACAAGAACAAAAACAACTACTACTACTACTACTACTACTACTACTATTACTATTCTACGTTTTTAACTCAAGTATTTTTCTTCTGAGTGTATCTTATCTGAAATCATTGTTATTGTTGTTATTGGGGAAGCAACAACAGAGAAAACAACAACAACAAGAACTACTACTACTACTTACTACTACTACTACGTTTTCAACTCAAGTATTTTTCTTCTGAGTGTATCTAATCTGAAATCATAATTATTTTTTGT
>NC_090766.1:13367126-13377126 GCF_036898095.1 Palaemon carinicauda | reverse complement strand
TTGAATTAACATTTAGTTACCATATAAGAAAAAAAAATGTTGAATTAACATTTAGTTACCATATAAGAAAAAAAATGTTGAATTAACATTTAGTTACCATATAAGAAAAAAAATTTTGAATTAACATTTAGTTACCATATAAGAAAAAAAAATGTTTAATTAACATTTAGTTACCACATAAGAAAAAAAAAATTAATTAACATTTAGCGACCATGTAAGAAAAAAAAAATATGAATTACAGTTCCGTGCTTGAGAATAAACTCAAGCACGAATTGCAAGGGATTTCTTCAAGAAATTACTTATGGAAATTCAAAGAGATCTGCAAAGAGGATACAAGCGAATCACGAATAGAACCACTTCTTTTTATGATGGTGTAAATTCAGCCTTCTTTTATACATACTGGTGGATGTAGTTCATATCTTTTTTTTTTTTTTTTTTATTTAATTTTTTCTCTGTCATAGTTTCTGTTGAATAGGTCTTGGAATTTGTTGGAACTATTTGTAAATGTGGATTTTGCATTTATTGAAGTTGTTTAGAGACTGCCTTATTGTGATTTGAGCATATTTTTATTATACTCTTATTATAAGGAGAAGCATCAAACTGGATATGACATTTGCATATCAGTTATATTAA
This sequence comes from Palaemon carinicauda, assembly GCF_036898095.1. NCBI lineage: Eukaryota > Metazoa > Arthropoda > Malacostraca > Decapoda > Palaemonidae > Palaemon > Palaemon carinicauda. Next base: position 13,376,493 of record NC_090766.1, on the reverse strand, counting down.
TTGGAACTTAGGCAACTATTGGGTATATATATAAATATATATATATATATATATATATATAAATATATATATATATATATATATATATATATTATATAGTATATATATATATTATATATATATATATATATATATTAAGCAAAAAACTATCTTTTCATAGGAACAAAAATTATCCTTTTCATAGTAAGCATAATACAGACCGAATGACTTAAACATTACTGTCTACCTTATTTGTACTCGAAGCTAAGAATGTAATTAAATGCTGTTCGTGATACGTTCTTGAGTTAACGATCTAACTGAGAGAGAGAGAGAGAGAGAGAGAGAGAGAGAGAGAACTGATAATAAAATTATATGCTTGTGATACGCTCTTGAGCTAACGGAATTGAGAGAGAGAGAGAGAGAGAGAGAGAGAGAGAGAGAGATGCTTACGATACGCTCTTGAGCTAACGGAGTTGAGAGAGAGAGAGAGAGAGAGAGAGAGAGAGAGAGAGAGAGAAGTATACTCTCCTTCATCCAATCCAATTTTGCGTACGAGCATCATAACGTAGACCTGAAAAAACTTTTTTTTTTTTTATCGCAGTTCTCTTTGCCAGAAGTTTCATTTGGGATTAGAAAGTTACTTCATTATAACCGAGGGTGTATTTATCATGGCATTACGCTGTGTGAATAACGACGCCTACTTTATATTATGAGGAAAAAAAGAATTTATTTAGGGGGCCACTTAGGCGTTGGAAGTCTATAAACCCAAGTTCTTTTTCAGAGTGGAATGTATTATCATTAGGGTTAATTCGATTTTTATTTGCCTTGACCATTTTTTGATTTTGTATATTTATCTTTTTCTTATTTATTTAAAGATATGAAGATAGATCAGGTTACTCGGAATTGTAAATATGAAGTTTTTTTTTTTTTTTTTTTTCTTTTTTTCTTTTTTTTTTTTTTTTTTTTGTAAGAGGGATAGTTAGTTCTCCGTGAAGGCTACCGAAGAATTTGACGCTTATTGTATTTTGGCAAGGAATTGCACAAGTTAAGGACGACTTCCGGGCACCAATTATATTTTTTCTCACGGGCTCTAGCCTTTAAACAGGCTGTAGGTAAAGATAAATGCCGAGTTCAGTGTAGGATAAATGCCTTTCCCTTAATAATTGAAATAAAAAAAAAAACTCATATTTGCAACATCTCAAAGGACTGTTGTGAGTGGCTGCATATCACACCCAAACATTTTATTTGTAGTGAACAGTATAAACTATTAGCTATTTCAAAGTACTATTGTTTCTTCAAATTATAAAGTTTCTGAAACCTTCAACCATCTTCAGTTCTATTGTGAGTGGCAATGTATCACAGTGAGACCAGAGAGCTTCAGTCAAGAAGGGTGAAACATAAGGCGGATTTGCACTTGAGATATTAATGCGGTTTTCACTAAAAATGTATAAGTATAATTTTCTTGGTTTTTGAGTGTTTTTTTCTGCTACTTCTTTCGCGGCCTTTTCACACACAAAAAAAAAAAAAAATAAATAAAAATACGAGTGAATTTTACATATATGAAAGGAATGATTTTTGAATTTTTTTTCGGAAATTGTCTTTGTTTCCCCCATGTATGAATTGTACCTCTCTCCTCCTCCTCCTCCTCCTCCTCCTCCTCCTCCTCCTCCTCATCATCATCATCATCATCATCATCATCATCATCTTCTTCTTCTTCTTCTCCCAAAAACTTTAGCTTCTGATATGATTTTGGGATCCGTCAATTCCCCAGAAGAACTGATGGCTGTGAGACGTCAGGAAATTGCAGAAGTATCCTAATCTTCGTTGCATTCACTAGGCAGCATAGAAAACTTCCCTCGTAAATAGCCGTTTAGGAAAAATCCTCTTAACATGGCAAGTATTTGGGTTCCAGAGAGAGAGAGAGAGAGAGAGAGAGAGAGAGAGAGAGAGAGAATTATATGCTCCTTGTGGTAAGCTCTTTAGAGTTAGCGGAATTGAGAGAGAGGTGATAATAAAATTATAGGCTCCTTGTGATATGCTCTTTAGATAACGGAAATAGAGAGAGAGAGAGAGAGAGAGAGAGAGAGAGAGAGAGAGAGAGAATTATATGTTCCTTGTGGTACTTTTTTATGTTGGCGGAATTGAGAGAGGTGATAATAAAATTATAGGCACCTTGTGATACGCTCTTTAACGGAATATATATATATATTATATATATAGAGAGAGAGAGAGAGAGAGAGAGAGAGAGAGAGAGAGAGACAGAGACAGAGAGAGAGAGAGAGAATGGGCATTTCAACACGAGTTACTGTTGTTTTGTTATATCAGTTTACACATACATTTTCGCAAGAAGTTTGTTAACATTAATGGTTGATGTAATATGATACTAGTAATCAGATCTCGCTCTTTGCTGCCATGAAATAATTGAGCAATGGACTTCAGCCAACACGCAAATATACATATTTTTTTTTATTATGAAACAATCGATACGACAGCTTACAATTACTATTTTTCGTACCTTTTAACAGAAACCAGAGTAAATCTATAATGGTATTGACAAGTCTCTTGCATATTTTGGGTCTGAAATATTTTTTTTGAAATAATTTCAAATTACCCTCCTTTATTTTGGTGATACCTTGATGAACACATTGAATAAGTTTGCAATATATTTATGTATGAATCTTTGTCTTTCAATGAATCGGAAGAAAACGATATTGCCACAGAGAGTTATATTCTGAATTGCATGCCTAATTGAAATAGGTTCAAAGGTTTAAAGGGCGCTCATGAATGGCAGACCCAAAGGACAGTGGCAGGACAATGCCCTAGAGACTGACCATATATATATGATCAGCGCCCAAGCCCCCTCTCCACCAAATATAGGACCAGTGATGGCCAGGCATTGGCTGCTGATGACTAAGCAGGTAGACCTATAGGCTCCCCCCCCCTCCAACCTGAGCTCATAAAGATGGTGAGGTTGCAGTGACCAAAGGAACTAACGAGTTTGAGAGGGACTCAAACCCTTGTCTGGCGGGCACCAGGCAGGGACGTTACCACTAGTGCGTTTGAGCGAATATCTTACTCCTAATAAATGAGCACCATAAAGCTTCTCTCTCTCTCTCTCTCTCTCTCTCTCTCTCTCACGTCATGCCTAGAGTTAGTGCTCTTCCCATTGGAGAGTCACTTGGGAATATCCACAGAATAGTTTCTAACGAACGCAGCCAAAAGGAAATTTGTGATGGTAACAATTCAATACTGAAGTAAGGAAAAGTGAGAAACTGAAGGGTTACTTTTGAGTGTAGAAGGGAAAATTATAAACTCGGAATTGCTGGATTTTAAGGTAATTTGGTGAATTCCATAAACATTTTGGTTCGAGAGTCAGTTAACCATGGTTAAGTGATTTTCTTTCTGTAAACGATAACAGAATGCTAATCTGCGATTAGAGTTACGCAGATACAATGTGTGTGTGTGTGTGTATATATATATATATATATATATATATGATAATTTTTTTGCACATATAGACGTGTTTTTCATATTCAAATAAGCCATATATTTTTGCTACATTAATGTCTGGATTCTCTTAACGACCTTGGGATCAGAATCCAGACATTAATGTAGCAAAAATATATGGCTTATTTGAATATATATATATATATATATATATAGAGAGAGAGAGAGAGAGAGAGAGAGAGAGAGAGAGAGAGAAAAAAAAATGTAGTGAAAACATCTTTGGTTACATTTCGAAACTCTACCATAATTTACGTCAGCTTAACACCCGGTGTTTTTTAACAAGTTTCTACACGTTGGAATATATTAGCTGTGTAAAACCGTCTGTTTGAATGCTCCTATCCCAAAATAGATAACCAGAAGAAAAAATAATCCTTTAAAAGTAACTAGAAAGTCATATTGATATAGTATAATTTCAGATTTTAATTAATAATAAGAGATAGTTTGAAGCGCATGCGTGCTAAGAGTTGCATCATCATGTTATTGCTAGACGGGTTGGAGCTGTTCGCCTAGACACCCAGGCGCCGTTGGCAGAAGACATCGGCTGGGGGCTTTTACAAGCACAAATTGCATAGTGATTTCCTCTCTCTTTCGTCTGTGCATTGTAATCTCGGCCCAACAACTCCCCCCTCCCCCCCCCCTCCATCCTTCTACATAGAGAAGAAAAGAGAGCTTGGATTGAAGTACGTTGTATATCTTGTTTTCTTATTAGAAGTCTCTCTCTCTCTCTCTCTCTCTCTCTCTCTCTCTCATATATATATATATGTTACTCACTCTCTTCTTTCCTATTCGTAACGTTAACTGCATTATGGTGATGTCATCTCTCTCTCTCTCTCTCTCTCTCTCTCTCATATATATATATATATATATATAATATACATACTCACATACATATTCTATTTTTCCCTACTTGTGACGTGAACTACATTCTGATAATGTAATTCTCTCTCTCTCTCTCTCTCTCTCTCTCTCTCTCTCTCATGTGTATACTCTACTTCTTCTCCCCTATTTGTGATGTGGTACTGCATTATGGTAATGTAATTTCAGGGCTGTATTTGAGTTAATAAGCACATGTCAGTTACGCGTGGCTTGTGTGGGAAGAATTTTGGCTCGGGGAATTTTGTGTGTTAAATATTTATTGGGATTTCTGTCACTTCAGATAAAATATTTTCATATTTTCTTATTTATTATTCAATTAGTGATAATTTACCATTAGCTGTATGGTCTTTCATTACACATGATCTGCTTAAGTATATACTAATTTTAGTCTTATTTTCATTTTTTTAAAGCTAATTTTATTATTGGGATTTTTTAGCAAAAAAAAATACATATAAATATCCTTTTTGATTTGGGGATTGTTTGATAAGAACTGATTATATAATAATTGGGAATTGTTCGATAATTGGTATATTTAATTAGATGATGAATACTCTAATGAAAACTATGTCGTTATTTTGATTAAGAAGAATTTGTAGTTAAATCAACTGGGTTATTTGACCCCGAATGATATTGTCATGATACGTGTTGTTAGGAATATTTCGTTTGGAGAAAATTATATTTTAATTATACGTGTTGTTAGGAATATTTTGTTTGGAGAAAATTATATTTTGATAATACGTGTTGTTAGGAATATTTTGTTTGGAGAAAATTATATTTTAATATTTGTTTTATTGGAAATCGTCAGCAGATAATTGAATGCAAAATAACTTGCTCATAATTCTGATAATTGTCTGCATTTATATAAACGCTAAATTATGTATCTAAATTGGAATATATACATGACTGCTATTACACTCTAATTATAATTGTGCTTAATTGTAGTGTCCAATTTATACAGGTACTTGTTTGATAGTAATAGCCAGTCAATTGTAAATTGATTGATGGGTAATCAGGTATTTTCTGGGTTAATCGGTAAAATTGTGATTACATTTCATTAAAGACTAACTGTTGCGTCTCTCTCTCTCTCTCTCTCTCTCTCTCTCTCTCTCTCATGATTACATTTCATAAAGACTTACTGTTGCATCTCTCTCTCTCTCATGATTACATTTCATTAAAGACTTACTGTTGCGTCTCTCTCTCTCTCTCTCTCTCTCTCTCTCTCTCTCTCTCTCTGAAATTTAAAGATGGTGTTTGTTTTGGCAATTAATTATATTTCAGTTGAACCCCATGAGATTGGATTAGCATATTTTAGCCCAAACATTTCGGAGTTATATATAAATTGTAGAGGAAGAAAATAAAAAAACAATCAGTATAAGAAGAAATGATAGACAGAGAGGGAACCAATGAAAAATAATTATATATAAATTGTAGAGGGAAGAAATATAGAAAACAAAATCAGCAAATGAAGAAATCAGTAGGGATAGACAGAGAGGGAACCAATGAAAAATAATCTTACCGGGAAAAACTAGCTTTGTCAATCTCTTGAGAGAGGAAAAAATTGACAGAATTAGAATTTGTTTTTCGTCCTACTGATTGATGAATGGAAGAGGAGTTGATGATGGGAAAAGGCTTTGTCGTGTATCTGTGGAAGGAAAAGTGCAAGGAAGGAAAAAAATAGGTTTTGCCGAAATACGTGGTACATAAAATAGGAGAAAAGAAGGAAATAATACTGGGAAATGAAAAGGGAATCTGATTAGTGGACAAAAAATCGAAGAAATAAATTTAGAAAAAAAAAATTGGTCCGGAAAAAAAAATGAAAAAAGAAAATCAAATTAAGAAAAAATTGAAAAACTAAAAAATCAAATTGAAAAATAACATCAAAGGAAAAGGACAAAATCAGTTTGAAAAAAAAAATACAAGAAAAGAAAATGGAAAAATTACAAAATTAATTCGAAAAAACGATAAAATCACTTCGAAAAATGACAAAATTAATTGAAAAAAATGCCCCCCCCCCCCCCGTCCACAAAAAGAATCGAAAATAACAAAATTAGTTTGAAAATATGACAATGAATAATTGTAGACTAAAAATATTAGCTGGTAAATTCCCGAGAGAAAAAAATCGTCTGACCCAGAAAACAATTTTCATTGAGCAGTGTAGTAAAGAGAGCCATGTTTAGGAAGATAATCAAAGTGCTGTTCCGTAGGACATAAACTTAGGGAAAAGAGAAAACGAGAGAGAGAGAGAGAGAGAGAGAGGGAGAGAGAGAGAGAGAGACTTCCGTGCTTTGACGGGAAGAGAAAAGAGAAAACGAATGAGAGAGAGAGAGAGAGAGAGAGAGAGAGAGAGAGACTTGCGTGCTTTGACAGGAAGAGAAAAGAGGAAAACGAATAAGAGAGAGAGAGAGAGAGAGAGAGAGAGAGACTTGTGTGCTTTGACAGGAAAAGAAAAGTAGAAGAGAGAGAGAGAGAGAGAGAGAGAGAGAGACTTCCGTGCTTTGACAGGAAAAGAAAAGAAGGAACGCAAGAGAGAGAGAGAGGAGAGAGAGAGAGAGAGAGAGAAAGGGGGGATGGGTAACAGACTTCCGTGTTTTGACAGGAATAGATCCTCTAAACAAGGTTTATATTGGCTCGTATTTCTTCGTTTTATGACAGACTGACCTTCCAGTGCATGAGCGTTATTGCAAGCATGTTGGGCTGGCTATGGGCCGTGGTTGCTGTGGCTCGGGAGCTTTGAATTATGTATATTGCACACATGTTTTTAGATCTTAGTTTAATGTACTTTGTTTACATTGGGAGGTATGTTGAATACGATTTTTTAAAGTTATTCGTGTTTTTGTAATCATAGATACCAAGTAGATATTCATCATCATCATCATCATCTCCTCCTCCTACGCCTATTGACGCAAAGGGCCTCAGTCAGATTTCGCCAGTCGTTTCTATCTTGAGATTTTAAATCAATATTCCTCCATTCATCATCATCTACTTCACGCTTCATAGTCCTCAGTCGTGTAGGCCTGAGTCTTCCAACTCTAGTGCCTTGTGGAGCCCAGTTGCTTTAAATAATGAAGATGAAGAATAGCATACATAAAGTTATACAATGTAAGATTTGTAAAGAACCCATGCACACAAGTACATTTAGACAAAACCTTTGTTTGCCTCTCAAATAATCTATATACTTAAAAGTGACGGGACAAATCCGTAGAGTTTGAAAAGAATGGTCGATTTTAACCCTCGATTCAAAATTTTTTTTCGTGTTTTGGTAATTAAGAAAAACATGCATTTGAATACCTTCTTTTGAAATTCACATTTATTAATTGATTTTCTTAGTCATCACTCAGCTTTATGCTTTTAATAGTGCTGTTATTTTAAATATTTTTGAGTAGGGGGCAAATATTGAAAATAATTAAAGGTTGGTAAACGTATTTTCTTAAACTTCCCTGAACTCGGGTAGTCTTCAACAAAACTGAAACACTCATTTGGTTTGGTTTATGAAATGGGAAAAAACATTGTTGAATGGTAATTGGAGAATATACTTATGAGTATTGACTTCCGAAATTTCCGACGAATATAATTTTTCATAACCAAATTTGGTCACATTATTTTACGTTTACTCATATGCTAAACAAACCAATAACTTGATAAATCCATAGTTATTTCAATAAACGTTCAAATCCATTCGATAATCCACGTTTTAATGTATAAAGATATAGGAAATATTCACTAGAATTTAAAGATTTTTTATATAATTTCAAATATGGGAATATAATCAAAAGATGATTGCAGCTTTGCAAGGTTCTCCATGCGAGTTTGTAACATACATTTATATACTATATTTAATGATAATACCTGTAATTACAATGTAGAATTATGTTGTTTGCCTGTTCCCAAGTTTTAGGCTAACAATCCTTAGCGCAGTTTAGTAAAAAGTATTTAGAACTGACGCATATTATTATTATTATTATTATTATTATTATTATTATTATTATTATTATTATTATTATTGTTATTATTATTAGTATTGTTGTTGTTATTATTATTATTATTATTGTTGTTATTATTGTTGTTGTTGTTATTGATATTATTATTATTATTAATAATAATAATTATGATAATGATAATAATAATAATAATAATATTATCATCAGCCAAGATACAAACCTGGGTGTTAAAGCCGAATGCTACAAACCCAAGGGTTCTAACAGGTTAAGTAACCTAGTGAGGAAAGAAAATATAAATTATTTCAAGATCAGTGACGACGTTAAAATAGGCAGGTCATATTTATAAGCAGTCGAAAGTGACTTATGTCAACCGTTTAGATAATAAATAATATACAAAAAAACAACTTCTGAAGTTAAACCTTGTTAGACTTATCAGTGTAGGAACCGCCACCTTTCAACTAAGATCATCTTAAGAAAGTATTGAAAAATTGACATGGATAGTACTGCCAGGAAAGATCAAGAGAAAAAAAATAACACTTCACATCTGAGACGGTGAGGTTTGAACACTTCGTCAACTTCACCAGGTTTCTTTGTACGTTTTATATTTAGCTACACTGTGAGTTGCACATTACTCTTGTATTGCTATGATGGGGCAAGTGACACCTCGCTCTCTCTCTCTCTCTCTCTCTCTCTCTCTCTCTCTCTCTCTCTCATTTTGTATGTATTAACATTGGAATCAAATGTGGCATGATCTCTCATTTGTGTATGTAAGGAGAAAAGGTAATGCGTTTATAATTTCTCTTGTTATATAGTATGGGACTCTTGTAATAATATTGCAATCAAATGTGTTATGATCTCTCATTATGTGCATTATGTGCGTATGTAAGGAAGGAAGGTAATACGTATATGATGTTCTCTAGTAATACTATTGGAATCAAATATGGTATGATGCCTTAGAATGTCTTGATTGAGTGAGGCTCCGTCCTCATCAATCAAAACAATACGTAATATAGATACTAAGTCCCCCCCCCCCTCTCTCTCTCTCTCTCTCTCTCTCTCTCTCTCTC
>NC_090766.1:13362126-13364626 GCF_036898095.1 Palaemon carinicauda | reverse complement strand
TATTAAAGCACGTTTTCATGTATGATGGCGGTAGAGAAATTAAGTGTTGAAAGTGGGAAAATTTTACATTGCGAAAACTGGGAGTAAAAAAAAAAAAGAAAAAGAAAAAAATTGGAGAGTTGGAAATTAAGTTCACTTTCAAAGGAAGGATTAAATGCGTTAGTTAGATTGATATGGAGATGGGAAATAGATGATATTTAAGGATTTAATGGTTTCCGAAGCATTTGTTTTTGAAAATTCTTTGTTATACAAATATCCAATAGATATATTGTTATAAGTATATATATATTATGTATGTATGTGTACATGTGAATATACATATATATATATATATATATATATATATAATATATATATATAAATAAATGTGTATATATATGTATATATATGTGTGTATATATATGTACTGTATATATATAAATATATATATATATATAATATATATATATATATATATATATATATATATATATATATATATATATATAAGGAAAAATACTAGATTTGACGTATACAAAAAAATCGGCCTCCTAAATATATACTGTAGTCGGATATAAATCAAAAGTTTAATCAAGTCATCCAATGACTAATATATTGAATTACGTGTTGGAATTCTTCCAAGTCAAACGAACCTCTCTGATTTATCTTTAGCAGTACAGTACGTGAAGATATGCAATAACATATCTACATGTTTTGGGTCCACATATCATTTCGTGAATAGTGACACCAGTCACGTAGACGAAGATGGGTATGCATGCCCAGTAATTGAAGACTCTTTTGGCATCGCTACATCCTCTATGGTAGATGTTTTTGAGGAGCGTTGCGAGGCTGTTTTCTTTTTCGCTTGTTACTCTAGACCAGTGGTTCCCAACCTTTTTCCTGTCATTTCCCCCCTGCACCCAGTGCAACCCTCCAGATTTCCCCCTTCATGTGTGAGGGAAAGAGTAGTTGAAACACATTGTGACGACTTACTAATTTATTTTTCCATTATACAAATATACTGATAAACAAATAGTTACAGAGTAAAATGTATAGAGAACGGTTAGTAACAACTAACCGCATAGCCATAGAGCTATGAGGTTAGTTGTTACTAACCGCTCTCTATCCATTTTACTCTGTAACTATTTGTTTATCAGTATATGGAGAGCGGCTAGTAGCAAAATAAAAGGACTTTTGTTTATTCTTCTACTTCAAAATTGAATTAGTGAGAAGGTTGAGGCTGCTTCTTGTGCACCAGTGTATCAATATCAGGGCTAGCTTTGTCACCTGATATTTTTTTTTATTTAGTAGGTGGTGTAATTATTTCCCCCCTGGTAGCTTCAAATTTCCCCCAGGTTGGGAACCACTGCTCTAGACGACAACTCGAGCCTTTGTAGCTGGCTCTTTGTCAGGGTAAATCAGTTACCCTTGATCCTTGTGTCAACTCGTCACCCTTGTTTTGTGAGAGCTGTCTTTCGTCGTATTATCTTCGTGGTTGAAGGTTTGTTTCTTCACCTTGATTGATAGGAGCTGTATTGAGATATATTGTCCTGTCGCAGTCATTTTATAATAAAAAAATTTTTTTATATGTATGTATATTTACGTAAAATAGGTGGTTTCTGAAAATCAATGTATTTTACAAATATATATATATATATATATATATATATATATATAATTTATGATTTCGCCATAAAGACTTGGTGTATTTTAAAGAAAGAATAAAAGTTAAATATAATATTTCCAGGTTACAATTTTTTTTTGTAATATTTATCCTGGAATTTTGCAATGTTTGCGTTATACGTGCATTTTAAGTGCATCTTCTGGGGTGGGGGGGGTGTTTAAAATTTTTATATGACCCTTCCCCGCATGCATTCTCGGTTTGTTGATCCATTTTTTTTTTCTTCTGCCCGCGTGTTATCGTAACACGCTTACCATGTTGTGGGCGTGCTTTCCCCAACGCGTTCGTGCGTTATCTGTTGTAGCAGGTCAGTGTGCAACTCTCCTTCCCTTCTACTCACAGTCAGTCAGGCGTCGGGCCGCATGGCTTGAGGACTGCTAGTGTGTTGGTCCCGCTGCTGTTGGCGCTGCTCTGAGCTTTCTTAGAAACCAGCGGGTCGTCTCTCTCTCCCTCTCTCTCTCTCACTCTCTCTATCTAGCTCCTATATATACTGAAGATTCAGCCTCCATCCAACTCTGTTGAACGAGAGGCAGGTGAGTGTGAAGAAGGCCTTTTCTCGATACAGATCTCGTGTTGGTGACTGAACACAGACAATAGAGAACATTAGGATAATTGGTGAACGTTGGATACATATACGGAAAACACAACAGGACAGAAGAACTGGTGTTAAGAAAAAGTTTTCCCTCTTAACGTAAGAGGACTTATGGGAACTCTTAAGATAGCTGGTGAAAGTTTGGTACGGTTTTTTTTGTTTGTTTCCGCTAAGTCCCACGAGTTTATAATGGTGTGCGTGTGTAAGGTGCTTTGAGTGGTCATGTCTAAAAGCAAACCGTAAATTTA
>NC_090766.1:13354626-13359626 GCF_036898095.1 Palaemon carinicauda | reverse complement strand
TAAGAATTCAAATGTACGCGAACCTAACACACGAACATTGCTTTATACAATGCTACGATTCAACAACTCGGAAATATGAAAGATCTCTCGTATGACATTAATGTTGACAAATGGTCTAAAAATAAACGTGTTAATCCACCTGTGTGGTTTTCACAGATTCATATTCTCTCTATTTTAGGATTTTTTTTCGTTGGATTTTATTTTGTAACTGACATCAATGAGGAATAATTAGTAAGATTTATTCGTTTTTCTTTTTTCATCCTGTTAAAAATCTAGTTTGAGGATACACAATTCTGTCCTATTTTTCCTCACTTGTTTTATTTAAGTTTATATAGGAGATATTTTATTTAATGTTGTTACTGTTCTTAAAATATTTTATATTTCATTGTTTCCTTTCCTCACTTGGCTATTTTCCTTGTTGGAGCCCCCTGGGCTTATAACATCCTGCTTTTCCAACTAGTGTTGTAGTTTAGCAAGTAATAATAATAATAACGATGTGAGGTATGGCTTTAGATATATTTTTATTTTAGAAAAATTTTGAAATGTATGGTTTTATATATATTTTTATTTTTGAAAAAGTTGAAGAAATGGCAAACGAATTGGAAGCTTAGTGAGCTAAGTCTGTTGACGTTTATGCATTTTTGACAGCCATTGCAAATTGCCTGGCCCGACAACAATAACAACAATAACAACAACAATAGGCATTGCTGTGGGTACCTTACATCTCCACTTTATCCTGTCGAACGCCGATGTCCTGTTAATGCAAACCAATATTTATATATTATCCTGAAAAGTATATATAACGATTTTATAAAGATTATACGCCATTAGAATATTGATATTGTTAGACGAAGGGATGACTTAGGTGAGAGAGGTATGGGCTGGTGTAAACAGTTAATAAGATAAGATTAGACGGAAATGTTAAGATAAGAATAGACAGACGATATTTCTTGTCATTTTTACCTCGCTATATATAAGCTTTAATATAGTTACACATTTTCTTTAGTAAAAGAAAAGAAAAGAACATCAGTTTTTTTTTGTTTGTTTTTTTTAACCGGTCATATATATACTCTTTCCGGGTCATAAATCGTTTGCTAAAAGAAGCATAAAAAACATTTCCATTTTGGTACTTAGGCTTAAGATGTTGCTAGTAAATCGTGTGTTATTTTTCTAGCTTTTTCCTTTTCCCCTACTTATGAGATGTCTTTTCTGGACATAACTCCTTTGCTTAAAAGGCAAATTGAAAAAGCGTTTCCCCTTTTCGTATAAGTCCTGGGATTTTACGAAAAGAAACTTGATATTTATTCCAACTTAAAAGGAGGAAAGCTACGTATCTGATGACCTTGTTTTTACGATCAAGTTTTAAAATTTATAAATAGATTATTATTATTGTTATTATCGTTATTATTATTAGTAGTAGTAGTAGTAGTAGTATTATTAGTATTATTATTATTATTATTATTAGTATAATTATTATTATTATTATTATTAGTATTAGTATTATTATTAGTATTATTATTAGTGTTATTATTATTAGCCAAGCTATAACCATGTTTGGAAAAACAAGATGCTATAAGCCCAAGGGTTCCAACAGCGAAAAACAGCCCAGTGAGAAAAGGAAATAAGGAAATAAATAATCTACAAGAGAAGTAATAACCAATTAGAAAAGAAATATTTCAAGAACCTTTTGCATCAGTAAGTTTTGATTATTTGTGTATTAACCTTATGAGTATAGCTCTGCATGAATATTTTGAAATCAAGTGTATATTTCTATACAGAGTGAGGAAGAAATAAGTTGTTGATCCATACATTAGCAGCTTGTTGATATAAAAGGAGCGAGTTAAAACATAATGCGCTGTCTTAATGGGGTTTTATCATGAATGATGCGTTAACCAATTAGGATGGACATACGTCTGTTTGTTGATTATGGTTAATGGGATTTTTTTGTTGTAGGATTTTTTTATTGGCTATTTTTAATGGGATTTTTGTAGAAAAAAAAATCTTTTATTTTTTTTTTACTTCTCATTGTATTCATTTATTATTTGCTATGGTTAATTGGATTTTTTTTTGGTAGGATATTTTTTTTTATTTTCTAAGTTTAATGGGAATTGTTGTTGAATGTTTTTTTCTATTGGCTAATGATAATGGGAATTTTTTTTTTTAATTATGTTTTTTTTTTCATTTTTCATTGGCTATGTTTATTGCGAATTTTTGTTGAAGGATGTTTATTTTTTATTTTTCATAGGCTGTGGTTAATGGGATTATTTCTTGTAGGAATTTCTTTTTACATTGGTTAAGATTAATGGAATTTATATGTTAGAATTTTTTTTTTCTTTTTTTTTGCAGACTGATAGTGAGATGTATGCAGGGAAATATATATATATATATATATATATATATATATATATATATATATATATATATATATATATATATATATATATATATTCAGCGTGTGTAGATTTTTGTTCATGGATGTTACATTTGTGTTACCATTATCAATTGTGTACTTTTTACCTTGCTACTTCATTACTATTTAATGAAATAACGTCCTTCCAAACAGGCATTGCAGGGATTATATGGGAAATCTAAAACCTCCACCTAAGCGAAACCTCAACTATATTTGTTTTCAGTATGTACCCTCAAGGTGAATCGTAAACAAATACGCACTACTCAGGTGCGTTCTACGCTCGAACTGACATGTCACCTACGAGCAGGTGAACGTGATGCATGACATCTGGGAGTATTAGTGTCAGTAAGATTCTCTGACCTGCCCAAGAATCTAACTGTTATTTTAGTGCTCTTATGACTGTATGTACCTGACCGAGAGTGAAGGCATTTCTTGAACGTGCGTGACAATGTTGACAGTAGTGTTATGTGATCTGGTGACAGCTTTCTATGTGTAACTTCTGAACTGAACTTAGGGTATTTTGTTTTCTTTATTCATTACTTCTCGTTTATAGTTTATTTATTTCCTTGATTCCTTTCCTCAGTGGGCTGTTTTTCGCTGTTGGACCCCCTGGGCCTATAGCGTCCTGCTTTTCGGACTACAGTATAGTTGTAGTTTAGCTAATGATAATAATAATAATACTAATAATAATAATATTATTATTAGTAATAATCATATTGATACTAATAATGATCATTTATTGGAACCCTCAGAAATCTCTCTCTCTCTCTCTCTCTCTCTCTCTCTCTCTCTCTCTCTCTCTCTCTCTCTCTCTCTCTCTCTCTCAAATTGGGTATATCCAAAGTAATACTTACAAATATGTCAACCAAGTAGGTAAAGTTTGACATCCTTATAGCATCTTGCTTTTCCAACTAGGGGTGTAGCTTGGCTAGTAATAATAATAATAATAATACTTTACATTTCTGTACAGAAATATCTTAATTTCTATTTGAGTAAAAGATGGCAAATAGCCAAATCTACCAATCAGACCGAACACAAACTATAGAAAATGGATGGTCATAGTTTTACTTTTTAAGTTTATAGCAGCTTGGCTAGGTGTCACTTTAATCGATTCATTTAAGCTGGGTTAAAAAAAGAAATCTTTTCATCATTAGAAAGCTTTTTTTACACTCAAAATGATTAGGAAAAGAACAGGTGTACAGTATTTTATTACTTATCATCAACACCTACGGTATATATAGAAATTTTACTTCATACAAAAATTCCTATAAACTATACTTTTTATATACCTGTATAACTGAATTTGAAGTAAAGCCCAATTGTCTTCACTTATTCGATTTCCATAAGATTCCTTTTTAGAAAAAGAAATTGACAGTTCGTCGAAATACCAAAAAAAAAAAAAAAAGTAAAAATCGGCTGTCAAACCCCCGCAACAGTTTTTGATTTTCCGATCGAGCGACCCAATTGCAAGTCAGTAATCATGAGAGACCGAAAACGGGGAAATTCCGGAAGGAATTCTCTTCGAAATTTAGCGATGCCTCCTCCTCCCCCCCCCCCCCCTCTCCCCCTCGCCCGCAAAAGCAGTATGGCTCCTGGTTCATGCATTTAACGAGGTTCAGGAGTCTACTGGGCTGAGGCAGAGCCAAGACTATACAGGCAGAATATAAATCAGGTTTCCGAAAACATGCCAAAGTTCAGTCGGGTTTGTCTGCTGTTGGGTTTATGGGTTTCTGGGTTCCATATCTAGTTGTTTCGGGGATTGTGTTTGAAATTGTAAATGGGCAGGGGCTGGGGTCGATGGTTTTCAAATTCCTTAGTCATTGTTATATATATGTACATTATGTATACAGCATTTAAAATCGAAATCCATGCCTACACAAATGTACGTATATGAATGGATAATATATATGCAAAGCTTGGGTAATATTTATGTAAAGTTTGGATATTATTTATGTAAAATTTTGATAATATTTATGTAAAGTTTGGATAGTATTTATGTCCAGTTTTGATCGTATATATGCTGAGTTTGGATAGTATTTATGTAAAAAATTTTAGTTTATATGCAATGGTTGGTTAGTATTTATGTATAGTTTGGATGTATATTTACAAAGTTTGGATGGTACATATGCAAAGTTTGGATAGTATATATATGCAAAATTTGAATAGTATATATCCAAAGTTTGGATAGTATATAGGCAAACTTTGGATAGTATTTATGTATAGTTTTGGTAGTATATATGCAAAGTTTGGTTAGTATTTATGCAAAGTTTAGTTAGCATTTATATCAAGTTTTGATTGTATATATATGCAAAGTTTGGATAGCATTTATGTAAAGTTTGGATAGTATATATTCAAAGGTTTTCTTATTCACACTTGAGGCTAACATGAGGACAGTGTATGCATGGCAGAATCTTCTATTATACAGTTCAGAATAGATACGTTTTTGCACATTAGACATTGTTTAATTACAAGGAAAAGTCAAATGGATACTTGATAAGGATTATCCTAATTGTCGCTATTGTAGAAGAATAGTTAAGTGTAAATAGTGGAAATAAGTGTTTTTATAACCCCCCCCCCCCTCTCTCTCTCT
>NC_090766.1:13327126-13344626 GCF_036898095.1 Palaemon carinicauda | reverse complement strand
GTCCTAGCTTGATTAGAGAGGGGGCTTGGGCGCTGATCATATGTATATATGGTCAATCTCTAGGGCATTGTCCTGCTTGATGGTGCAGTGTCACTGTCCCTTGGCTCTGCCATTCATGAGCGACATTTAAACCTTTATGCACACTCATCTGAGCATTTGTTCACTTCCATAACATCTTTAATTTGGATGAATTGATAAGTTTCATCTTATCACTGATTCGTCGATAAGATTGCCTGTATGTACATAATCTAGAATGCTTATCATTCTAAATTTCTGTTTGTTTCGAAATTAGTCTATTAAATGTGTTTTGCTGACTTTACAGTTTCCTAAATTGAAACTTATGATTTGCGAGATTTGGTATCCATGAAAATGTGCTACTTTAAAAAAAAAAAAAAAAAAAAAAAAAAACATTGAAGGTCGAATGCTTTAAAGATAGGGGCATTTCACAGCAACAGTGCTACTTTAGAAAAAGAAAAAGAAAAAATTTGAAGGTCCAATACATTACAGATAGGGGCATTTCACAGCAACAGTGCTACTTAAAAAAAAAAATTGAAGGTCGAATACATTAAAGATAGGGGCATTTCACAGCACAGTGCAGTAGCGAAATCCCCAGTAACAAGAACGTCACCAGAAGAACCTTGAAAATCTCTTTATGTTTGACGGATGGGAGATAAATACAAAGCATTAGTAGCAATTGCAGCGTCCCCAGTAGCAGAGGCAGTAGCTCCAGTAGCAGTAATGGTACCAAGGAGAACCTTTGGCACTTAACGTTGCAGGTGGTGGTAGTTGGTGTTAAGTGGGGCCCCTGTGGCTAAGTGTGGCATTAAAGGGAGTTGGATAAGTGCAGTTGTTGGAAAGGGGAAGGGGGCCACTTTTTAGGTTGGGATGGAATTATCAACTTGTTTTCTTTTGTTTTTGTTAGGTTTCTTTGGAAGTGATGTCTTGAGGGTTTTTCATGTTTGATAAGGTTTTATCTTCATGTTTGGGTTTAAGCTTTTTGTGAATTAACCTCTCCAACTTCAGCATCATAATCCAGTGGTTTATTATGTTTGTTTTTATATTATTGATAAAGTTCAAAATTGGTTTGATAATAATAAGATAGAATATTGTGCAAATACATTCATAAAACAGATAAATTTCAAAACTGATTTAATGAAATAAGAAAAGTTATTGCGCAAATACATTCATAAAATATATAAATTTAAAAACTGGTTTGATAAGAATAAGAAAGAATATTGTGCAAATACGTTCAGAGCATTTTGGCAGCAGATGAAGAACTACGCAAAAAAAAAAAAAAAAAAAAAAAATGAACGAACTAAAGCCTCCCTCAATGAAGCTAAACATCGATTTGAATTGGAAAATTGGACCAAACGTCAGGATGGGTTGTTTATCTGTTTGTCGCGACTGTTTAGCACTGCCCTTGAAGACCAGTTGTTCAAGAATTGTCAAGGTAAACTAGTCCCTCCCCTCCCCCCCCCCTCTGTAGGGGAAGGGGAGATGGCACTGTGGGGGGGGGGATGGCTTTGCGGTAGTATCATATGAGCAAAGTTTAGTGGATGAAACTTCTAGAATGTGGTTTCATTTTCTCTGCCAAAGTTTCTTTTAAAAAAGGGGTAAGATGTGCACTGCAGATAAAGGAGGAGATGTGTTTGTTGTGTTTGTTACGAGGGGGGGGGGGGGAGGTGTTGAAAGCATCGTTGATTTAAATTGCAATCCTGTGGTGATCCGAATCTTGTTCAGGCGTGGTTCGGATTTTAGGTATTGATGTAATTTTAATAAAGTAATGATAATGTTAGTAATTTTGATAATAATGATTTCAATACTAGGAAGTGTGTCTTGGAATAATATTGATGTATTTTTTTTCTCATGGTATAGTTAAAGTAATCTTTATCGTTATTTTTCATAATTACGTTCTTCGCCGTTATTTAATGTATCATTTAATATATGAATCATTATTTTATATTTCAATAAAGAATCTTATTTTTTATTTCGACTCTCCAGTTTTGTTTCACGTTAGGATAAGTCCTTTTCCCCAAGCTTTAGATTATTTTAAAAGAAAACTATTAATATAAATATGTGGCGTTATTTTAGAATGGTGACAGTGCCTCGTTTTTTACCAGAATGTATACCGCCCGTCCATTTATTCAAAATAAAATTCAAATTATTCATTCAACGAGATTTACTTAATGAAGCTCCATTCTAAATTAAAAGTTCTCCTGTTATTCCTTTTGGCAGATGTAAGCAAGGTTACCAGGTTGGCTTTTTTTTCAGGCCAAAAACCTCGTGTGCTATATTTTTGGCCTTTTTCTATTAATGGGTTGGGCTTTTAAAGCTGAAGTTGATTAGAATTTGGCCTTTTCTCATTTAGAAAACCTGGCAACCCTGGATGTAAGTTATTCTCTGTAGGAATGCAGGTGTAGTAAAGATTCCAGAGGGGTACGACTGAGATGGTGTGGGCACGTGTTGAAGATAAATGGTGTGGGCAATTGTTTAAAGGTTTAAAGGTCGCTCATGAATGGCAGAGGCAAGGGACAGTGACATTGCCCTAGCAATCAGGACAATGCCCTAGAGACTGACCATATATTACATGATCAGCGCCCAAGCCTCCTCTCCACCCAAGCTAGGACCAGGGAGAGCCAGGCAGTGGCTGCTGATGACTCAGCAGATAGACCTATAGGCTCCCCCAAACCCCCCAACCTTAGCTCACAAGAATGGTAAGGTTGCAGACACTAATGGCACTAACGATTCTGAGCGGGACTCGAAACCCCGACTGGGAAACACCAGGTAGAGACTTTACCGATCAGGCCACAGGGAGTGAGGAAGGCTTTGGGAGGAACCTGTTAGGGGGAGAAGATCGAGAGGGAAGTAGAGAATTAGATGGCGAGATAAGGTGAAGGATGATATGGAGAGAAGAGGTTTGGTGGAAGAGAATATCTTGGTAGAAGGCATTGGAGAGGCGAATAGATGGTGGGGAAGGTGTGAGGAGGGATTTGGGGGAACCTGTTAGGGGGAGAAGATCGAGAGGGAAGTAGAGAATTAGAAGGCGAGATAAGGTGAAGGATGATATGGAGAGAAGAGGTTTGGTGGAAGAGAATATCTTGGTAGAAGGCATTGGAGAGGCGATTAGATGGTGGGGAAGGAGTGAGTAGGGCTTGGGGGGAACCTGTTAGGGGGAGAAGATCGAGAGGGAGGTAGAGAATTAGATGGCGAGATATGGTGAAGGATGATATGGAGAGAAGAGCTTTGGTGGAAGAGGATATCTTATAGAAGGCATTGGAGAGGGTGCATCAGGCAACCGACCCCACTATTTAGTGACCATGATGGGAAAGAAGTTCAAGTTTTTCTTTCTGGGGAAGAAGTTTAAGTTTTTCTTTCTGGGGAAAAAGGTTAAGTTTTTCTTTCTGGGGAAGAAGTTTAAGTTTTTCTTTCTAAAACGAAGTTTGGTTAATGACTTATGTTAGAATCTTCGTTAGAAAATTATTATTGATAAAATTTCCTTTAGAGTCTATCTTTGCATTTTCCCTGCCAAGAAATGTCATCACATGATTGGTTCACTTCAATAATAATAATAATTGCCAAATGAAATAAAGAATCATCAAATTACTCATAAATTCAATTTCTTCATCGAAAACTAAACCGACTTTTAAGTTATTGGAGATTTTTGTTTTAGTCAATAAATCCAACGTTAGAGACAAAACTGAGAAAGATTCATGTTTATTACCAAAGCTCATAGTACTCAGAGAGAGAGAGAGAGAGAGAGAGAGAGAGAGAGAGAGAGAGAGAGAGAGAGAGAGAGAGAGAGAGAGAGAGAGAGAGAGAGAGTTAGAGAGAGAGAGTTATTTTTCAGGCCGTAGATATTTGCTTTATCAACATTCATTCCGATGAAATACATAATACGAACTGGTCCCTCACCGAGGTGTTTTTCCTTAATATTTATTCCGAAATTTTTATTGAAATACATAATTTGAACTAGTCCATTTGTCAAGTGTTTTTCCCTGCAACTAATTAAACAACCCTGAGATTGGATTCCCGTAATTCGGTTAGGGAAGGCCCCCTCCTACCCTCCTACAGGAGTGTTTCTGGAGGCTCATCACTCGCCATCAAGAACTTGACCCCGAGGGAACTAACAAACAGATTGAAAAGAATGACGTCGTTTATTTCCATTGTTGAAAATGGTGTCGCTTTTCTTAGTTAGTGTCTCTGTGTTTTGGATTGTACTCTCTCGTGTACTAACATACACAGCTAGTCGGTTGTGTATTTTCATGTACGTTTGTATTAAGAATTCGTGTATATAATACAATAGAGGTCATTGTTATATACTGTAGTATTCGTTTTTAAACTGGGGTATTTTGTGTATATTTTAAGTTTAAAAAAAAAAAAAAAAACAGAAAATGTGTTTCAAAAATAATCTACCATATTTCATTTATGGTAACCGGCTATTCTAAGAGAAGGATCCCCTTAAATAAAACCGATGTTTTCTAATCTTGGGTAGTGCCATAGCTTCTGTACTGTGGTCTTCCGCTGTTATGGGATGGAGCTCTCTTGCTTGAAGTTACGCTGGGGCACACTATTCCATCTATTTTCTTATTCCCTTTACTCACTGGACTATTTTCCCTTTTGAAGCCCTCGGTCTTATAGCATCCTGCTTTTCCAACTAGGATTGTAGCTTACCTAATAATAATAATAGTAATAATAATAATAATAATGAATTTGATTCTAAGAGTTATGGCGCATGAATTAAGCAATATAACTTTTAATGTGATTAGATTCAGTACATAAACCTTGCCCTCTGTAACAGAGCAATTGGCATTTACGTTCAGAGAAATAAGACCATGTAAGTGATCTGTAAATGATATTTACAGATAAAATAGTCGTGAATAAAGAACATTACGAAGATATCCATCATTTCATGTTATCCCAACCAGAATTATGAGTCCTTTTGCTTCAGTAATTTTTATTATGATCCACCGAAGACCTTAAAGGCGTCTGGTTTCAGTTCCAGTATCGTCAGAATAGATCCTCATCAGAACGTCAGCCGGGCAAGCCCACCAACCCATCATTGTGGTTCCCAATTACAGCAGTGGTCTCCTTAGTAAGCAGCATAAACTCATGGTCCCGGCTGGGATCGATCTGCTGCCATATGAATGCTAGGCGAATACGTTACCATTGTACTAGCCAGGAGGGTATTTTTTTTATCATTTCTATCTATCTTCATGAATTCCTTAATTGGGCTGTTTTCCCTGTTGGAGCCTTTGGACTTATATGGGATCGATCTGCTGCCTTGGAAACGCTAGGCGAACACTTTGCCACTGTACTAGTCAGGAGGCTATCTTTTATCATTTTATTGGTGTTATAATTGCTCTTTATCTTTATGAATGCCTTAATTGGGCTATTTTCCCAGTTAGAACCCTTCTGCGTATAGCATTCTGCTTTTCCAACTAGGGTTGTAGCCTAGCTAGTAATAAGAATAATATTAATAACATATCTTTCATGAAATATTTTGGTTAATTAGAACGAAAGTGAAATGCTTCTTTACTTTCATATTTACTCTTTGGCAATTAAAGAATTAAAGCATTTCCTAACCATGTTAAAATACATTATCATGAAAACTCGTCTTTCTCTCTAGTTATATTCTTCTTCTTTATATTTTTTCTGATGTATACCAAAAGTCCATTATCTTAAACTGCGATTCTTCTTTTCCCCGTAACGAGATCATCTTGGCATTCCGCCACAGAATGTTGCATGAAAAGCTGAGTTCCCGTTTTCAAGACGAAAACATTTCATTTTCATATATTTTTTTTCTTTTTTTGTTTAAACTGGGTCTGTTCCTTGGCGTTGTCTGGGTATTGCTTCAAAATTTATAAATAGTATTTAAAGTTACGTTGAATTTTGCTGTATTTGAAGCTTATAGTGTATTAAATTTTACTTGAAAGAAATTCAATTTTCGCAATTAGTTAAACTTTTACTAATTTTTTTTTGACTTGAAAGAACTTTAATTCTTTCATTTTGTTAATATGCGATCATGTTGGGGTCAAGATTAATGGCTTTTCCATCATCTTGTTTTTATTGACTCCGATTACATTCTTTATTAGATTTCGGATTTAGTTTTAAACTATTTTATCTTTCTTTTCACATTTTTTAATTTAGAAATAAGACATCCCACATCAACTCTATTTCACGTTAGTAATTACTTGTATTTTTTATATCTGGGGTATTTTGTTGCATTTTCGAAAGCCATGTAACCTTGTAATAACGATTTTAAAATAACGCTTCTGTAATTAAAATAATTTCTCATTGAAATACATTTTTTTTTCAAATCAAAATAATTTTTTACCAACTTCATATATTGATAGACTATTTTATGCACAAGACTGATAGAATATAAAGGCAATTTCTGTTTGATTTCCCTTTGCTCATAAAAAGAAATTGTATGGGAACTGTGTCTTTATGGACCATGAGATAACATAGAAAGGCAATGATCTCTGGGAACGCATCGTATTAATAAAAGTCAGCATTGGCAAGGGCTGACCTCCGACTCAAGCCCTTTACTTTGTTGGTGGTCGAGGTTTGGGAGCTCTTCGATACAGCCCTTTGGAAAAAGGGTCAAGGATGACTTAGGAACCCTACGTGTGATTCCCTTAAAGGCTTATAGGAACCCTGCGTTTGATTCCTTTAAAGGTTTATAGGAACCCTTCGTGTGATTCCTTTAAAGGCTTATAGGAACCCTTCGTGAGATTCCTTTAAAGACATACGAACCCTGCGTGTGATTCTTTTAAAGGCTTATAGGAACCTTTTGTGTGATTCCTTTAAAAGCTTATAGGAACCCTTCGTGTGATTCCTTTAAAGGCTTATAGGAACCCTTCGTGTTTCCTTTAAAGGCTTATAGGAACCCTTCGTGTGATTCATTTAAAGGCTTATAGGAACCCTGCGTGTGATTCCTTTAAAAGCTTATAGGAACCCTGCGTGTGATTCTTTTTAAGGCTTATAGGAACCCTGCGTGTGATTCCTTTAAAGGCTTATAGGAACCCTGCGTGTGATTCCTTTAAAGGTTTATAGGAACCCTGCGTGTGATTCCTTTAAAGGCTTATAGGAACCCTGCGTGTGATTCCTTTAAAGGCTTATAGGAACCCTGCGTGTGATTCCTTTAAAGGCTTATAGGAACCCTGCGTGTGATTCATTTAAAGTCTTATAGGAACCCTGCGTGTGATTCCTTTAAAGGCTTATAGGAACCCTGCGTGTGATTCCTTTAAAGGCTTATAGGAACCCTGCGTGTGATTCCTTTAAAGACGTATAGGAACCCTTCGTGTGATTCCTTTAAAAGCTTATAGGAACCCTGCATGTGATTCCTTTTAAGGCTTATAGGAACCCTTCGTGTGATTCCTTTAAAGGCTTATAGGAACCCTTCGTGTGATTCCTTTTAAGGCTTATAGGAACCCTTCGTGTGATTCCTTTAAAGGCTTATAACAACCCTGCCTGTGATTCCTTTAAAGGCTTATAGGTCGCTCATGATGGCAGAGCCAAAGGACAGTAATATTGCCCTATCAAGCGGGACAATGCCCTAGAGACTGTACATATATCATATGATCAGAGGGAGGACAATCTGTGTCTGCTGATGACTCAGCAGGTAGACTTATAGGATCCCCCAAATCCCTAGCTCACAAGGATGCTGAGGTTGCAGACACTACAAGAAACTATGGAGTTTGAGCAGGACTTGATCTCCCATCCTGCAGAACGTCAGTCGGGGACGTTTCCAATAGGCCACCGGGAAGTATTGTGTCCTGTGATAATTTCCTTTGAATTATTATTATTATTATTATTATAATTATTATTATTATTATTATTAATACCAGCTAAGCTACATTAGGATGCTGCAAGCTCCCTGGGGCTAACAGGGAACCTAGTCCAGTGATGAAAGTAAATAAGAAAGTAAATAAACTTTATATGAGAAATAATGAATAACAAAATATAAAATACTTTAGGATCAGTAATAAGGTTAAAATAGATCTGCCATATATAAACTATGAAGAAAGACATACGGCATCCTGTTCAACATGAAAACATTTGCAGAAAATTTGAAAATTTGATTTTAGAGAATCATTTGTTGTAAGTCGTCTGAAGAATTTTGACTTATTTTTCTTCTCCTTTAGTGTAGCTGATTGTCTTCCATTTCTTTAGATTTTACATCTCAGTCTTTCGTTATTCCTTTCCTTATATATATATATATATATATATATATATATATATATATATATATATATATATATATATATATATATATATGCATATATATATACATATATATATATACTGTATATATATATATGCATATATATATATATATATATATATATATATATATATATATATATATATATATATATATATATATATATATATATATATATATATATATATATATATATATATATATATATATTTTATATATATATACATATATATATATATATATACTTAGGTGATCATTTTCCTATCAAATTAGATCCAAATTCTCACTGCAATCCATATCATTTCCCCCATTACCTCTGACCTTTATCAAACCTAATGCCTGGAACTTCGATATTCAGATTTTGAGTTGATGGAAATTTCTCTTTTATTTTCTGCCGAAGTAAATTTAGATTATTCGTGCGTGCAGAAATTGCCAATCTCACCTCTCGCTTCATTACTGTTTATGTTCTATGCTTGATAAGACTAGCATTTCAAGTTTGTGTCCTTTTCGATTCCAAATATTATTTTCCTTTCTTTATTATGAGTTTTATATTTGATATATATGATTTTATAGCTGTTTGTATTCTGCTTAAGTTTTAAGACTTTTTTTATTTCGATTTTAAATATTGTGTTTTCATCTTAAATATAAGTCTGCGTTTCATATTTGTTATTTATAATTGTATATCTGTTTCCATCCTGTTCAAGTTTAATGCTTTATCGTTATTAAATTTTCTTTTCTTATCTTAATATGAGTTTTATAGTTGTTATAATTTCATACCTTTTTGTATCCTGTTCAAGTTTAATGCTTTATCGATTTTGAATTTTGTGTTTATGTCTTTATTATGAATCTGAGTTTTATATTTATTATTTATAATTGTATGTCTTGATTTTATGTCATAGGTTTTTTTCCGTTTTCACGTTGCCATGATGTTATCGTCTTTACTTTTCTCATCTTCTGTTCTTCCCTTAACATATATCCTTCCTTCTTACAAGAGGCGGGATTATCCTTCCTTATGTATGAAACCCTACCCATTTTATCCTGAATTCT
The DNA here is from genome assembly GCF_036898095.1 of Palaemon carinicauda. Taxonomy (NCBI): domain Eukaryota; kingdom Metazoa; phylum Arthropoda; class Malacostraca; order Decapoda; family Palaemonidae; genus Palaemon; species Palaemon carinicauda. The sequence continues at coordinate 13,335,352 of NC_090766.1, read as the reverse complement.
CTTTAATATTTAGCGCCACCCAAACCTATAACTCCCTCTCAGTCCAAATGCGTTTTTATAGGTTCATGTGCGGCTAAGTACCACTTATTTCCTTCTGCCACACTATTTATTTGTATTTTTCCTAAGTGCTAACGTAAAAACATGGCCGTGTAAAGGAAAAGAAGTGAGGAAATGGAATGCTTCTATCAGTAAATTTTCTTCAGAATTACCCTTGTCATTTCTCTGATTAATGTTTTCCTCCCTTCCGCCTTACATAAGAAGCTATGGTCAGTTTTGCTGCTCTCTCTCTCTCTCTCTCTCTCTCTCTCTCTCTCTCTCTCTCTCTCTCGTTTAAACTGCTGTAACTCGCTCTATCCAAGGGGAAATGGAGTCAGCGGGTGGACTAAAAAGTCTTTGAAACATCTAAAATTCTTGTAAGCCTCTCTCTCTCTCTCTCTCTCTCTCTCTCTCTCTCTCTCTCTCTGTATATATGGGTGTTTGTAGATGAATAATAGATAAATAGACAGACAGACATAAGAGTGGAGATTGCTAAGACACATTCTAATAAAATAAGTCGTTAGGCATCATACTGATATATTTATCTTGAAGGAGACACAGAACAATAATAACACTAAGAAATATAAGAGAGGAAATGAGCCATTCCCAAAGATTATCCCCAAACCCAAGCCCTCCCTTCCCCCTCCCCCCTCCCCTCTAAACTCCTCCCCCCCCTCCCCACAACACAAAATCTCCAGAAGAGATGATTGTTCTTCATTTTGTTCACAATACGAGAGGTTATTGTTTGAGGATGCTGACCATCTCTCCCGGTCAGAGGATCCTTCGCATCATTAATCTAGAGTCGGAGAGAACTTGCCCTCGCCAACGAAAGATTCGCATCGGTCTTCTTGGCCAAGTTTGGGAATGTTGTCGTAAATTTTGTGTGCCTCTGTCTCGCCACTTTTCGGACGGATCCAAGTTAAGATCTTTCTTGGAAAGTTGTAGATATTATTGTTATTATTACTATTGTTGTTGTTATATTATTATTATTATTATTATTGTTATTATTCTCACCAGATTTCTTCGTAAATGTTGTACCTCTGTCTCGACACTTTTCTGACTGATCGAAGTTAAGATCATTCAATGGAAAATTAGTATTATTTATTATTACTATTATTATTATTATTATTATTATCATTATTATTGTTATTATTATTAATAATATTAGTATTATTAATATCACCAGATTTGTTCTTAAATTGTGTGCCTGTCTCTCTCGACACTTTTTCTGACTGATCGAAGTTCTAATATCTTTCTGGGAATATTATTATTATTATTATTATTATTATTATTATTATCTATTATTATTATTATTATTATTATTATTATTAATTATTCTCACCAGATATTTTTTTGTTTCGTTTCGTGCGTGATTGTACGTTCTCTTCTAATCTGCGACTGTGCTAGAACTTGTCGAAACCTTTTCCAATTAATCCTTTCTTTCATTTTCTTTTCCTGCTCCTATCATTAATAATTTGTCCCCCTCTTATTGTGCGATTCGTCTCGGCCATTCATTTGGGTCCTCTCATGACGAGAATTAGAAAGGGCCACATATGTCGAAGAGGACCTGCCCTCCTGCCCTTCAATTAGAGGATGGAAAAATAAAAAGGAGTAGGAGAGGAAGAGGAGGAGTCCATTACTGAAAAGAGGACTTTATTATGGAGTGATCCTACATTGATACTTAAGGACTTTCTAAGTTGTTGTGTAGGAAGCAGATAAGTTGGGGTAAAGGAAATAAAAATGATGATGGCGGAACTGAGAGAACTGGGTGGGAAAAGGAATTGAGAGAGAGAGAGAGAGAGAGAGAGAGAGAGAGAGAGAGAGAGACTTCCTGTTATTTTAAGTTGTTGTGTACGGAGAAGAGAATAAAAATGATGATGGCGGAACTGAGAGAACGGGGTGGGAAAATGAATTGAGAGAGAGAGGAGAGAGAGAGAGAGAGAGAGAGAGAGAGAGAGAACATGCCTGGGTTTGAAAGGTGGTTAAAAGATGCTGTCATCGAATAAGGGGGAGTTGATTATTTTCAGCATATTGCAAGTTAACGAAGGTAATTAATACAGTATGTTTCCGATATCAGTACTTGTGTTATTAAAGGTGAGTTCATCTCTCTCTCTCTCTCTCTCTCTCTCTCTCTCTCTCTCTCTTACACACACACAAACCTGATAAATTGAAGACCATAATCATAATGCTAGAATTAGGAAGCCGAATTGATACAGTTTCAGCTGTATTAAAGCTTCAGGTAAAGCTGATAAGTTACATTATACAATGGGCACAAATAAAAGCGCAGATAAGCCGACCTACTTCATAATCTCTGTTCAAATCGACAGGGTTTAGTAACAAATAATGGAGCATTATCGAAGCCAGCCCGAGTAATATTAATAAACGATCTGAATAAACGGATTTTGAGCGAAGCGAAAAATCTATTTTTGGGTGAGGTAGCCATGTCGCCCTGATGGAAGTTCCTTCGAAGGTAGCTTCCTAGGTCAAATATACCTAGGAAGCTACCTTCGAAGGAACTTCCATCACGACGACATGGCCTGAGCCCAAAAAAAAAGGTACTTATATCTTTATCATTTGGCTTGGCGCTTTTTTTTTATATTAATAAACTCAAACTAGAAAAAAAAATGGTCTTAATATCTCGTTTATTATTTGAAGAGGTGATTTTGTTGTAATAAACTAAAAACTGAGAAGTGACGATTTTCTTATCGCAATAAAACACTAAAAAATCTGTTATTATGTTTTTGTATTGATTAACGTAACGACTTTATTATTTAAACAAACTCGAACTGAAAAAAGCTCTGTTGTCATTTATATTTATTATTTAACGAGATGATCTGTAGTTTTTCTTACCTCACCGAGATGCGAAGCGATCTTTAATTGAGATATATTTGAACAAATTGCTGTTATAAGATTGGGAAATATCACTCACGCTCTTAATTCAGATGGAAAAAAAGCTCACGGGGAAATCCCAAGGGAAAGGCCCTGGGATCATCATCAAAACTCGTGTAAACAAACCATAGCTAAGCTTGGCGAATAAAAACACACACACACGTATATATATATATATATATATATGTATATATAAATATGTATACATATATATGCATACACATATATATACATTTATATGTATATATATATATATATATATGTATATATATATATATATATATACAGTATATATTCCCCATGTGAACACCATGATTGAAGTTAGATTGGTTGATTGATTGATTATGAGTTATCTGGCGTCTTGACATTTATTGAAGTTGGAAGTACCGATATAGTCTCCATCCTATTGACTATATCCATCTCAATGGCTCGAAGTTGTAGTTTATAATATTGTTAAAAAAAAAAAAAGGACGCTTCCTTTCCCTTCTCTATTTTGATTGACAGAAAGCGATGAAATCGTGTAACATTCTGTGTTGGCGTGGATGTTATAGAATGTGTTGCATATGAACCAGAAGAAGTAAAGGTTGTTCCAAATTTCCTGTCACATCAATCAAAACCAGGAACCTTTGACCTTCCGTTGTGCCACGATCCTTGAACAGGCGTTTAATGTTCGTTACCCTCGTCCTACACTCCATAATCCAGCCGTCGAGGTTGCCTTGACATTCTCCATCACACCTAACCTATGGAACACTCTCTTACATTATCAAACAGCTCGCATAAATGAAGATAAATGTTCTAGATAACCCAAGACGCGATGTTAAATGTCTTTTCAATTAGCGGTACACCCTCGCGAAATTCTAAGTCGATCTGGCATCTCGAGAGATTCGTAATTGGCGCTCGAATAATTATTATAAATAATTATTAAAAATTGGAGTCAAATAGCAAATCCCCAACCAGTATGGGTGGAATTTCTCTCTCTCTCTCTCTCTCTCTCTCTCTCTCTCTCTCTCTCTCTCTCTCAAAACCTCAGATATAGATTATCACAATTTACAGTACCCGTTACTGTATCATCTCGTATTTTTCCATTGCAACACAGTACGGCCTCTTTAATCCCAATTTTTGTTTCTACGCTAGATATTATCCAACTCTCTCTCTCTCTCTCTCTCCTCTCCTCTCTCTCTCTCTCTCAAAACTTCATCATGATATAGATAATCACAATTTACAGTACTCGTCTTTATATCATCTCTATTGATCAGTGAAGATGTTATCCAAACTCTCTCTCCTCTCTCTCTCTCTCTCTCTCTCTCTCTCATATTCATTTTGAGACTGATGGAATCACGTATTTCAATCGAAATCAGTTCTGATTTACCTTTTCTGGGTTTGAACGCAAGTGAAATATTTGATATATCTCTTTCATTTGCCTGCTGTTTGGCGTCTGAAATCGATATTGATTTTGTATTGGAAAATCCATTACGTCATCATTACTTTTGCACCGATGCTGAACAAGACCCAGTTTGCGAAGCAATTTGTGTTTTACTTGAATGTAACCTGTTATTATTATTATTATTATTATTATTATTATTATTATTATTATTATTATTATTTATTATTATTATTATTAGCTAAGCTGCAACCCTAATTGGGAAAGCAGGATGCTGTAAGCTTTAGAGCTCGCACAGGGAAAAATAGCCAGTAATGAACAACGAAATTGAAATACTTTAAGAATAGTAACAACATTAAAATAGATCTTACATATATAAACTACAAAAACTTCCCAAAAAACAAGAGGAAGAGAAATAAGATAGAATAGGGAGCCCGAGTGTACCCTCAAGCAAAAGAACTCTTCCCCACGACAGTGATAGACCATGGTACAGAGGCTATGGCACTACCCAAAACTAGAGAACAATGGGACAAACGGTACACAAAGTCTTCCCCCACTCATTCTTTATAGGGGTTATCATCTTTCCTTCCTTTCCGATAACATTCAACATTCATTCTTCAACGTGGTTATCATTGACTCCTTTTCGATAACACTCAACATTCATTCTTCAACGTGGTTATCATCTTTGACTCCTTTTCGAAAACATTCAACATTCATTCTTCAATGTGGTTATCATCTTTGACTTCTTTTCAATAACATGCAACATTCATTCTTCAATGTGGTTATCGTTGACTCCTTTTCGATAACATTCAACATTCATTCTTCAACGTGGTTATCATTGACTCCTTTTCGATAACATTCAACATTCTGTTACATTCTGTCGTACAATCCAAGAAGGATAAATATATCCCCAACCTCATTTCCCCCTCCCCCCCTTCCCCCTTCCCCCTTCCTTGTTCTTTCATTACGCCTCCAGCAATTGAAACTTTGTTATTTCCACGGAGAACAGGACTTCTGACGATTGGCGGAGCACGAAAGTTTGTCTTTCATGCGAACATTTTAGCGATTTTTATCCGCGGATCCTTCCGGGTCCTGTCTAATAATTTTGGTTCTTTATTGGTCTACAGCTTTTGTTGACCGATATATCGCGTCGCCATGCTTGGGTCGTTTTAATAGATTTTGTAATGTCATCTTTATATGATAGAGAAATGTATTTTCTCTCTCTCTCTCTCTCTCTCTCTCACACACACAGACACACACACACACACACACACACACACATATATATATATATATATATATAATCTTTCTGGCTGTGCTAAGCGATATTTCCAGACGTATGGCTACTCAGTCTCTCACTGTCCCTCTAGTAGGGGTAGGAGAGAGTAGTCATACCTGGTAAGAGAGGGTACCATAAAACGTACACTTGGAAACCGCAATCTCCCACAAATTGCTAAAAATTGCCATGCTGTAGTTATAAAGGGGGTAGGGGCTGGAAAGGGTTGAATCTGTGTGTATAGCTATCTGAATATTTAGGTGTTCATTTTTGACGTGTCGCATACACTAGTATTCATAATACCTCATAATCACTTTCTGATTATTGTGCTTTTTTATAATATGCTGTTGAATGGTTAGAAAACGGCCTGCAATTTCCCCCTCATCATAATGGGCGTTTACTTTTCCCTAATGGGATATGGCGAGTTTGCCCAATGCCATCATAAATTTAGGAGGGAGGTCTAGCCAGGCTTCTAGGGTTACCATTTTGGGCTTTCACGTTGATTGATTAACGTTGGAATATTAGCGTCACACAATTATTTATGAACTCTAGCATAGTGCGGTTGAAGGATATTAATCTCTGGATATTTTATATATATATATATATATATATAATATATATATATATATTTATATATCTGTGTGTCTGTGTGCCTGTAATATACGTTACGTAGTCATACTTTTTATAATATATATGTATCTATCTATCTATATATATATATATATATATGTGTGTGTGTGTGTGTCTGTGTGTCTGTGTGTGTATATATGAATTATAAAAAGGGTGTAAACGTAACTTATATTACAGACAAACACTTACACACTCACACACAAACATATATACACATTTTATATGTATATATATATATATATATATATATAATTCGTATATTTTAAAAAGGGGAAAGGTAAATATGCAAATATCCTTCATTTTTTTGTCAAATTTCTCATAAGTGACCAATCACTCTCTGAAAGAATCTCATCAGTTCCCTTCTCTCCAGAGATAGTTGAAGCAACTGCAGTCTCGAGAAACGTCATGCTAAAAACACTTTCCAGCGAAACTGGATTCCAGCGAAACTGGAATAGAGCGATTCCATCTTCAAAAAAAAGTAATTCTCCTCTGGCATCAAGCCAGAGACCATGTACGCACAGGAGAAAAGAAATTCAGTGGGCATTCAAACACTCTCTTTAATTGCACCATAAATTTTATCTTTATTTCCCTTTAGCCTTACATCTGGGTTCCTTATTCCTCGGAGGACGTTTACGAAGGCCGTATCTGCGGCGTTGGTAGTAACACATTCACCTAGGCGGTGATCTATTGATTAGCGGTATCTGAACGCCAGATACCGTCGACCTAAAACCATTCTGGTATTCAGGGAGAGGGAGGAGAGAGGGATGTGGGGATTATTATCGTAACTGCCTTGAGTTTACCTATTCTACCCGATATTGCTATGTTTGTGCGTGTTTTGTATATACACACACATACATACATACATACATACATACATACATACAGTTGTTTTTGACCCCAGTATGAGGAAGAAATTTATTTATATTTGAACAAGATATTGTGATGTTTTGATAGACACACACACATATATATATAAATATATATATATATATATATATATGTGTGTGTGTGTGTGTGTGTGTGTGTGTGTACGCGCGCGCGTCCGCGCGTGTGTCTGGATGAAAAACAACACAATATCTTGTTTAAATAGAAATAAATTAATACTTCATTCTGGGATCAATCACTACTATATATATAAACATTTGATTATATGTGTATGTTTATTTATACTGAGAAATTCCCATCCATTTCCCACTTCCTGCATTTTCACGGAAAACTCACTCGCAGGCATTTACATATAAGCAAACGCTAAGGTGCCAACCGAAGAGAGAAGTGCCAAATTCTCTATTCCTCTTTGTTGAGTACGCCTTCGACAAGTCAATATTTGCATTCCAAATTCCCGAAGCCTGGAAATTAATTTTTGGCGAGTAGTGCGATTTCCGAATTTCCCTCTTTAACGGTGAGAGGTTTGTCGTGATTTTGCCTCCCGGATGGCGTGTGTGTGTGGGGGGGGGGAGGGGGAGGGGGGGCTGTTGGAGGAGGAGGGAGAATGTTAACGAGGTCGGTGGTTTTATCCCTCGTTATGTATGAGAATTATTGCTTGATTCAAATCGTGGAGGGTCATGCGCAAAATAACTGCAATGATATTGCCAAAATTTCCTTTTCCTTCGTTATCCCTTCATTAAGGGATCGTTTGCCTGATACGCCCTCTCCAATGCCTTTTATCAAAGCCATTCTCTTCCACCAAACCTCTTCTCTCTATATCATCCTTCACCTTATTTTCCCATCCAATTCACTGCCTCCCTTTCGATCTCCTCCAATAACATCTTCCTCCCAAGCTCTCCTAACTCCCTCCCAACCATCCAGTCTCAACACCTGCCCACACCATCTCCCTTGTGACACTTACCACCTATGTAATGTTTACTACGCCTGCCATTTTTCTCATTTCATCATTTTCCAATCTTTTAAGCAGTGATATCCCCATATTGCCAAAAAACACTAGTCATTAATTAGTTCCACATATCCACATGTTTTTGGGAGATAGCTAACAAGATTCGGAAATCTTTTCAACGCT
>NC_090766.1:13314626-13324626 GCF_036898095.1 Palaemon carinicauda | reverse complement strand
TTAATTATATATATATATATATATATATGTATATATATATATATATATATGCGCGTGTGTATGTATGTTTAGACGTAAACATAGATAGATATAAGTATGTATATATAGGTAGTGTATATTATAAATGTATTGATATGTGTGTATAATATATACAATATGTATGTATAATTGTGTATATGTCTATACTATATATAAACACACACACACACACACACACATATATATATATATATATATATGTATATATATATATATATATATACATATATATATGTGTGTGTGTGTGTTTGTTTTATGTGGTAATGCGATTCAATAATATCACGTAGTATCTTGTGGAGGAAATTGCGTGATTGTCAGTCGTCAACAGGTGGCTTGTAACTATGAGTGCATTCCACTTTTGAAGGAAGAGTATGAGGGCATGAGAGCGTGCTAACAATACCACCTGTAGCATTTTCTGCATAATTGTCACCTCGCTATCACCAATATATATATATATATATATATATATGTATGTATATATATACATATATATATATATGTATGTATATATATATATACATATATATATATATATATATATATTTAGTATTTATTATTATAAGACAAAGACCTCACACATGTCATTATTCATGTCTGGGTTTTGACCATTTTTTATCACCACGTTGGTGATGGTGGGAGAGTTTCGTCTGATCGCCCACAACAAGCCAACCTAGTATGGATGGCCCTAACTAATACAGCTTTTTCTATCATGGCTATTTGCAAATCTTTTCACTACGTTAAGGTATATCCATTCATTGGGAGACAGTGGTTTTGCCTTTCTATCACGAACTATGTATTATAGTTATGTGTGCCTTTTTCTTGAGGCTTCTGCGTTCATTGATCTTTCACTATTAGGCTTTTTTTAACCGCTTCTTGTCTGTCATCTTAGAGTTCTCTTCTACTGCTATAGGTATGCTCAAATCGTATGTTTAAGTATATAGAAATTCAATAATCGTACTTTTAGGTATACTAAAATCCTAGGTTTCGGTATACTAAAATCCTATGTTCAAGTATACTAAAATATTATGTTTAGGTATACTAAAACCCTGTTTAGGTATACTAAAATCTCATGTTTAAGTATACAAGAATCCTAGGTTTAGGTATACTAAAATCTTATGTTTAAGTTTACAAAAATCCTATGCTTAGGTATAATAAGATCTCATGTTTAAGTATGCAAAAATCCTAGGTTTAGGTATACTAAAATCATATGTTTAAGTATACTAAAATCCTACGTTTAAGTGTACAAAAAATCTTAGGATTAGGTATACTGAAATCCTAGGTTATTTTGAAGCAATGAAATCTAGCAAAAGTCTTATGTTCTTAATGGACGGAGAGAGGCTTTACAAAATATGAAAATTTCAGCTGACGGGTCCCTTTCAAATCTCATTGGATCCTGATTAATGAGAATCATTAATCTTTTAAGCATCCACATATTTCGACAGTAAAAAAAAAGAAACAGTTTCGAGCGAACGGATTAGACCAGCAGGAAATGGATGGATTTGATTATCAATGAAGAGAGATTATCAATAAGGTGAAGGGCCTTACGCACAGTCTGTTTGTCCTTGAGAATGTAACACCTCCAATGCAATCAGATCAGCAGCTGTCAAAATATGGTTTTAAGGAGGTGAATGTCTTATCTAAATATATACTCTAGTTCTGTTACAGCTGTGATCGCCTGTCTTTTATTATGAAGTGAGTTCATGGCCATGATATTATGCTTGCTATTTTACGTGGTCTTTTAGTGTGATACATCGTAGAGCTCTCTGTCTCTGTCTCTCTCTCTCTCTCTCTCTCTCTCTCTCTCTCATACATAGTATAGCTCTTCAGGAATTATGTTAAGTAATGGAAGTAAAAAAGATTTTTTGTTGGCCTTTTCAGACGCCTATTTCTCTCTCTCACTCTCTCTCTCTCTCTCTCCTCTCTCTCTCTCTCTCTCTGATACATAGTATAGCTCTTCAGGAATTATGTTAAGTAATGGAGGTAAAAGAGATGTTTTTGTTGGCCTTTTCAGAAGCCAATTTCTCTCTCTCTCTCTCTCTCTCTCTCTCTCTCTCTGATACATCGTATAGCTCTTCAGGAATTATGTTAAGTAATTGAAGTGAATAAGATGTTTTTGGTTGGCCTTTTCAGAAGCCAATCTCTCTCTCTCTCTCTCTTTCTCTCTCTCTCTCTCTCTCTCTCTCTCTCTCTCTGCTGTCTGATACATAGTATAGCTCTTCAGGAATTATGTTAAGTAATGGTAGTAAAAGAGATATTTTTGTTGGCCTTTTCAGGAGCCAATTTCTCTCTCTCTCTCTCTCTCTCTCTCTCTCTGTCTGATACATAGTATAGCTCTTCAGGAATAATGTTAAGTAATGGTAGTAAAAGAGATATTTTTGTTGGCCTTTTCAGGAGCCAATTTCTCTCTCTCTCTCTCTCTCTCTCTCTCTCTCTCTCTGTGATACATCGTGTAGCTCTTCAGGAATTATGTTAAGTAATTGAAGTGAATAAGATGTTTTAAGTTGGTCTTTTCAGAAGCCAGTCTCTCTCTCTCTCTCTCTCTCTCTCTCTCTCTCACATAGTATAGCTCTTCAGGAATTATGTTAAGTAATGGAAGTAAAAAAGATGTTTTTGTTGGCCTTTTCAGAAGCCGATTTCTCTCTCTCTCTCACTCTCTCTCTCTCTCTCTCTCTCTCTCTCTCTCTCTCTGATACATCGTATAGCTCTTCAGGAATTATGTTAAGTAATTGAAGTGAATAAGATGTTTTTGGTTGGCCTTTTCAGAAGCCAATCTCTCTCTCTCTCTCTCTCTCTCTCTCTCTCTCTCTGATACATCGTATAGCTCTTCAGGAATTATGTTAAGTAATTGAAGTGAATAAGATGTTTTTGGTTGGCCTTTTCAGAAGCCAATCTCTCTCTCTCTCTCTCTCTCTCTCTCTCTCTCTCTGATACATCGTATAGCTCTTCAGGAATTATGTTAAGTAATTGAAGTGAATAAGATGTTTTTGGTTGGCCTTTTCAGAAGCCAATCTCTCTCTCTCTCTCTCTCTCTCTCTCTCTCTCTCTCTCTAGGTTTTTTAGCGTTTGCTAGTATAAAAATGTGTATATTAGTCAAATAAATGGCGCGTATGTTAATTAAGAATTCCATTTTATAGCGTTTGTATAAAATGAAAACTTTCCTTTTTTTTCTGAATAATTTATGAGTTTTCACTTCGAGTCGGGAGCGATCATTTCTCCTTTTCATTTAATCCTGTCAAAAGTTGCTAAGGTTTCCCGTGTTCTATCTGACATTCATGTGCAGGGCGTAAACGGCTTTCTTAACCTATTCTTCTTCTTCTTTTTAGAAAAATATTAATTTCTCAGACTTATAATGGAGTATTGTAGAGGCTCTTTCGTAACCTCTTCTTCTTCTTCTTCTTCTTCTTCTTCTTAGAAAAAATATATCCTTAGACTATTATAAAAGAGCATTGTAGAGGCTGCCAGTCATTTAGATTTTTTTCCCCAAAATACGAGTATTTTATAAAGAATTATTCACGGTTTCTTTGAAGATAGCAAAACCTAAATAAATTATGCTCACATATAGGAATACAGTCAGTGTCCATTAGGAATATTTTATAAAAAAAATTATGGAAAACTTGTTTCAAAATAGCCAAAGCTAAGTAAACTAGTGTATGCTCGTATACATAAATGCAATCATTGTACATTGTTTTATGTTGGGCGAAACTTAATGAGGACGATACAGACTCAGAAAATGCCTGTATTTGACTTTACACACACAAATTACACAACATTCAAATCACCCCCAGATAATTAACATAAAACTACAACGGGAATTCCGGCTGTAATTGGATCCCAAGTGGTAAAAGGATTTCCTAAATGTGGTTCGTAGGATCATAGACTGATCCAGTAAACTTATATTGCCCTCGTATTTCTCTATTTCATTTCTACTTTGCATAATATGAGAGCTACCAAGGACCAATACGCCACCTAACATAAAATGAATGTAAATGAAGAAAACGAAATCGAGCCTCGCTCTGTATTGCGAGTTAAGAGAGGAAAGTAGAATTAGGCTTAGTTTAATGAATGCGAAGACAGAAGAGGATTATAACCATTTGTTTATACGTTTCATTTCAAAGATGTTTATCAAGCAAGGAAGAGTTTACCTTAAGCAAGATGTGTTTGATGTCTGGTCTCCCTCCATTCAGAGTAGTTGATCGAAAATAAGCCGAAATAGTTAGTTGAAAGCAGAGAATTATAGTCTTGTTCTCTTCAAAGTGTGGTGGACATGTGTTTATTGTTTTTGCTGATAGATATTAGTCACCTATAATGCAGCTGCAGGGGAAAGGAAGACTTTTCTTCTTGGAATATCTGTCGTCTTCGCCATAGGTTTTCTGCGTTGCTTTTGAAGCTCCGAAAAGTAAGTTTTTTTATATAGAAATACTTTTCTTTACGCAAGATGAAAATGACTTAACGTTCTGTTATATTAAGGAGACTAAATATTAGTGTAGTTTATTCTCAAAAAGTTGGGTAAACTATATATTAAAGTGTTTATTTGACAAGGTAAAGGATGCTGTAATGATTTCAAATTATTTTTTCTGAAATTTGAATAAATTCAAGATAATTTTCTTGTCATTTCCCAAAATCCCGTCCGGTAATGTCACAAAACTAGACGGCAGATTTTTTTTTTTTAAGACTTGAACGGAATATTTCCATATTAACATTATTTAATTACACATTTTCATTTTCCAATTGTTGCATATGGTCTATTAGTTACTTTGCATATTATGCCTAGCTCTACTTGTTTGGTCATTTAATTATTTTATGAATTTTTGTAATTTTAATGGAAATTAATATTTTGAAATCTTTTAAGGTTTTCTCCTAAAGAAGGTTCTCAAAATAAATGGCGAGTAAACAAAATTGTCTAAGAATAAACAATGTAATTATTCTTCTCTCCCACCTCGGTGGCCCTGCATATCTTTCGTGTGCATCTTAAGAACCACTCCTTTGTTTACATGTAGGAATTTTGAAGGGTCTCGTGATCTGTGGATTGATTTTTATCCTTTCATGTGTCTTGTGATCTCCCGCAATGCATTGTCGGATGTTCGATCCCCTTAAGAGCACTTACAGTATCTTGTGATGTTTGCCCCTGTGACATTTTTTTCATCCACGAAAAGTTTTGCTCAGTATTTTTTACGTCAGTATTTATTTTTACGTTTATATTGCGTCAATATATTTAAAGGATGTCTTCAGTGATACCATAGATGACCAAAGTCTTTATCCAGTGTATAAATATTAATCAATTTGATCGGGTATGGATATCCTAATATTTTTTATCTTGTATCCGATTGTAATCCTCTTTTTTTATGACTCATTAACCTTAAAGATTTATTTATTTTTTTTTTTTTTTTTTTTTTTTTTGCATCAGACTTTAACCTCCTTTTCTCCTAACATGCATGTTGTGATCTCCCATCCCAGATCTATTCTTTCAAGATATCTTGTGAAATTTGATACCCAATTTCACCCCTTAGGATCTCGTTAGATTTGACTGGTTGAAGGCGTCTTTGTCCTTTGACCTCTTCTATATATCCAGTAAGTTACGAAAATACGTGAAGTTAGTAAGTTTATCTGTTACTTTATGTAAGTTCTTTAGGAGTTAAAGCATAAGAGTGTAATTATTACTTGTGAGTTAGTCTACGGTTTAATTCAGATTTAATATGCCAATTGATTATATAATTTTCAGAGTGATTGTTACCTGTTAATTACCTGGTTATAAATAATTCATTATAACCTTTATTCCCTTCTTGCCCTAGGATCAATTTCTCTTGCCCAGTATATAACATTATGTGGGAACCCTTTACTTTGATTTTCTACATGTACCCGTCAAACAGGTAGCAATTAGTAGAATGTATTTACCCCTTCTTGTCACGAAAATGCCGCAACGGGTGTGGTTATGTTGCGTAACTTATTTTTATAATAGCTTCTTTCGAATACCTGAGATTTTGCATTAAACCCAATGTTTTGAGTTTATTATCATCTTGAAGAATCATTATCTCTCTCTCTCTCTCTCTCTCTCTCTCTCTCTCTCTCTCTCAAGATTTACAGCAGTATTTTAGCTAAATAGTCATTGCTTATCACTGCATTTAATTTACGCAAGTGCGGCCCATCCATCCTTGAGTTTTAATTAGCCTACGTGATTGATTACGTCCCATCGCCTTCAAAAGCCAATTAATAACCCCCCCCTCCCCTTTCCATCCCCCCTCACATTAATAAAAACTACCGTAATTTTGAAGCATGATATAATTTATCGAATTTTAAAGCCGAAATCAAATTTGAGATGGAACTAGTCGTTCATGAAGGAAACCAATAAGAAGAATGGCAGGCATAGTAAAGATTTCAGAGGTGATAAGAGTCTCACGGCTGAGTTGGTGTGAGCATGTGGTGAGGATGGATTGTTTCGAGGGAGTGAGGGGGGCATGGAAGGAACTTGTTAGGGAGAGAAGATAGAGAGGGAGTCAGAGAATTAAATGCTGAGATAGGGTGAGGGATGAATTGGAGGGACGCAGTTTGATGGAAGAGGATGCTTTTAATAGAAGGCATTGGAGAGAGGGCGCATCAGGCAACCGACCCCTTAATGTAGAGATAAGAAGATGGAAACCAGTTATTGTATTTTTGTCCGATATCCCTCTTTGATTCAGGGACATAAATCGGCGTGGGTGAAGTTCCATCGTCTGCTGCTGCATCAAACACTTCCTCTCACACAAAAATGACATATAATCGATTTCACTTTCGACTGGAGAAAACTGACGACTTTCAAAGAGAGGGACTTGAAGCCGTGTTGTACAAAGGTGGAAAGCTTTAGGTTTTATATGGAATATTGGAATTTTTATGCTAGGTGGAAAGTGCCCAAACATATTACAGAGAAGAGTGTTTCGCTATTTTTTATATTATTATTATTATTATTATTATTATTATTATTATTATTATTATTATTAAAGGAAATATTTATTGTAATGTTGCTACTGTTCTTAAAATATTTTATTTTTCCTTATTTCCTTTCCTCACTGGGCTATTTTCCCTATTGGTGTCCCTAGGCTTAAAGCATCCTGCTTTCCTAACTAGGGTTGTAGCTTAGCAAGTAATAATAATAATAATAATAATAATAATAATAATTGGTGTTAGTAGTTTAACTATAGGCCATTTCTTTTAGCGATGCATATTTGCACCGACTCGCAGCGGTGCCCTTTTAGCTCGGAAAAGTTTCCGGATCGCTGATTGGATGGACAAGATAATTCTAACCAATCAGCGATCAAGAAACTTTTCCGAGCTAAAAGGGCACCGGTGCGAGTCGGTGCAAATATGCATCGCTAAAAGGAATGGACTATAGTCTTTCTAGTAACAGTATTTATGTTATGAAGAAACATTTAATTTGAGTTGCCAGAAGTATAAATTCTAGTTAACCCATTCACTTCATTTACCACAAATGGAGAAACTGTGTAGTTTCGTGTTCACAGGAAATAAAACGCCATGAATTTCTCCTGAATGAATGGCATACTTTTATTTCCTCGGAATTGTGACAGTCCCACTGGCTGCCAATCCAAAGCAAACAAGCATTTATTGGAGGTGAATGAATTTTACCACCAAGTTTTATCATGGAGGTTTAACAGTGTAGTAGTTTTGGGTGGTTATGTTCGGGGTCTGCTGTCATTTCTTTTCGTTTTGACATATTTCTTTTTCTGTTCTCATAGTTTGTTTTTCTCTGTTCCTTTAGAATGTTGAATTACGTCTTACCTACATCCCCCATCCCCTTTATATAATAAAGAGCAAGTGTCTGACTATATATATATATATGTGTGTGTGTGTGTGTGGGTGTGTGTGTGTGTGTATTTATATATATATATATATATATGTATGTATGTATATATATATATGTATATATATATACATATATGTATATTTATATATATATATATATATATATACACACACATTTTTTCTCTTTTTCACGCTCAGCTCTCCCCGTGCCTCGGGTAGGGGAAGTAGGAGTGATTCTGCATATATATCTAAACATATAGCTGTCATTTTCACGGATCTTGTACGCTCTCTCTCTCTCTCTCTCTCTCTCTCTCTCTCTCTCTCTCTCTCTCTCTTAATTTATAGTTGTTCACGGAAACGTGCTTGTTTTAAGGCTGCGCAATTTATAATTGGCGCAAAGCTCAGTCTGTCTTGGTCGCTCTTTGCCGAGTTGAATGTCCACGGTGTGTCACTTTAGAACAGACGGTATGCGTCTCACTAATCTGCTTCTGTAGTTATTGGATTAAGTTTCTCGTCTCTTACTTGGCGAGATGTTGATTGCTGACGAAATTAATTGCTTAACAAGGTTTTTTTTTACCATGTTTGTTTATTGTAGGATTAAATAAGTTTACTAAATGCTTTTTTTCCGTCATGCAATTTCAGTGTTGTGAACGAGTTAAATCGTTTGATAAAATTCTCTTACCTGAATTTTTTTTTTATATTTTTTCAGTGGAAGTTGATTATGCCTCGTTCGTGTTTTGTGTTTTGAAATAACTCGCTAGTTTAAAATTATATATATATATATTTATATATATACATATATATATATATATATATATATACATATATTTATATATATATATATATATACATATATATATATATATATATATATATTTATATATATATATATATATATATGTGTGTGTGTGTGTGTGTGTAATTATAGGCATAATTTATAATTTTATGATTCGGGCAATGTACTCGTGTTTTTTATGGTAAAAAAATATCACATTTTGTTTCCTCGTATATTTAAACAAAGATATAAATGTTTCATTGGTTTCATATTAACGGAGTCAAGTTTTATGCCTATCCAATTTTATTCTTGTATATTCTAGTGCTTTCCCCCCTTTATAGATAGCCTCATAGATAGCGAATAATCAAGTTTATGTACAACACAAGTGTGGTATAAATGAGTGCCTTTAATTCTCCTGCTAAATCCTTCAAGATAAACCTTATCAGTTTGACTATGATTCAGATATATTTGATATTTCAATGGTGTCTAACTATGGGGATATTATACCTGCATAATTAATTTCTCTTTTTCCCAGTCAATTATGCCATTTACGTTCTTGTTTGAACACTTTATGACTTAATCTTATTATGAAGATAATCTTTTAATGTCATTTAAGAAATTCTCCTTTATTAGTCACATAATGCGCACTTCCACATGTTCGTATTTAAATATTAAATCCTATTATATTTTCAACTCCGGATTTATATTGATGATTATTTTCCCTCCGCTTTGAAATACCGGATTTATTTCCGTGATTATTTTCACGTCGTTTTCATTAAAAGGTCTGAAAATTAACGAGACTGTCGTTAATTTAACCGGATCGTCAGGTGCTGGCTTAAGTCGTCTGTTTGTTAATTTGGTCAAATAGGTTTTCATGTGCAAAATATTTGAGAAATTTATTGGATTTTTTTCGCACAAGACAGCTTAGAAGCAGATGAACCCATGTTTATTTATTCTTACTCAATTGTAAATTATTTAAACATTTTGTTTTTGTTTACTGTGTTACGTTGTCTATGTTTGCTTTATTGTTTTAGTGTGGATTTTACGTTGGTACAAGGATCCCCCTCCCCCCCCTCCCCCAACATCCCTTCTCCCCCCTTTTTAAACTGTGACAAGAGAACACAGCTACGTACTGTTTACCTATCATATAATTCTCCTTTACTTTGTTTGTGACTCATTTATTTTTGTTTACCCTATACCGCCCCTTGATCATTCCTCTCTTAAACTAAGTGACAGGTGAATCCGCCCCTCCCCGCTCCTTTTTGTTTGTGCCCAAAAGGATAACTACATTTTAATCTTCCTCTCGCCTCTTTTTCGCACAATATCATTCTTGGAAGCAGGTCTAGAGTGACGTAAAACCAACAGCAGGTTTTCCTCGAATGTGATTTTATTTTG
>NC_090766.1:13310185-13314126 GCF_036898095.1 Palaemon carinicauda | reverse complement strand
AGGAAAACAGGAAAACTAATTTGTTTATGCATTTTCCAGTAAGGAAAACAGGAAAATTAATTTGTTTATGCATTTTCCATCAAGGAAAACAAAAATTAATTTGTTTATGCATTTTCCAGTAAGGAAAACAGAAAAATTAATTTGTTTATGCATTTTCCATTAAGGAAAACAGAAAAATTAATTTGTTTATGCATTTTCCAGTAAGGAAAACAGAAAAATTAATTTGTTTATGCATTTTGCAGTAAGAAAAAGAAAACTATTTTTTTTATGCATTTTCCAGTAAGCAAGAAAGGATAACTAACTACATTTGTATGCATTTTTTGTAAGAAAAAATGGAAACTGAATTTTCCTCGTCATTTGTTATTTATTACTTCAGTTATTTTCTTATGTTTATCGGTAATGAATTATCAGCTTTTTTTTTACTCTATTAATGTCTGCTCCAATCTTGTATTTGTTTTTGTTAACGCTTTTTTTTCCGCAAATTTTAACTTTTATTGTTGTTATTTGATAAATATAAGATTAATTTGTGGATCAGGTAGTTGGTCAATTGTAGTGGGCGTAGGTCAGAGGTTCCCAACTTGCAATGGGACTGAATAGTAAAATTATATCCCAGTATTAATTTCATCGTTTCTCTTTTTTTTGTCATCAAATTGAAGAATTTACAGGAATCTAAAAATGACCAAGGGACACAGAATAACAAAAAAGGTTTGGAAGTCCTGGTAGAAAGACATTGTTTTAAAAATAATTTCTGACAAATCGAAAAAATAAAACATTTTGTTAATGACGTTCTTACATTTCCCCTATTTATTAGAATTCGTCAACACATATTCAATCTGGCCCCCTCTCTTTCTTGGTCGATAAAAAAGGTTTGGAAACCCTAGTAGAAAGACGTTGTTTTAAAAATTATTTCTGACAAATCGAAAAAATAAAACATTTTGTTAATGACGTCCTTACATCTCCCCCATTTATTAGAATTCGTCAACACATATTCAATCTGGCCCCTCTCTTTGTTGTTCGATAAAAAAAGGTTTGGAAACCCTGGTAGAAAGACTTTGTTTTAAATAATGATTTCTGACAAATCAAAGATATGAAACATTTTCCTAATCACGTTCTTACATTTCCCGCCATTTATTAGAATTCGTCAACACATATTCAATCTGGCCCCTCTCTTTGTTGTTCGATAAACCCTAAACCCGTATTATCTCCGCTCCCTGATTAATTCCCCGTCACCAAAGTCTCGGCCATCCATCAGTCGTGGACGTCCTGAAGTACAGTTATCGCTCTCCACAACACGAAGCCTTGTTTATGCCTTCCGTTTGCTCTCAGTTTTATCGCGAAAGACACGCGCCGCCAATATTGCACGGATGGCCGGGCTACAGGAGACAGTAATGTTCCAAGTTTATCCCTGCAATTGATTTCCCCCCCCCCCCTCTCTCTCTCTCTCTCTCTCTCTCTCTCTCTCTCTCTCTCATGAGTAATCTTCCATTTGTTCCAAAATGTGTGTGGATACATTGGCAAAAGAATCTCTCTCTCTCTCTCTCTCTCTCTCTCTCATGAATATCTTCCATGTGTTCCAAAACGTGTGTGGATACATTGGCAAAAGAATCTCTCTCTCTCTCTCTCTCTCTCTCTCTCTCTCATGAATATCTTCCATTTGGTCCAAAATGTGTGTGAATACATTGGCAAAAGAATCTCTCTCTCTCTCTCTCCTCTCTCTCTCTCTCTCTCTCATGAGTATCTTCCATTTGTTCCAGAATGTGTGTGGATACATTGGCAAAAGAATCTCTCTCTCTCTCTCTCTCTCTCTCTCTCTCTCTATGAGTATCTTCCATTTGTTCCAAAACGTGTGTGGATACATTGGCAAATGAATCTCTCTCTCTCTCCTCTCTCTCTCTCTCTCTCTCATGAATACTTTCCACTTGTTCAAATATGTGTGTGAATACATTGGCAAAAAAATTCTCTCTCTCTCTCTCTCTCTCTCTCTCTCTCTCTCTCTCTCTCATTAATATCTTCCATTTGTTCCAAAATGTGTGTGGATACATTGGCAAAAGAATCTCTCTCTCTCTCTCTCTCTCTCTCTCTCTCTCTCTCTCAATATCTTCCATTTGTTCCAAAATGGGTGAATACATGGACAAAAGAATCTCTCTCTCCTCTCTCTCTCTCTCTCTCTCTCTCTCTGTCTCATGAGTATCTTCCATTTGTTCCAAAACGTGTGTGGATACATTGGCAAAAGAATCTCTCTCTCTCTCTCTCTCGTCTCTCTCTCTCTCTCATGAATATCTTCCATTTGTTCCAAAATGTGTGTGAATAACATTGGCAAAAGATTCTCTCTCTCTCTCTCTCTCTCTCTCTCTCTCTCATGAGTATCTTCCATTTGTTCCAAAACGTGTGTGGATACATTGGCAAAAGAATCTCTCTCTCTCTCTCTCTCTCTCTCTCTCTCTCTCATGAGTATCTTCCATGTGTTCCAAAATGTGTGTGGATACATTGGCAAAAGAAATCTCTCTCTCTCTCTCTCTCTCTCTCTCTCTCGCTCTCTCTCTCTCATGAGTATCTTCCATTTGTTCCAAAACGTGTGTGGATACATTGGCAAAAGAATCTCTCTCTCTCTCTCTCTCTCTCTCTCTCTCTCTCTCATGAGTATCTTCCATTTGTTCAAAATGTGTGTGGATACATTGACAAAAGATTCACTCTCTCTCTCTCTCTCTCTCTCTCTCTCTCTCTCTCTCTCATTAATATCTTTCATTTGTTCCCAAAATGTGTGTGGATACTTTGGCAAAAGAATCTCTCTCTCTCTCTCTCCTCTCTCTCTCTCATGAGTATCTTCCATTTGTTCCAAAATGTGTGCGGATACATTGGCAAAAGATTCACTCTCTCTCTCTCTCTCTCTCTCTCTCTCTCTCATGAGTATCTTCCATTTGTTCCAAAATGTGTGTGGATACATTGGCAAAAGAGTCTCTCTCTCTCTCTCTCTCTCTCTCTCTCTCATGAGTATCTTCCATTTGTTCCAAAATGTGAGAATTCATGGACAAAAAGAATATCTCTCTCTCTCTCTCTCTCTCTCTCTCTCCTCATGAGTATCTTCCATTTGTTCCAAAATGTGTGTGGATACATTGGCAAAAGAATCTCTCTCCCTCTCTCCTCTCTCTCTCTCTCTCTCTCTTCATGAGTATCTTCCATTTGTTCCAAAATGTGAGAATACATGGACAAAAGAATCTCTCTCTCTCTCTCTCTCTCTCTCTCTCTCTCATGAATATCTTCCATTTGTTCCAAAATGTGTGAATACATTGGCAAAAGATTCTCTCTCTCTCTCTCTCTCTCTCTCATCTCTCTCTCTCCTCTCTCTTTGAGAGGTTAATATTCAGGTCGTAGGGTTTTCGCTTTGTTGTAAACTAATACCCAGTCGGGGTAGCACAAAAGGCGTCCTTTGTTCTGACCTAACCCATAAAGTTCCTATTTTTGGGGTTGGATGGCCTTGGATACGAACAATACTTATTGTTTTTCTAGACATTGCCATTAAAGAACTCTCTCTCTATCTCTCTCTCTCTCTCTCTCTCTCTCTCTCTCTCTCTCTCTCGTATTAGATTAGTAACATCAATAATCCCCCGATGTATGTGGAACTTTAGAAATTCAAGCTTGCAGAAAATTGTTTTATGTTGAATAGGTTAACTCATGTCTCGTTCTATAGTTTATTTATGACTGATCTGTTTCAACGTTGTTACTGATTTTAAAATATTTTGTATTTTTATTCATTATTGTGTATTTTATTGCCGTTCTCGTATTTCCTTTCCTCACTGGCTGCTTTCCCTGTTGAAGCCCCTTGCACTTGTAGTTTTCTACTTTTCCAACTATGGTTGTATCTTTGCTAATAATAATAATAATAATAATAATGTCTTTGCTTTCTGTTCAATGAATATATCGGTATTGATACTCTCAACTTC
>NC_090766.1:13300185-13305185 GCF_036898095.1 Palaemon carinicauda | reverse complement strand
TTATATATGTATATGTGTATATATGTATGTGTTCTATGTTTATATTAGCTGTTTTTTTCAGTTCCCTTTTCAACTACGCACATGCCTTGATACTATCTTTTATTTTTCCTAAATAATTCAATACGCTATATACTAGAATATAGGCCTTGCTATACGCATCGAAGACCCTTTTTTTTCTCCCAAGCGAAGAAGACTCTGGAGAAATTTATTTCTGTCTTGGGTTAAAACTGTTTCCCGTCGAACTGGCGGTAGGCCATTTCAAGTAATAGTCGTTTGATGGCTGACCATTTCACACTAAAGGTTCCACCGAACCCATAATACAAGTGTCTTTGGCTGCTCCTGGCACTCTTGGCCATTACGCTCACCGTCTTTTGTTTTGCTTCCTATCTGTTTACTTTTCTTCTTCTTCTTCTTCTTCTTCTTCTTCTTCTTCGTCTCGTATCCTGGTGATCTTATTTTCATCATGGTCCTCCCTATTTGAGTGTTTGGGGATATTTTTTCTTGATTCTTCTTCTTCTTCTTTTTTCGTATCCAGGTTATCATATTTTTATCATGTTCCTCCCTATTTGAGTATGTGAAGATTTTTTTTTTTCTTGCTTCTTCTTCTTCTTCTTTTTTCTTCTTCTTCTTCTCGTATCCAGGTGATAATATTTTTATAATGTTCCTCCCTATTTGAGTATGTGAAGATTTTTCTTCTTCTTCTTCTTCTTCTTCTTCTTCTTCTCGTATCATGGTGATCTTATTTTTAGCATGTTCCTCCCTATTTGAATATTTGAAGATTTTTTTTTCTTCTCCTTCTTCTTCTCGTATCATGGTGATCTTATTTTTAGCATGTTTCTCCCTATTTGAGTATTTGAAGATTTTTTTCTTGCTTCTTCTTCTTCTTCTTCTCGTATCATGGTGATCTTATTTTTAGCATGTTCCTCCCTATTTGAGTGTGTGAAAATTTTTTTTCTTCTTCTTCTTCTCGTATCATGGTGATCTTATTTTTATAATGTTCCTCTCTATTTAAGTATGTGAAAAAAAAATTTCTCTTGTTGATTTGTGTATGTAAGGTTCATCTACCTACGAACGTCGAGGTGAAATAAGAAACGTCACCTGCAAAAGATAAATTACATTTTTTGTACTTGTTTAAGTGCCTGTTTTTATTGGCTGTTGTTTTGTCATTAACATTTTGTTGTTTCTTCTATCCTTTTCATTTATGGCATGTTTCCCGGGTGAGGATTTTAAAGAAAAATCATTGGCCTGTGAAGTATTCCAATAGGAATGTTTGCACTACATTTTTCATTATTAATAATAGTCATAATATTGATAACTAAAACAGCCATAGGTACAATAATAATGATATTAAATGTGATCCTTATTTTTAGAAGAGTCTCTTTAGCTATGGTAAGCAGCTCTAGTAGGAGAAGGACACTCCAAAGTCAAACCATTGTTCTCTAGTCTTGGGTAGTGTCATAGCCTCTGTACCATGGTGTTCCACAGTCTCTTGCTTGAGGGTACACTCGGGCAAACTGTTCTATCTAGTTTCCCTTCCTCATGTTTTGTTAAAGTTTTTATAGTTTATATAGGAAATATTCATTTCAGTGTTTTTACTGTTCTTAAAATATTTAATTTTTCCTTGTTTCCTTTCCTCGCTGGGCTATTTTCCCTGTTGGGGCCCCTGGGCTTATAGCATCCTGCTTTTCCGACTAGGGTTGTAGCTTAGCATTTAATAATGATAATGATAGTGAAAGGAGCTTTGTGCTGGTTAGTAATTAACCTTTTTATCTTTTTATCTTTTTTCTCAATATAAGCAATAAACAATCATAAAAAACACCACTTTCGCTTTAAAGTGAAAGACAAATTATGCTATAAATAAACACTAATTTATACATACGTTCGTACGCGCACTTACAAAAGTAAATCGGCTTTTCCCTGGATATATTAATGATGTTTATGGAAACGAGAATCGCTTCATTTTTGTTAAGAGGTCGAGTTTAGACATAAATTACTCCGAGAGCAAAAGAGCTTAAGAACTTTCGCCATGATCTTTCAAAGTTTAATATCGTCGAGAGATGAGAATGGCGTCCTTTTCTACGCAACTTTTAGTCGGCCATTGGAAGGGATAAACAGAAATTGTTATTATTTTTTTTTCTTTGGTAGTAGTAGTAGTAGTAGTAGTAGTAGTAGTAGTAGTAGTAGTAGTAGTAGTCGTCTATCAGGTATAATTTTGATCCTGTGTAAAAGCTACTTGTTCATGTTTTTTGTTTTTGTTTTTTTTGTGTTAGTATTTTTTATAGTTTATGAAAGATCTATTTTAATGTTGTTACTTTTAGTCGACCATTGGAAAGGATAAACAGAAATTGTTATTAGTTTTTTTCTTTGGTAGTAGTAGTAGTAGTAGTAGTAGTAGTAGTAGTAGTAGTAGTCGTCTATCAAGTATAATTTTGATCCTGTGTAAAAGCTACTCGTTAATGTTTTTTTTTTTTTTTTTAGTAACTTTTATTGTTTATGAAAGATCTATTTTAATGTTGTTACTGTTCATGGATTTTTTTTTATTTTTAATTGTTCATTACTTCTTTTGTATTTTATTTCTTTCCTTATTTCCTTTCCTCACTGGGATATTCTCTTCCTGTTGGAACCTTTGGTGTTTTAGCTTCCTGCTTTTCCAGCTAGGGTTGTAGCTTAGCTAATAATAATAATAATAATAATAATAATAATAATAATAATAATAATAATAATGGTAATGATAATAACAAAAATAACAGTGTTAATAATTAATAATGATATCAGACGGTAGAACAGATACGTTGTATTTTCTTCTTCTTCTTCTGAGAGAGAGAGAGAGAGAGAGAGAGAGAGAGAGAGAGAAGAGAGAGAATGTACGCGATATAAAGAAACGCAGAGGAAGCAAAAGTAATTTGGAGACCATCGGAAGCAGGTGGCAAAATGTCACCATTTTTCTCCCGCAGATGAGAGAGAGAGAGAGAGAGAGAGAGAGAGAGAGAGAGAGATAAGTATTTTGTAATACAGAATATGTGGAGACATCCAAAGAAAGAAAAAATTACCGTATTAAGAGATATATCAGTTCAAAATTAATTGAAAAAGAAAGGGAGAGCGAGGAAAGATAAAATCTGAGAGATAAAGAGTAAATGGAATATTATAGAGAAGATATATTTATATTGTAAGAACGAGGGAAATTGAGAGAGAGAGAGAGAGAGAGAGAGAGAGAGAGAGAGAGAGAGATGGATGATTATAGGTGAAAACAATGGAAATAGAGAGAGAGAATAGATTAATGCTGGTAAAATGATGGGGAGAGAGAGAGAGAGAGAGAGAGAGAGAGAGAGAGAGAGAAATTGATGGAGACATTGAGGGCGATACCCTTAGGATTAGTTCTCCTGGAGGAGTGCCTGTTCAGAGAGGGGTCGGGAGGGGGGACCGAGGGGTTTCGTCAGATCCTTCTGGTCCTTATAAGAGACAAACGACGTCAGCGATTTGTTGAGGGACCATCAAGTCGGTGGCTAGACAATAAGGCTCCACACAACATCAACCTCTAAGGTTGACCTGGCTATTGTTTCGAAGTGGGATATCCGACCTTTATGGCGGGTGGTAATTAATTCCCTCCGTAGGTCTTGGAATTATAGCATTTTTATGATGTTTGTGGTCTACCAGTTTATTTTTTATAATTTCAACTTGAAAGATTTCACTTATACAGCGTATGTTACATTCGGGTTACGGCAAACAGAGTTCAAATGTAGGAAACCATTTAGAATGCTTTAGGGCACTATTCTGTCCTAATTTTCTTCCTCTGTGTTTTTTCAAGTTTTTATTTTTTATATATATATTTATATATATATATATATATATATATATATACACATATACACATATATATACACCAAAGATTTTTTTAGTATTGTTACAGCTCTTAAAATATTTTATTCTAATTGTTCATTAATTGTCTTGTAGTTTACTTATTTCCTTTATTTCCTTATTTCCTTTCCTCACTGGGCTTTTTCTCCCTGTTAGAACTCTCGGTCATATAGTTTCCTGCTTTTCCAATTAGGGTTGTAGCTTATGTGCTACTACTACTACTACTACTACTATAATAATAATAATAATAATAATAATAATAATAATAATAATAATAATAATATCAATATCAATAATAACAATGATAACTAACAATAATAATAATAATAATAATAATAATAATAATATCTAGATTTGAAAATATGCATACAATGGAGAAAATATACTTATTAGATTAAAATATATTTTCGATATACGATAGCCGGTATATAAAATATCTCTAATTTGGTGATTTCAAATAGATTTATTTACCCAGAAGTACAGAATGTCTGTATCTCTCGTACCGTAAGTAACTGCTTCATTTTAATTGGGAGTTCGACAAAGTTCATTATCTTTGATGCTAGCTTATTGGGCCAGCTAATTATCGTTTATTAATGACATTGCATCTGCTATTATTACGTTAATTATAATTAGTCGGTTTTAATTAAACGTTTGAAGTATTCCACGTGAAATGGAGACATTGCCAAGGGCCTGTACGTTTTCTGGAAGCAAGTATATAATTACTTCCTACTTATATGTACGTCGTCTGCAATGCCCATTGCCCGGGTATACAATAATGTAATATACACTTTAAAAAGATTTATCTATGAAGATCTTCCTACTACAATTGAGTTTATTCATTGATGTTGGTATACACTCAATAGTTTGGAGTACTTTTCTTTTTGGGTGAGGATACCTCAACGTAGTTAAGGAGTTTGTGTATCGCCATGATCAGCAAAGCTGTACTAGTCTGGACACCCACTCTAGGTTGGTTTACTATGAGCAATCATACCAAAGTCTCCTATCTGCAGTGGCCAGCGTGGTGATGAAAATTGCCAAACGCCATACATAACCAAGACATGTCTGAGGCCTTTGTCCTGCAGTGGACTAGAAATGGCTATATTTGTTAATATATATATATATATACACACACACACACATATATA
>NC_090766.1:13287685-13295185 GCF_036898095.1 Palaemon carinicauda | reverse complement strand
GTATTAAGTGATTCAACCCTACTTTCACTCTTTCATTGCCTCCCATAAACTGTTTATTTCAAAGTTATTAGCTCCATCTATTGGTTTTCATAAATACACTTATCGTTAATTTCTCTTCTAAGTTTTTCCATTGCATTTCTAAGCTCACCTATTCTACAGTTCCTAATTTATATCAATGATTGTCACTATCATCCACACACAATATGCACAGAAATAACTTTTACATCTCATTCCATAAAGGGACATCTACTTCCATAACTCAGTTCATATGAATATCAATCACATATTTATTTGTATTTATAAATCACAACAGCTGACACGCGCGGAGCATGAAATAAGTAAATCCAAAAAAAAAAATGAAAATTGATGTCTTCAAAAGACTTTATTTGGGGTTGGTACTTTTCGAATTATTGAGTCCGATGATGTCACCAGGAAGACGAAAGCATTATTATTATTATTATTATCATTATTATTATCAATATCCAAGCTACAACCCGAGTTGGAAAAGCCTGATGCTATAAGCCCAAGGGCTCCAACAGGGAAAAGTAGCCCTGCGAGGAAAGGAAATAAGGAAATAAACTGTAAGAGAAATAATGTACAATTAAAATGAAATATTTTAAGAATCAAGTTTTTACATATTTTCTGTCGTAGCTGTAATATGTATGTATGTATGTATGTATGTATGTATGATGCATGTATGTATGTATAATATAAGAACAGCTAGTGATCATACTCGCTTTTAACAAGGAAAACAAACAAAAAATGACCTGCTTCTATTACGTAACCATAACCCGCTACCATCGAGGATGGCGTCGGTCCAAGCAACAGAAGTATTCGTATATTTAACTTTACTCCACCTTTTTCTCCTTAGTTTATGAAACCATAAGGCTCTGAACTTCCTCTACTGCCCATCTCTCACACCCGAACAAGATATTAACACACCTGTTTGTCAGAGTTTTCTTTAATGTCTTGAGAAAAGGGCCCCCTTTGGCCTGTCTTCGACATACTTGTGTTTTGCTCATGCACCTTTAGGAAAGAGAGGATGCAGACCGGGAAGGAAATGGCTATGAGAGAGAGAGAGAGAGAGAGAGAGAGAGAGAGAGAGAGAGAGAGAGAGAGAGAGAGAGATTATTATACTTGTGTGAAATGCGACACTGACTGCTTTGATGTCTGTAGTGTCGATTATTATTATTATTATTATTATTATTATTATTATTACTTCCGCCAACGAAGTTAGGAGGAGGTTATGTTTCGCCCCACTTTGTCAGTTTGTTTGTTTGTTTGTGAACAACTTCCCGACCACAATTTTACTCATAGAGTAGTGAAACTTTCAGGGATTAATTGTTATGTTGAGACGTGGAAGTGATTTAATTTTGAAATTCCTTTGTCAAAGGTTAAGGTCAAGGTTGATTGAAATACACTGCCATTGCGGAGGTTTGCACTCAGTGCTTTTGCTAGTTATTATCATTATCATTATCATCATCATCATCATCATCATTATTATTATTATGTGAAAATAAGTGAGTTGAACATGTTTAGAATCAAATACCCAAATGAAAACCATCATTTTTTTTTTTTTAGTTTAGATAAATCGTAAGTTGTATAAATCATTCAGGCATGAAGTTATGCTGCCATAATGGTTTTATTTTTGGTGTCAGTTTCTAAGTGGGTTATTTCCGCCTTGTGGCTTCGAAATATCAGTGTTTATGACACTTGGACAGATTTATCTTTGATGCGTAAAGCTTCGTCGTTTCGTCTTTTCTCACATTTTCCCCACCCATTTACTTTTTTATGTCTCGTGTTCTTCCCACTTTTTTACTTTCTTATGTCTCATGTTCTTCCCACTTATTTACTTTCTTATGTCTCATGTTCTTCCTACTTATTTACTTAATATGTCTCACATTCTTCCCACTTATTTACTTTCTATGTCCTACGTTCTTCTCACTTTTTTATGTCTCACGTTCTTCCCAATTATTTACTTTTTTATGTCTCACGTTCTTCCCACTTATTTACTTTTTTATGTCTCACGTTCTTCCCACTTATTTACTTTTTTATGTCTCACGTTCTTCCCACTTATTTACTTTTTTATGTCCACATTCTTCCCAATTATTTACTTTTATGTCTCACATTCTTCCCACTCATTTACTTTTATATGTCTCACATTCTTCCCACTTATTTACTTTCATCTCTCACGTTCTTCCCACTTATTTACTTTTTTATGTTTCACGTTCTTCCCACTTAATTTACTTTTTTATGTTTCACGTTCTTCCCACTTATTTACTTTTTTATGTTTCACGTTCTTCCCACTTAATTTTCTTTTTATGCCGCACATTCTTCCCACTTATTTACTTTTTATGTCCACATTCTTCCCAATTATTTACTTTTATGTCTCACATTCTTCCCTCTCATTTACTTTTATATTTCTCACATTCTTCCCACATATTTACTTTCATCTCTCACGTTCTTCCCACTTATTTACTTTTTTATGTCTCACGTTCTTCCCACTTATTTACTTTTTATGTCTCACGTTCTTCCCACTTAATTTACTTTTTATGCCTCACATTCTTCCCACTTATTTACCTTTTTTGCCTCACAGTTTTGTGGTGTTTTTTTTTTTTTTTTAATTCATAAATAGTTTTTTACGTTTGAAACCCCTTATTCTTGTATATTCAATTCTCAAGATAACATTTGCACTTTCCTTATTTGAAGTGTATATGAATGGTATAGATTTCTTTAAGATAAATTTGTTTTATAATGATCGACTAATTTAAAGTGAATTATATAGTAAAAAGAATATTTATAAATGAAATACTTGTTATATTTACTACTATTTATCGCGGGTGGTAATCTTTGTGTCAGTTAATGCAAATATTTATTCCACAAATGAGAATCCTTTTTTGCCTCTCTCTCTCTCTCTCTCTCTCTCTCTCTCTCTCTCTCTCTCTCTCTCTCTCTCTCTCTCTCTCTCTCTCTCAAAGCAGAAAGTGATAAACTTCCAACATTTCAGTAGGGGATATACTGTGTATCTGCTCGATTGACACAGAAAAATATGCTCTTTGGTAAGTTTTTCATGTATTGACATTCAAACATTTCATGGCAAATCGGATGGAAAATATGCGTAGAGCATTGCTTGCCTCCTATTCAGTTTGCCCTCTACCATTTGCATTTTTGTTAATAGCTGTCAAAGTGGTCATTTATACTCTATAATTGGTGTTGGTCATTTATTGAGAAATGGATTTTGGAAAACTAGAAGCGATTGAATTCAATCTATATAGATTGTTCATTATTTAAGCTTTATATTTTTAGAATAATTTACTTGAAATAACGAATGATTCAGTACGATTTAAGTTAATAAATTAAATTATTTATTTCTTAGTAAACACTTGAAAAACTTGACTACTAATTAGTAGACTATGAAAATGTAATGTATTCTTATAAGATAAATTTAAGGAGATGATTTAAAAAAAAAAAATATTTTTATCTTCATGTGTAAAAGCAAATATACACCAGAATGTTTGTCCAATTTGCATTCAAAAGAAATTTCAGTTTAAATAGAAATTCGGGAAATTATGTTGATTTTCTTGTGCCGAATTGTTTGCGCAACAAGTCAGTGTACGTACCTGTTTGAAAGCTCCACCTGTCTCTTTATTGTCAAGGTCAGGTTAAATTGGGTCTTGTGCGCCGTAAATATCAGGCATGATTAAAGATTAGGTCTCTCAAAGACCTCGTTCAGTCATATTGTGGATAGTGTTTGTGTTTGGGATCTTCGCCGTGGATCAGGGTTACCAGATTATTTCCACTGAATTATCATACATGAACCTTAAAATTGTCGTTTTTTAAACCAAAATTATCGTACACACTTCGAACAAGATTATTAAGGAGTAACATATATAGCTCATTTCAAGGTATTTTAGTATAATTGCTTAATCAAACACACACACATACATTGTATATACCCAAAGTATGTATCGTACATCGTACCGGACCCAAAATAATCGTACATGTACGATAATTATCGTACGAATGGCAACCCAGCCGTGGATTGAGTGATATACGTCTGGCGATTCGTTCCTGTCAAGAATGCGTATATTTACAACTGGGGAAATTTTTCAGTACCTGTTTATACCAGACAGAAAACCCTTAATTCACAGACATCCCTTAACAACCGTTGGATAACAAGGAAATATATAAACAAATGCACGTAGAGGAAGAGAGAAACAGCTCCTGTATAATTCAATTTGATTTGATATTTATGTAAGAGAGCTGGTGTAAACATACACGAGAGCGGTTTACTGCTGCGAAGAGAGATGTCAAACTTTAACTTCTTCTTTTTTTTTTTTTTTTTTTTTTTTTTTTTTTTTTTTTTTTTTTTTTACATTTAAGTGTCGTCTTTACATGCCTTGGTCATATTTGATATGTCTTACTATTCATATAATGCGAGTGGAGATTTTAAGCCGTTTTTTTTTTTCGTTTCATATCTAGTATCAATTTATTTTTAATGGTATGATAATACGTCTCTCATAAGAATGCAACTACAGTATAGTAGTATAGTAGTTGATAATTCTTATAGGCATTTTTCTCTATATAATAAAAAGCAAGTGGTTGGCTATATATATATATATATATATATATATATATATATATATATATATTATATATATATATATATATATTCTCTCTCTCTCTCTCTCTCTCTCTCTCTCTCTCTCTCTCTCTCTCTCTCTCTCTCTCTCGTTAAAGATAACTTTAATTTCTCTCGACATTTGATTTTCTCTTTCATTGTCACCGCCATTAGTGCAAGAGCTCTCGAGTTATATTTGAATAGTAAAGAGACATTTTTTACGATTAAAGTAGAAAAAAAAACGGAGTTTTTCATGTACGTGTTTACTGAGCAAACTAGTCTTCAAACGATCATGTAGAATTCATGAAATACACAGCGTATATTCACAGATAATTTATTCATTATTCATATTATTATAGTATTAATTTATATATTATTAATATTATTATAGTCATAATTTATATATTATTAAAGTTGTAATTTATATATTATTCATATGATAGTCATAATTTATATATTATCCATATAGTTATAATGTATACTGTATATTATCCATATTATTATATAGTCATAAACAATAAATTACGCAATAAGATACGCAATAATTTCATAAGGAACTATAGTCAATTTTTTTTACCGAGGCAGATTTGCTTTCGTCTTTTAGCTCGGAGAATTTTCCTGATCGCTGATTGGTTGGACAAGATAATTCTAACCAATCAGCGATCAGGAAACTTTTCCTAGCTAAAAGGGCACCGCTGCGAGTCGGTGCAAATGCGCCTCAATAAAAGAAATTGACCATAATTAGTTATTGGTTTAATATTAGCCTTAACAATCAAATATATACCTGGTAAGCTTACCCTATTTATTCATTTACATTATATTTAACAACGTCCATTATAGATGATATTATTGATTCGCTCAGCCGTCACGCCGGCTTTTCTGTTGTAACACCTGTAAGAAAATCATAGCTTACTGTAATGCTTTTATTCAACCTTTCAGTCTTATGAATTATTTAATATTATAAGTCATATTGGTTTTACTCTTGCAAGATGAATATTGTGTGTGTGTGTTTAATCTCATTGCTAATCCGTTGATATCACAAATAAGAAATTACTAACTCCAATGAATTCATTTCACTTATATTTTTTTGGCTATAATACATATTTTATGCTTCTCCCGCTTTTGTGAGTTCTACGTGTGTATATATATATATATATATATATATATATATGAATATAAATATATATGTGTGTGTCTATATATGATTATATACATTTATATTATGTATCTTTAGTATATATAATGGCTACGTTTTTCAAACTTCAGGAAAATATATATTTATATTCTCCATGCGACGCCTCTTTCCCTTTTAATGTATCCTTCCTCCATTATCATTATGGTCACGATATCGCCCTCTTCCCGGTCATGTCCTCAAGGTAGGCACCTTCATGGCCCCGTTTCATTGCTCCCTTGAGAGAGAGAGAGAGAGAGAGAGAGAGAGAGAGAGAGAGAGTGTCTTGACTTCAAAATTTCATCATGTTTTCCCCGTCACGTCTTTTATCTCATTCATGTCACTTTTTTTTTCTTTTCTTTTTTATTACTAAACAACCCCCCCCCCCCCCTCTCCTCGCCCAACCATATTTCAAGCCTTGTTTATGAATATCTGGTGTCAAAGGAGACGGGAGCTGAGACAGATGTATTTAAAGTCAAAAGATGTACGGTTTGATTAAGAGAAAATTTCTGAATTTTTATCCCCCATTTTTTATGCAAGTGATGATAATCTTGACACGTTTCTTTCTCCTACTTTGTAAGTGTCTTGGTTCTGTCAGACATTTAAATTCTCTCTCTCTCTCTCTCTCTCTCTCTCTCTCTCTCTCTCTCTCTCTCTCTCTCTCTCTCGAATGTAATACGTGAGTTGAAATCTAATTGAGGTGATCTGATAATTCTTTATTGCCACCCACACACGGCTGTTTGATCTTCTCACCCTGATTTCCTCCATGTCTCTGTTCCCTCCGTTTTATTTGAGCTCTTCTCTCGTGCCTTTATCTTCTTTCTCTTATCTTCTTCTCATTCCATCGTTCATCAAATATTTACCTCAGTGCCAACCGTGTCATTTCAGGCCTCGTCACCACTTCCCTCCCCCGACCATCTTTTTTTTTTTTTTTTTTTTTTTTACTCGCTACTGCTCCAACAGTAGAGAATTTGGACTTTAGTTATTATTTCGTTTTGTAGTTTTTCCTATGTTTTTATTGTTTCGCATAGAGCAATTATATTTGCATGGAATTTATTTTTTTTTTACTCTATCTTTATACACCATTTTCTTCAAGAATATTCGAAGTACCCTGTTGGTGAAGTGCATGTCACCTTATTCCTCATTATTTTAATTATTAAAATGGTTTCAGCTTTATGAAATGTGTGTGCTATTTCAGTTGAAATGTTTTTTTTTTTTTTTTTTTTTTTTTTTTTTTTTTTTTTTTTTTTTTTTTTTTTTTTTACAAAAAAGTATTTTGGTTTTCCTTTTGAAGAAGCTGGATAGGTCTTTTTTCTGCGTTGTGAATTCGATATGAAGGCCCTATATCCTTTCAAACAGTCAAAACCATGATACTGGCGAGATAGATAAATGGTGCAACGTCTGGAGTATAAAGTGAAGTGTTCCGAGCTACTGAGTATTGAAGCCAGTCTACCATGAAAAATTTGGGTCAGATCGTTCTTACGGCTTTGCGGAGTACCATTTGACATTGAATCTATATAAAAAAAAAAATAAATAAATAGATAAAAAAAAAAATAAAAAACCAATGGCATCCTTTTGATGGGACTGAGGTTTCACAGTTTAAAATATTTTACTATCAAGTTCACCATTACTTAATTGGTAAACAAAGTCTCCCCTAACACCACTGTTTTCATTCGCTTTTTGTACATAATTGTTCAGTTAAAAAGGC
>NC_090766.1:13272685-13282685 GCF_036898095.1 Palaemon carinicauda | reverse complement strand
ACTTTGATATTCATTATTACTAAGTGATTTAATGATCAACAGACTGGGAATTATTACCGATCTAGGGTAGATGTGACTTAGTAATGCAACCACAGACTGATACATGCGCGCTCTCCTCTCTCTCTCTCCTCTCTCTCCTCTCTCTCTCTCTCTCTCTCTCTCTCTCTCTCTCTCTCTCTCTCTCTCTCTGATTATATATATATATATATATATACACATACATACATACATACATACATACACGAGTATATATATGTGAGCGCGCATGTGTGTGTGTGTATATATATATATATATATATATATATATATATAGTGTGTGTGTGTGTATGTGTGCGCGTGATAAATGGATAACTAAATGCCTCGTGTTTCTTAATAACAGACAAAAAAGAATTGTCAAGAACTGACGTCAGTCAAAAGCACCAAATATAAGTCTGTCCCTCATTTGCCTCCTCCGTATACATGTTTGTAAATGCAGTTATTGATCAGTAATGATAATATTAGCAACATATTTTATGGTAAATGGCCCACGGTTTTTCGAGAGGTAATAATTGCCTATTCAGATCTGCATGATGCATATTGATGCTTCTAAACAAGTGGGTGTTCACTTATCTGTCTCACTAAGGGTTTCTCTCTTGGGATTTGGCCGAAGCGACTTCCTCCCCCCAGAGAAAATTAATATTCTGTCCTGATTCAGTGGAATTTCGCTCTTGTTTACTTGCGTAATGTGGATGGAGCTATGCTATCCTGTTCTTCATTGGTGGTAGAGAGAGAGAGAGAGAGAGAGAGAGAGAGAGAGAGAGAGAGTAGAGAGAGAGAGAGAGAGAGAGAAAGAGAAAGAGAGAATTCTTTTAACCCTGGAGAGAATGTGAAGAACAAAGTGCAACTACGAAAGAGAGATATTGAAAGAGAGAAAGGGAAGAAAGAGAGAGATTGCAGAGATAAACACTGATAGAGGGAAATGGGGAAGAAGAGAGAGATTGGCAGAGATAACAGATGGGGAGAAAGAGAGAGATTGACAGAGATAACAGTGATAGAAAGCTAAGAAGAGAGGTTGATAGAGAGGAGAGATTGGCAAAGATAACATTAAAAGAGAGAAAGAGGAATAGGACAAAGATAACATTAAAAGAAAGAAAGAGATGAAAGAGATTGCTCTTATAAGGAGGTCCCTAAAGGAGAGCGATGTAAGAAAAACGGTCGAGTATTGGGAACCCGTATATGGATAAAGCAAGGCCTGCAACCGGAAGGGAAGGAGGCGAGTTATAGTTTACCCCCCCCCCAGAAGAGTTGTTGATCAATGAATCAAGGGGAATATAGGGTGGTTGTGTGTTCCATATACGCCCCTTTTTATTGTCCTTCCTAAGAGTTGCCCCCTCCCCCCCTTTTTTTTTTTTTTTTCTTTTTTTTTTTTTTTTAATTAAATAAGGTTTCGTTATGGATGGCCTCGTATCACTGTTCTGGGATTAACCCTGTTTTCTGGAGTGAGGGGTTTATTGGTTAAATGAATCTGTGGAAGATATAGTTCGTCTTAAAGGAGAGGTTCTCAAATGTATTCAGGTCATTTACCATAATGTATTATACAAGATGGCAAATGACCTTAATATAAGGATCAAGGACTTTTCAGAAAAGCCAAAGATTGCATTTTTAAATTGTTTAATGCAAACAAAAAGTTAGAGGTTGCTTATTTTTGTTTTAAGTGTTTATTATAAAACAAAATATTAAAGATTGCATATTTTCAAGTATGTTTAATACAAACATAAATCTAAAGATTGCATATTTTCGTTTTAACTGGTTAATACAAGAAAAAAGTTAAAGATGGCATATTTGTGTTTTAAGTATGTTTAATACAAACAAAAAGTTAAGAGATTATTTTCGTTTTAAGTATGTTTAATATAAACAAAAAGATCAAGATTGCATATTTTTGTTTTAAATATGTTTAATACAAACAAAAAGTCGACAATATTGGTTTATTTTCTGAGAAATTGAACTTTAAGAAATTTTACAGTAATATACAATAATATTTTATTAGAAATTTTATCAGTTTTCTCATACAACCGATTTATAATGCATTATCAATTTGGTAAGCGTAATGTATTTTATTTGCACAATCGTCAACACCAACACCATTTTTTTTTTCTTTTGACGGATGTATTAAAAAGAACCGATTTATCCTTACAAAAGTTTTTTTTTTTTTTTTATGAAATAAAACTATAGTTTTACATAATTTATTTGGTCCGACTCGAACGATTTGTTACAGCTTCTCAAGAAAAATGTGATATAAAGTTCGTTCGTTAACCAGGAAGTAGAAAGAAGTACAGTTTTCAATCCCCTTATAGATTGATGAAGGCCATCATTCTTGCAAGACAAATGGTGAAATTTTGAACATCGATCAGCTTTATAGAAAAAGTATTTTCCAATATATTTCGTAGAATTTTGGTCATTATTGTCTCTCTGTGTTGGATATTATCATCATCTTCCTTATAGCTATTGTTTATTACCGGATGTCACTACAAATGCTATGGTTATTTAGCTTGGAGAATTTGGCAGTACACCTTTTAATTTCAGTATCGTAAAATTAATTTCAAACCATTGAAAAAGGACGTACTCTCCAACATATTTTTATAGAATTTTTGTCATTATTGTCTCTCTATGTTGGATATTATCATCATCTTCCTTATAGTGATTGTTTATTTCCGGATGTCGCTACAAATGCTATTGTAATTTAGCTTGGAGAATTTGAAAGTATCCGTTAATTTCAGTATCGTAAAATTAATTTCAAACCATTGAAAAAGGCAATACATACATGATTTTACCATGCAAAATTATATGTTGCTATGAGCAAATGGGTGTTACAGACTAATACACACACAAACAAAGCCACTCCAACACCTAAAAACCTAACAGACACCTCACTCGTCTCGAATTGTCGACGTAACCGCGCCAGGACTCCTCGCTGCTGGGAGAAAGGACGCTGGTGACTGGTACAACGCATGAAGATATACAACCGGAGGTCTAAGTGATATCAGGCAGGACAGCCGATCGGGACTACGGTCTACCCCAAAGCCAAAACAAAGTCCTTCAAAAAGGAAGGCAACCGTGCTTACCCCCATACAAATGGGAAAAAGACACGTTAAAAGAAGAAGAATTTCATATTAAAATCCCGAAAAATCATATGCTGCTGTGAATTCCTTATTGCGAATACAACTCTCTCTCTCTCTCTCTCTCTCTCTCTCTCTCTCTCTCTCTCAATTTATGATATATTGCTGGAAAAATGGGTGTGAAATTGCGTGAACTTAAACGTTTTCACGACTCTCTCTCTCTCTCTCTCTCTCTCTCTCTCTCTCTCCCAATTTATGATATATGGCTGGGGTAAAACTCCTGCCTCTCTCTCTCTCTCTCTCTCTCTCTCTCTCTCTCTCTCAATTTATGATATATTGCTGGGGGTAAAACTCCTGCCACTTCCTTCTGGGACTTCATTCAAGGCAGCTAGATCCCCAGTCTAATTCCTCCTGGAAGTTAAAAAAAAAAAAAAAAAAACATTCATCTGAAAATGGGTGTGAAATTGCGTGGACTTAAACGTTTTCACGCCTCTTGTACTGAGCGTTGAAAACTTATAGTTTTTCTCCCTGATTTAGAGACGCCGTTTTTTCGACTGAAGGGTTCTAATGAACGTGGGGATTTACGTTCTAATGGAGTAAATTCTCCTCTTTAGAGTAGATCCCACGTACAGGACAGGGGCTTTAAGGTGGTCATATAGTTTTCTTTATATTACATAGTTTTTGGTTTTTATATTATACGCACATGTATGTATACATATACAGTATATACATACATACATACATACATATATATATATATATATATATATCACATATATACATACATACATACATACAGTGTTTCCATATTTTGAGGTAAGCAATAATTTTTAATACATTAAATATATCAACTTACGACTTATCTGAGTTTAAACATGAAAAGATATAAGCCGAAATGTTATTAGGGTACAGATTAAACTTTTTTGGGGGGGAAATAGAAAAACAATAATTGTTTATTTTCTTTGGGGTGTTCTTTTCCTTTACCAAGAACGCGAGGCTTATATTTGCAATTTGTCTAAATGTTCCGCTCTTCAGACTTCTGTCTCAAGTTTAATCACTTGGCGAGATCGGAATTTTCTGGGTAAGATAAATTAAAGAATTCTTCCGGAAATGTGGGAAATCTTAGAAAAAATTCTCACTGGATAGATGTCTCATTGGTTCTTCCCGGAAGACGGGTGAAAGTTTCCTTCGAATTTGTCTTTATGTGTGTGAGAAATCAAAGAAAAATCATATTTCATTTTTATCTTGTCAGTAAGTTTGGAATTGGAGAAATGAAATTGTATTAAATCAGTTCCTTTGCTGTTATTTTGGACTGATTTATCGTTAGATTTCGTTCACTTTGTCCATGATTGGTTTTGGTGCATTGCTGTAAACAAACAAACAAACGTTTACGAAATCTTAATATCAGTCTCTGAAGTTTAGATAAGATGAAAAAGACAATGGTCGCAGTATATACAGTATATATATATATATATATATATATATAATGTGTGTGTATATTTATTTTGATCACGCCCAACTCTCCCTGTCCGGGGGGAGAGTGACTAGTTATACCCTGGTGAGAGAGAGCGAGTTGCGTGTGCGTCTATATCTATCTAAATATTTAGCCTTCATTTTAACGAGTCGCTTACAATAGTATATTTATATGTATATATTTGTAAGTTTTCAAACTTAATGTTTAAATGCCAAAAAGTAACAGAAACTATAACGGAAATTTAACAATCATAAAAGGCGTGTGTAAAATTTATTTTGTATATGCAAAATAAAAATTACTGTATTCCTTTTGTTTTCAAAATTCCTCAAATTTTTGCCCTTTTTGGCATTTCTCTTTTTTGTTCGTCCTCTTCCTTTAGTTTATAGTTTAGATGGCGAGCCATACGTTTCCCTTTATTAAAAGCCATTTTTTTTCCCTCTCCGTGGGGAGGTTCATTTAGGAGACCGCTTGCTGGAAAATAGCTTTCTTAAATCTGGCCTGGCTAACAGTCGATAATACCCCCCCCCCCCCCCCCTGGACAGACCCCGACTTTCAAGCCCTCTTGACACAAGTCTGTTTCTTTCTCTCTTTCTTTTCCCTTTCTTAAAGGTCTTCTTGCCTTTGCTCTTTTCAGTGTTTTATGAACCAGACCTTATTATCTCTGGTTCTCAGTTGCTCTCCGTCGATTTTTATTCCAACAAATAACTATATTTCATCTTTTATAAGGAAATAGAACATCTATTTTCCAATAATATATCGTCTGTTGATATTTGTCTATTGTAAACAAACCGTCTAATACTTCCAATGTTTATTTTGGATTTGGATGTTGTCTTTCATTTGGCCCATTAGGCGAGCTCCTCTATTGTGTATGGATCTCTCTCTCTCTCTCTCTCTCTCTCTCTCTCTCTCTCTCTCTCTCTCGGTTTACATGAAAAAAGAACCTGTTCTTCAGTGTCATATTAGTTTTTTAACAATACATATTTTGTGAATATTTCGAAAGTATTCACATCGGTTTAACCTCTGAAGCTGCTTACTGAATAATTCAGTCTATGTCTTTTAATGTATTATGAAATACAACCGTTCTATGCATTACTAAATCCATGAGGTGGTTAAACATTTTCTTGGAGTACTCCACTGTCCACTAAAATTTTTTTTATAGGACTCCAGTAACATATATATATATATATATATATAAGGAACATTAATCCACATCCAATTATATATATATATTATATATATATATATATATAAGGAACATTAATCCACATCCAATTATATATATATTATATATATATATAGTATATATATATAATTGGATGTGGTTTAATGTTCCTTAATGTTCATCGGCGACCTGAAAATGTAAAGAATCGTTTCCAATTATAAGGATAGAAGAATACGTTCCTTTTTTATTCAGAAAACATTTTACCAACTTTGGATCTAATTTCTGTCTCTCTTGGCAAGTCTTTATTGGTAGTATTATCTTTAATATAAAGATGCATTGTTTCACTTTAGCAAAGAATAATGGGTTCTTTGCATTTGTGGCCTATTATTATTATTATTATTATTATTATTATTATTATTATTATTACTACTACTTACTAAGTCACAACCCCAGTTGGAAAAGCAGGATGCTGTAAACCCAATTGCTCCAACCGAGAAAAACAGTCCAGTGAAGAAATGAAAGAAGGAAATAAATAAACCCCAAGAGAAGTAATGAACAATTCAAATATTTTAAGAACAATAACATTAAAATAGATCTTTCTTATATAAACTATAAAAACTTTAAAAAATGAGAAAATGTAGAAAAGTGTTTCGTTATCTTTTGGCTTTATTTAAATTTTTCCGTTGCAAGCTTTGGGAAATTGACAGTACACATGTTTTCTTACAAAACAAAAGCTATACGGAGATTGAAATTCTAGCAGTGTTATGGTCTCACATGGACAGATTGTATCCCAGGAGATTACACTACAATTTGTTTTTTCGAAGTTTTTGTCGCCACTAACAGTAAGACAATCTTGATCCACGCGACCGACTTTTCTTTGCCCTTCTTACCCAGCTCGCTCGCTCTCTCTCTCTCTCTCTCTCTCTCTCTCTCTCTCTCTTACACATGAATTTGTTTCATTACTAGTCTCTAGTTTGATTAATTGTATGTTTAAATTTTCATTTTAGGTTTACTGTTGAACTTTCATCTCGACTGGCGTTCTTAAAATATTTTAATTGTTCATTACTACACTTGTAGTTTATTTCGTTATTTCCTTTCCTCATTAGGCTATCTTTCCTTGTTGGAGCCCTTTGGCTTATAGTATCCTGCTTTACCAACTAGAGTTGTAGCTTACCTAATAATAATAATAATAATAATAATTTAGTACATATATTTTCATACGACTTTTCCTCACAAATGTTACACATTTACCTGTCACATATACTATTTTTTCAAAGGACTGGGTTTATTATTTTTGGGTAAAGACTTCGGACAACATACAGAACATCTGAGGGGTATGTCAAGGTCGCACATATAGGTCAAGTGTCCAAATAAACACGGTTCTAACTTTAGAATTATCAGAAATATACATTAATATATAGTATGAGTACTCCACTGTTGAACTCTGTGAAGAGAGTGTACTCTTGGTTTGTCAAATATCAAGTAAGAATTTGCCACTAGGCTAAGGACATCCGAAAATTCATTTTGAATTGCATGTCTCAGTATTGACTACCAGTTTACGCGACCTGTCAAAAATCGCGATTAAATATTTAGATATATATATGAACACACATATTCATTCCTTCCCACCCCCTCCTCCTTTCCTAACTACAACACGGCTACTCCCTCTCCCCCCTACCCAAGGGACGTGGCGAGACCGAGTAGTCATACGTTCTGCAGTGCCGCTCAGCATGACAGGATATATAAATATATATATATATATATATATATATAACCACACACTTGCTCTTTATTACATCTGGGAGAGTCTCCTTGAATCTGTAATACAGCCTTTACGAGTCATTCGGAGAGATGTTGAGTAGAGATAAGAAACGGACCAAAAAAAATCATTAAGGCCAATTCTCTACAAGATTGTCTTTTGTCGCCCATGCCTTGCCCTTTGTTCATCTTCAGTGGCCCTTCCCCACCCTTGGAACCCTTCTCCTCACCATTCGTTGTCCAGGACCTTTTACTACATTAATTTTCACACATTTTTTATCTCTATTTTTATCTCCATAGATTATCATCTGCCTTATTTTTTTTTTATCTTGTCGCCTTCACCCGTACCATCCAAATCGGTTCAACATAAAAACTTTTGCTTCAAGTTTGAACTTTTGAAGTTCCACCAGTTCAACTTGGACACAGCTGGAATAAAACTTCTAGAATACTGAGCATCATGATGGTTTAAAGTTTCACAACTGTTCAATTAATTTGAACTAAAGTCAACTGTTCGTATGTATTAGATTAATCAGTTACCCATCTTTATCTCGTTCTTTTGTGCAATGTAATTTTAATGTCTCTGTGAACCTCTGAGAATATTTCATGACAATTTGTTCTTCCCTCTTATAACAATGACCCACTGTTCATGTAGAAGTCTCGGCTCCCCCAAAACCAAGATTCACCCAGAGCGACGTGTCACTGTAGGACTGGAAAGGCAAAATCCGATGCGTCCTTCTGGCGAATTGAAGAAAAGGTCAGGGGTCGTTTGTGTGTGTGGGGTGGGGTAAGGGGGAGGGAACTCTCCGTTGTCATGCAGCTCCTTCTTCCTTTCCATTTAACGCCATCTCCTTTCCTTCACAGACAAGGTCTCGCGAGATAATGAACCTTTTAGATCTCTCTCTCTCTCTCTCTCTCTCTCTCTCTCTCTCTCTCTCTCTCTTCTTCTTCTTCTTCTTCTTCTTCTCTCTCTCTCTCAGCAAGAGCTTCAAGTATGATGAAACGGCGCATAGTTTATTTTGAGGTGTGGGTCTTATCTTGTCATGCACTTTATTACATACATCAATCTATTAGATTGTTGTGGATTTACTACACAATTTAATCAACTTGCATATAAATATAAAACAGTGCAAGGAGATTAGCGCGTTTTTATTTCGACTGACAAGAGATATTTCCATTAATATTCCGGATTCATGGTTTATTCCAATAGGTTACCTTTGTCGTTTTGCTTGGAATTCTCGAAATTTTGCCTATTGTCACCAGTGTTTCGATTTGAAATATTGCCGTGCAAACGACTAAGAATTGGAACTCGATTCCATGTGTGACTGACGAAGCGAATCAAAAGTTTGAAAGGAGAGAGAGAGAGAAAGAGAGAGA
Organism: Palaemon carinicauda; assembly: GCF_036898095.1. NCBI lineage: Eukaryota > Metazoa > Arthropoda > Malacostraca > Decapoda > Palaemonidae > Palaemon > Palaemon carinicauda. The sequence goes on along the minus strand of NC_090766.1, from coordinate 13,273,822 downwards.
GAGAGAGAGAGAGAGAGAGAGAGAGAGAGAGAGAGAGAAAGAGAGAGAGAGAGTTTTTTTTGCTGAGCCAAGAACTTTTGCTCTGATTGAAGGGTAGCGGTCATGTTAGCTTGGACAGCTATTTTTTTTAAGGGAAAACCATTTTTACTTTTTAAAATTTAAAGCTCAAACTGCCTATCCTACTCTCAAACTGAGGCAGCTGTGAATTTTAAAATGATCTTAAATCAACCGAAAAATTTTCACCTGTCATGATATTTCGTCAGTTATGAAGACTTACTAACCTCAATGGATACTTCAATGGATTTTTATTTAGATTCCAATGGAAACCTTAGATCACGCCCTGTCTTCGTTTCTGTATCCAGTATGCTGTAGGCCCCCGAAGTTCCTGTTTACAATTTTATTTTCTAGAATTCCCAAACATGTATTCTCTTATTTCCGTTTTCCCTGACTTTTTTTTACTTCCGTCTTTAAATTTTTTTTTGAATTTTTGGGAAATTAAGGTACACTTTTTTTCCTTCTCTATCAATTTCCCTAAGTTAGGTCAAGGTCATGATGTTGCTTGACCTGTAGTTTTTAAGCATTAAAACCTCCCCCCCCCCCTTGGAAACTATTCAGTTGAATGTATTATTATTATTATTATTATTATTATTATTATTATTATTATTACAAGCTAGGCTACAACCCTAGTTGGGAAAGCAAGATGCTATAAGCCCAAGGCTCTAACAGAGAAAAATAGCCCAGTAAGGAAAGGAAACAAGGAAATAAGAAAACTACAAGAGAAGTAATAAGCAATTAAAATAAAATATTTTAAGAACAGTAACATTAAATTAGAGCGTTCATATATAAACTATAAAAACTTGAAAAAACGAGAGGAAGAAAAATAAGATAGAACAGCGTGCCGGAATGTACCCTTAAACAGGAGGATTGTAATCCAAGACAGTGGAAGGCAATGGTACAGAGGCTATGGCACTACCCAAGACTATAAAACAATAGTTTGATTTTGGAATGTCCTCATGTCCTCCATCTAGAAGAACTGCTTACCATAGGTAAAGAGTCTCTTCTACCCTCACCAAGAGGAGAGTACCCACTGAACAATTTCATTGCAGTAGTTAACACCTTGAGCGAAGAATATGGTTT
>NC_090766.1:13259382-13272185 GCF_036898095.1 Palaemon carinicauda | reverse complement strand
TCCATGATTGGTTTTGGTGCATTGCTGTAAACAAACAAACAAACGTTTACGAAATCTTAATATCAGTCTCTGAAGTTTAGATAAGATGAAAAAGACAATGGTCGCAGTATATACAGTATATATATATATATATATATATATATATATATATATATATATAAATATATATATATATATATATATAATGTGTGTGTATATTTATTTGATCACGCCCAACTCTCCCTGTCCGGGGGGAGAGTGACTAGTTATACCCTGGTGAGAGAGAGCGAGTTGCGTGTGCGTCTATATCTATCTAAATATTTAGCCTTCATTTTAACGAGTCGCTTACAATAGTATATTTATATGTATATATTTGTAAGTTTTCAAACTTAATGTTTAAATGCCAAAAAGTAACAGAAACTATAACGGAAATTTAACAATCATAAAAGGCGTGTGTAAAATTTATTTTGTATATGCAAAATAAAAATTACTGTATTCCTTTTGTTTTCAAAATTCCTCAAATTTTTGCCCTTTTTGGCATTTCTCTTTTTTGTTCGTCCTCTTCCTTTAGTTTATAGTTTAGATGGCGAGCCATACGTTTCCCTTTATTAAAAGCCATTTTTTTTTCCCTCTCCGTGGGGAGGTTCATTTAGGAGACCGCTTGCTGGAAAATAGCTTTCTTAAATCTGGCCTGGCTAACAGTCGATAATACCCCCCCCCCCCCCCCCCCCCCCTGGACAGACCCCGACTTTCAAGCCCTCTTGACACAAGTCTGTTTCTTTCTCTCTTTCTTTTCCCTTTCTTAAAGGTCTTCTTGCCTTTGCTCTTTTCAGTGTTTTATGAACCAGACCTTATTATCTCTGGTTCTCAGTTGCTCTCCGTCGATTTTTATTCCAACAAATAACTATATTTCATCTTTTATAAGGAAATAGAACATCTATTTTCCAATAATATATCGTCTGTTGATATTTGTCTATTGTAAACAAACCGTCTAATACTTCCAATGTTTATTTTGGATTTGGATGTTGTCTTTCATTTGGCCCATTAGGCGAGCTCCTCTATTGTGTATGGATCTCTCTCTCTCTCTCTCTCTCTCTCTCTCTCTCTCTCTCTCTCTCTCTCTCTCTCTCTCTCTCTCTCGGTTTACATGAAAAAAGAACCTGTTCTTCAGTGTCATATTAGTTTTTAACAATACATATTTTGTGAATATTTCGAAAGTATTCACATCGGTTTAACCTCTGAAGCTGCTTACTGAATAATTCAGTCTATGTCTTTTAATGTATTATGAAATACAACCGTTCTATGCATTACTAAATCCATGAGGTGGTTTAAACATTTTCTTGGAGTACTCCACTGTCCACTAAAATTTTTTTTATAGGACTCCAGTAACATATATATATATATATATATATATATATATATATATATATATATATAGTATATATATATATATATAATATATATATATATATATATATATATATAAGGAACATTAATCCACATCCAATTATATATATATATTATATATATATATATATATATATATATAAGGAACATTAATCCACATCCAATTATATATATATTATATATATATATATATATATATATAATATATATATATATATATATATATATATATATATATATATAATTGGATGTGGTTTAATGTTCCTTAATGTTCATCGGCGACCTGAAAATGTAAAGAATCGTTTCCAATTATAAGGATAGAAGAATACGTTCCTTTTTATTCAGAAAACATTTTACCAACTTTGGATCTAATTTCTGTCTCTCTTGGCAAGTCTTTATTGGTAGTATTATCTTTAATATAAAGATGCATTGTTTCACTTTAGCAAAGAATAATGGGTTCTTTGCATTTGTGGCCTATTATTATTATTATTATTATTATTATTATTATTATTATTATTACTACTACTTACTAAGTCACAACCCCAGTTGGAAAAGCAGGATGCTGTAAACCCAATTGCTCCAACCGAGAAAAACAGTCCAGTGAAGAAATGAAAGAAGGAAATAAATAAACCCCAAGAGAAGTAATGAACAATTCAAATATTTTAAGAACAATAACATTAAAATAGATCTTTCTTATATAAACTATAAAAACTTTAAAAAATGAGAAAATGTAGAAAAGTGTTTCGTTATCTTTTGGCTTTATTTAAATTTTTCCGTTGCAAGCTTTGGGAAATTGACAGTACACATGTTTTCTTACAAACAAAAGCTATACGGAGATTGAAATTCTAGCAGTGTTATGGTCTCACATGGACAGATTGTATCCCAGGAGATTACACTACAATTTGTTTTTTCGAAGTTTTTGTCGCCACTAACAGTAAGACAATCTTGATCCACGCGACCGACTTTTCTTTGCCCTTCTTACCCAGCTCGCTCGCTCTCTCTCTCTCTCTCTCTCCTCTCCTCTCTCTCTCTCCTCTCTCTCTCTCTCTCTCCTCTCTCTCTCTCTCTTACACATGAATTTGTTTCATTACTAGTCTCTAGTTTGATTAATTGTATGTTTAAATTTTCATTTTAGGTTTACTGTTGAACTTTCATCTCGACTGGCGTTCTTAAAATATTTTAATTGTTCATTACTACACTTGTAGTTTATTTCGTTATTTCCTTTCCTCATTAGGCTATCTTTCCTTGTTGGAGCCCTTTGGCTTATAGTATCCTGCTTTACCAACTAGAGTTGTAGCTTACCTAATAATAATAATAATAATAATAATTTAGTACATATATTTTCATACGACTTTTCCTCACAAATGTTACACATTTACCTGTCACATATACTATTTTTTCAAAGGACTGGGTTTATTATTTTTGGGTAAAGACTTCGGACAACATACAGAACATCTGAGGGGTATGTCAAGGTCGCACATATAGGTCAAGTGTCCAAATAAACACGGTTCTAACTTTAGAATTATCAGAAATATACATTAATATATAGTATGAGTACTCCACTGTTGAACTCTGTGAAGAGAGTGTACTCTTGGTTTGTCAAATATCAAGTAAGAATTTGCCACTAGGCTAAGGACATCCGAAAATTCATTTTGAATTGCATGTCTCAGTATGACTACCAGTTTACGCGACCTGTCAAAAATCGCGATTAAATATTTAGATATATATATGAACACACATATTCATTCCTTCCCACCCCTCCTCCTTTCCTAACTACAACACGGCTACTCCCTCTCCCCCCTACCCAAGGGACGTGGCGAGACCGAGTAGTCATACGTTCTGCAGTGCCGCTCAGCATGACAGGATATATAAATATATATATATATATATATATATATATATATATATATATATATATATATATATATATATATATATATATATAACCACACACTTGCTCTTTATTACATCTGGGAGAGTCTCCTTGAATCTGTAATACAGCCTTTACGAGTCATTCGGAGAGATGTTGAGTAGAGATAAGAAACGGACCAAAAAAAATCATTAAGGCCAATTCTCTACAAGATTGTCTTTTGTCGCCCATGCCTTGCCCTTTGTTCATCTTCAGTGGCCCTTCCCCACCCTTGGAACCCTTCTCCTCACCATTCGTTGTCCAGGACCTTTTACTACATTAATTTTCACACATTTTTTATCTCTATTTTTATCTCCATAGATTATCATCTGCCTTATTTTTTTTTTATCTTGTCGCCTTCACCCGTACCATCCAAATCGGTTCAACATAAAAACTTTTGCTTCAAGTTTGAACTTTTGAAGTTCCACCAGTTCAACTTGGACACAGCTGGAATAAAACTTCTAGAATACTGAGCATCATGATGGTTTAAAGTTTCACAACTGTTCAATTAATTTGAACTAAAGTCAACTGTTCGTATGTATTAGATTAATCAGTTACCCATCTTTATCTCGTTCTTTTGTGCAATGTAATTTTAATGTCTCTGTGAACCTCTGAGAATATTTCATGACAATTTGTTCTTCCCTCTTATAACAATGACCCACTGTTCATGTAGAAGTCTCGGCTCCCCCAAAACCAAGATTCACCCAGAGCGACGTGTCACTGTAGGACTGGAAAGGCAAAATCCGATGCGTCCTTCTGGCGAATTGAAGAAAAGGTCAGGGGTCGTTTGTGTGTGTGGGGTGGGGGAAGGGGGAGGGAACTCTCCGTTGTCATGCAGCTCCTTCTTCCTTTCCATTTAACGCCATCTCCTTTCCTTCACAGACAAGGTCTCGCGAGATAATGAACCTTTTAGATCTCTCTCTCTCTCTCTCTCTCTCTCTCTCTCTCTCTCTCTCTCTCTCTCTCTCTCTCTCTCTCTTCTTCTTCTTCTTCTTCTTCTTCTCTCTCTCTCTCAGCAAGAGCTTCAAGTATGATGAAACGGCGCATAGTTTATTTTGAGGTGTGGGTCTTATCTTGTCATGCACTTTATTACATACATCAATCTATTAGATTGTTGTGGATTTACTACACAATTTAATCAACTTGCATATAAATATAAAACAGTGCAAGGAGATTAGCGCGTTTTTATTTCGACTGACAAGAGATATTTCCATTAATATTCCGGATTCATGGTTTATTCCAATAGGTTACCTTTGTCGTTTTGCTTGGAATTCTCGAAATTTTGCCTATTGTCACCAGTGTTTCGATTTGAAATATTGCCGTGCAAACGACTAAGAATTGGAACTCGATTCCATGTGTGACTGACGAAGCGAATCAAAAGTTTGAAAGGAGAGAGAGAGAGAAAGAGAGAGAGAGAGAGAGAGAGAGAGAGAGAGAGAGAGAGAGAGAGAGAGAGAGAGAGAGAGAGAGAGAGAAAGAGAGAGAGAGAGTTTTTTTTGCTGAGCCAAGAACTTTTGCTCTGATTGAAGGGTAGCGGTCATGTTAGCTTGGACAGCTATTTTTTTTAAGGGAAAACCATTTTTACTTTTTAAAATTTAAAGCTCAAACTGCCTATCCTACTCTCAAACTGAGGCAGCTGTGAATTTTAAAATGATCTTAAATCAACCGAAAAATTTTCACCTGTCATGATATTTCGTCAGTTATGAAGACTTACTAACCTCAATGGATACTTCAATGGATTTTTATTTAGATTCCAATGGAAACCTTAGATCACGCCCTGTCTTCGTTTCTGTATCCAGTATGCTGTAGGCCCCCGAAGTTCCTGTTTACAATTTTATTTTCTAGAATTCCCAAACATGTATTCTCTTATTTCCGTTTTCCCTGACTTTTTTTTACTTCCGTCTTTAAATTTTTTTTTGAATTTTTGGGAAATTAAGGTACACTTTTTTTCCTTCTCTATCAATTTCCCTAAGTTAGGTCAAGGTCATGATGTTGCTTGACCTGTAGTTTTTAAGCATTAAAACCTCCCCCCCCCCCCCTTGGAAACTATTCAGTTGAATGTATTATTATTATTATTATTATTATTATTATTATTATTATTATTACAAGCTAGGCTACAACCCTAGTTGGGAAAGCAAGATGCTATAAGCCCAAGGCTCTAACAGAGAAAAATAGCCCAGTAAGGAAAGGAAACAAGGAAATAAGAAAACTACAAGAGAAGTAATAAGCAATTAAAATAAAATATTTTAAGAACAGTAACATTAAATTAGAGCGTTCATATATAAACTATAAAAACTTGAAAAAACGAGAGGAAGAAAAATAAGATAGAACAGCGTGCCGGAATGTACCCTTAAACAGGAGGATTGTAATCCAAGACAGTGGAAGGCAATGGTACAGAGGCTATGGCACTACCCAAGACTATAAAACAATAGTTTGATTTTGGAATGTCCTCATGTCCTCCATCTAGAAGAACTGCTTACCATAGGTAAAGAGTCTCTTCTACCCTCACCAAGAGGAGAGTACCCACTGAACAATTTCATTGCAGTAGTTAACACCTTGAGCGAAGAATATGGTTTGGTAATCTCAGTGTTGTCAGGTGTATGAGAGCAGAGGAGAATGTGGAATAAATAGGCCAGACTATTCGGTTTGTGTGTGTGTGTGTGTGTGTGTGTAGGCAAAGACAGAATGAGCCGTAACGAGAGAGGGATCTATGATCCAATGTGGTAGTGTATGGCCAGTCAAAGGACCCAATAATTCTCTAGCAGTAGTATCTCATCTGGTGGCTGGTGCCCTGGCCAACATAGTGCCATGATTTCGTAGTGATGAGCATTTGCAATTAACTCCACAGCCATCACTCTTAATCAGGCGACATGAACGAAACATCCAAGACCTACTCTTTCTGTAGGTCTCGGTAACATCTCACGTTCTGAAACACCAGGGATCAAGCTGAAGGGAAGTTAGGCCATATGACCACACCCTCCCCACCTCCCCTCCCCCAAAGGAAGAAGGCCAAAGTTTGGATGCGGAAACACGAGGGCCTTAATTGAATTACATCCCCTTGTGTCTCCTTTAAGGTTTAAGGAGTTGTTATCGAAGAAGGCGAGAGTGGAATTCGTGGACGAATGCCCCCAGGAACTTCTTTTTATTCGTTGGTGGTCGTGGTCGTAGAGGCATAAGCTTATTAGGGAAGCCGTGATTTGGAAGACTGAATTAGATTGAGCGTTTACTTTTCCCTGTAGGGTTTATTCGACTTTTCCATTCACATGAATAGTTGGAGCGTGGCGTTGTATCTGAATAGTTTTAAACACTTTCGATGGTTCCACATAATGATTTTTAAGAGAATATTATCTTTGAATGTTGTGTTTCGTTTTACGTTTTGTCAGTTTTTTTTTTCCTTTGCAATAACTTTGTTTTTTGTCAAAATATATTTCTCTTTGCAATTGTGCATGCAGTGCACGGAAGAGTATTGTTCACAAATTCCTGCAAAACATGGTGCTTTAGTCAGCATCGGCCTTTCTACTGTTTCAGTAGTTCTCTCTCAGTATCCAGTTCTTTTCACATTTCTTTTTCCTCTCATCAAGTTATTTACATTCACCTCCATTCTACGGGAACAACAACTGTATTTCATTCTTTTCTAGACTGATCCTATTTCGTCCTCTTTTTTTTCCTCATATTTCTTACTGGGTAACCCCCCCCCCCCTCCCCCATATTTGCTTCTCCCCCTTTCTCCTATCTATATCCTGTTGGGAGAACAGAGTTTACTCTAGCCGTGACCTGATTTCGAAGGGAACATTATAAGAGGATACTTGAAGAAGGAAACAGTCTGTGGGAATTCCTGAAGGGAATATAAACCAAAAGATGAAAAAAAAAATGGGATAAGTTTTATATGAAAGAACTTTTGAAATGTGACCATGGCGACGATCTCCTACGGGAGATGGTTCCCCAGAAAGCTTTTTATTGTTCTTATTTTGGATTACTTTCTGAAGGATAACTGAACATCTACACAACCTCTTGCACTTACTGCACCGCCTCTACAATGTTTAGAACGCTTCCCGAAGGCTAAAATCGGTGGCTACACAACCACTTGCACATACCTAAGTGCCTCTACAATGTTCAAAAACGCTTCCTGAAGAATAAAATCACTGGCTACACAACCACTTGCACATACTGAAGTGCCTCTACAATGTTCAAAACGCTTCCTGAAGGCTAAAATCACTGCCATATTTTTGCTCAAACAGCTTCTATAATGTTTAAAATGCTTTCAGGAGGCTTATTCACTTCTTAACTAAAAACAGAATGTAATGTGGTCGGCTTTTACGATAAATTAGGAGAAAAAGATAATTTGGGTAAAACTTGCAAGTTTTTGTTTTCGACCGGTACCAATTACAAAGCTTTGTACTTTACTGTAACAATGCTTCAAAAATGTAACTGAAATGCAAACAACCAACCAAAAATGAAATTTTCCAGTCTGCAAAAGCTTGGTCTTTCCTTCAATCGCCATTTTGTAACTAGATGGTTATTCAGGTATAATTTAAACTATGTTATACACCAGCTGAATATGAAAGTCATACCCTAGTAAGCAGCTGAATATGAAAATCATATGCTAGTAACCAGCTGAATGTGAGTTATATGCTAGTAACCAGCTGAATATGAAAATCATACCCTAGTAAGCAGCTGAATATGAAAATCCTATGCTAGTAACCAGCTGAATGTGAGTTATATGCTAGTAACCAGCTGAATATGAAAATCATACCCTAGTAAGCAGCTGAATATGAAAATCATATGCTAGTAACCAGCTGAATGTGAGTTATATGCTAGTAACCTGCTGAATATGGTCATATGCTTGTAACCAGCTGAATATGAAAATTATAAGCTAAATTTAGTATCCAGCTAAATGTAAAAGTTATTTGCTAGTAACCAGATGAATATGAAAAGTCATATGCTAGTAACCACCTGAATATGGTCATATGCTAGAAACCAGATGAATATGAAAACCATATTCTAGTAACCAGTTGATTATGAAAGACACGCTAGTAGCAACCTGAATATGGTATTATTGCTAGTAGCAACCTGAATATGGTATTATTGCTAGTAGCAACCTGAATATGGTATTATTGCTAGTAGCAACCTGAATATGGTATTATACTCGTCGGCTTACAAACACCACGGTATTTATTGTTTTATTTCATGATTAAAAAAATGAGCAGTACAAAGAACCATTACGGAAGCTGCCCTCTTCAGAGTGATTTGTTGCATAGAAACAACATAAATAAATATCTTTAATTAATAAATCAAATTAATTTTCAATAACTAACTTCATTACTACTTTGACATCATAACTTTTTTTACCTTCGAATAGGTCCATCAGACATTCTTCTTGCAGCAGGGCTAGATGCATGAACCAAAAAACCCTTCCTCTCCCTTCTCGTCCTTTCCCTTCCTATCCACTCTTGGCTGCCTATCAGGTGGCCCCTTAATCAACTTAAAATTGCACGAGGGTCTGCCCCTCTCTTTTACTCTCCTCCTATACTTCTTTTTCTCCCTTTTCCCTTACTCCTTCCCTTCCCGAGCACCTGCCTTAGGGCTATAAACAGGATTGTATCCAGGGGTACTCTTCCTTACCCCTTATTCCCCACTTCCCTATTATTATTATTATTATTATTATTACTATTACTATCCAAGCTACAACCCTAGTTGGAAAAGCAAGATGCTATAAGCCCAGGGGCTCCAACAGGGAAAAATAGCCCAGTGAGGAAAGGAAATAAGGAGATAAATAAATGAAGAGAACAAATTAACAATAAATCATTCTAAAAAAAGTAATAACGTCAAAACAGACATGTCACATATAAACTATTAACAACATCAAAAACAAATATGTCATAAATAAACTATAAAAAGACTAATGTCCGCCTGGTCAACAAAAAAGCATTTGCTTCAACTTTGAAATTTTGAAGTTCTACTGATTCAACTACCCGATTAGGAAGATCATTCCACAACTTGGTAACAGCTGGAATAAAACTTCTAGAGTACTGCGTAGTATTAAGCCTCATGATGGAGAAGGCCTGGCTATTAGAATTAACTGCCTGCCTATCCTTATCCTTGTTGTTGTTGTTGCATAGGCCATAGCAGGTCACTTAGTAATGGATATCCCGTAAGTTATCCCCATGGAAAGCCATTAATTATTTAGTTATCGTTACGTCTGTATTTGCTTTTACCTTCAGAACAATCGGTAACTAAAGGGTTATATCTTTTGAATGTTTATGCGTGTGCACAGTTATATAATATTGTTTATATATCTTTTAAGCTAAGGATGTTCATTGCTTATTGGATTAAATATTTTAAATAGCGTCGTTATTTTGAACATAAGTCAGTGTAAAAAAGGATGTTTACTGTCTTTATATAAAAGCTTTGAACAAATCTAAAGTTAATTAATAAGAATAAAAACGGGATTCCGTGCTAAAACATGTTTACACATTATTGCTTGTATTCAGATACTAATCTTGTCTGGCGAATCAGGACGATCAAAGACAATGAAAATAATCTCCGCGTTTTTCTTGTCATTCAATTAAGAAATAAGTGTAAAGTTTTTTATATAAACTGAAGTACTTGGAGTAATCCATATTTATTTTTATTGATTTAAACAGTAATGTACATTATGGAAGAATGGGTAATTTCTTATAGAAGTGAGAAATATAAACGCAATCTTATGACGTGGTCTCTAAGTGTCCTATCTCGTATCTCATATTTACATTTCGTAAACATGATTTACCAAAGTGCTCTCTCTCTCTCTCTCTCTCTCTCTCTCTCTCTCTCTCTCTCTCTCTCTCTCTCTCTCTCTCCCCAGTAAATATCACTGCATCCCTCCACCGACCCACCTTTCATTAGATATTTGTGTTGGCTTTGCCTTTCACAGTCGGCTGTTGCAATTTCGGCCCGTATTATTGAGTTGATCGACCCCACGTTGAGTCGGTATTGCAATTGCAATTTCCCAGAGCAGACGCCTGGGTTTGTAGTTGCAGTCCTCTTGGAGGCGACATGTTCTCCATTGCCTTGCACTTTGGGATACTACACCAAATATATATAAACAGGTGAGGTTTAATCATTATAAACGTTGTGCCAGCGTCCTTTCAAGGGGGAAGTCATATAACCAAAGGCTTTAGGAAACAATGCGGGGGGGAGAGAGAGAGAGAGAGAGAGAGAGAGAGAGAGAGAGAGAGAGAGAGAGAGAGAGAGAGAGAAAAGAAGAAGAAGAAGAAGAAGAAGAAGAAGAAGAAGAAGAAGAAGAAGAAGAAGAAGAAGAAGAAGAAGGAGGAGGAGGAGGAGGAGGAGGAGGAGGAGGAGGAGGAGGAGGAGGAGGAGGAGGAGGAGGAGGAGGAGGAGGAGGAGGAGGAGGAGGAGGACATACAGTACGTCAGCTTCGCTATGTAAATTACCCACATGGTACAGTTGGCATCATTAGTTCCGATACACTTTACGAGAAGCTTAGGAGACGTCTGATATCTGCATATTGTAACAGGTAACGTTATGTTTAACCAAAGAGAAACTGTTTGTCTGAATCCCTGTAAAGCAGTTTGTTGAGCCCGTAAACAAGGAATTAAAAGCATTTATATTATGTTAAAAGAAATGCTGTTAACTAAACAGCAATATTTCTTATTACATAACTATGTAAAATTAATAAAATTAATATCAGATGTCTCCTAAGCTTCCCATAAAGTGTATCGGAATTATTGAAGCCAACTGTACCTATCATTGACAACTATATGAATTTATCATTAATATTATCCCCCTCTCATAGTCTTTGCAATAAGTTTATTTATTATCAGTTAATGTTTACATAATTAGCATTCTAATGGATCTGGTAAATGATTATTTACTGGACTATCAACTCCGATCGAAGTATCAATAATAATTATACTGTATGTACATTCAAATGGTTTATACCTATAGTCAATTTATTTTAATGAGGCGCCTTTGCACTGACTCGCAGCAGTGCCCTTTTAGCTCGGAAAAGTATAATGATCGCTGATTGGTTAGAATTATCTTATCCAACCAATCAGCGAGCAGGAAACATTTCCGAGCTAAAAGGGCACCGCTGAGTCCGTGCTAATCTGCCTCTCTAAAAAAAATTGACTATAGTTATGTAGATTTAGATAGATCGGCAGTTAGGGTTAACGAAAAATACCCTGATAGTCAGGTATTTAAATATCATGTCACTGTCAGTTTATAGAAAACATTCATGAAAGATATCGGGAGGAAATTATTATTTCGAGCTTTATCCCACATATTCTGCGCGTGCATACACACACACACACACACACACATATATATATATATATATATATATATATATATATATACAGTGTATATATATATATATATATATATATATATATATATATATATATATATATATATATATATAAATTCTGTGTATGTATGTGTGTAGAGAGAAAGAGAGAGAGAGAGAGAGAGAGAGAGAGAGAGAGAGAGAGAGAGAGAGAGAGAGAGAGAGAGAGAGAGAGAGAGAATAAATATAGTTTTGTTTAACTGTAGCCAAGGTATTTCATTGGTCAAGATAATCCCATATGTGCCACCGATCCTGTTGCATAATAGAAGCACCGGTCTGCATTATAACTACGTGCAGTATACGTTTTACCTCTGCTACCTTTATTAATCAGTGATTTACCTGGATTAAGCGAAGAAACCCATACGAGATTATGAAGTAATGTTGAGGCAATTTCATTATGAAAGATATAGGCTCAAGTTAAGAGTGCATTATTATTATTATTATTATTATTATTATTACTTGCTAAGCTACAACCCTAGCTGGAAAAGCAGGATGCTATAAGCCTAGGGGTTCCAACAGGGAAAATAGCCCAGTGAGGAAAGGAAACAAGGAAAAATAAAATATTTTAAGAATAGTAACATTTAAATATTTCTTATATAAACGATAAAAACTTGAACAAAACAAGAGGAAGAGAAGTAAGATAGAATAGTGTGCCAGAGCGTACCCTCAAGCAAGAGAACTGTAACCCAAGACAGTGGAAGACCATGATACAGAGGCTATGGTACTACCTAAGACTAGAGAACAATGGTTTGATTTTGGAGGATTTTACTGACTATGAATATGATTCTAGTTATTCTTTCTTAAAAAGAGAGAAATAAGCAGCCCTGTAAAATTTGTAAAGCAAGTAAAACAGACTATGAAAAGGATGGAAGGGAACAAAAGGTGTCCGTTCCTGAGGCTGAAAGGATGCTGTAAAAACAAAGAGAAAACCCCGACTGCGCTGCCAAAAGTGCAATGTGAATGGCATAAAATGAGAGTGAAATGGTGTTGAATGAGAGAGAATGACTTGGAGAAAAGCGAAATGAAAATAGAGGAGTTTAAAAGAAAGTGGGGAAACGAGATTGCGCTCTTAATTTTGCTGAAGATGTCCCAGTGAATTAAATCAGTGAAATATATGTTCAGGCGAAAAGTAAATAATGGTGATTGATGATGGTAAATGCT
>NC_090766.1:12889382-12919382 GCF_036898095.1 Palaemon carinicauda | reverse complement strand
ATACCAGCACAACTGTTGCACCCTAAGAGGGGAAGAAGTGAAAAAATTTTCAGCCATTCTTTCTTTCCATTCTAAACTTACATCGCAACCACTATTCAGACATGATGCTACTTGCCCTTTGAGTGTAGCCGAGCTTGCTACACCACCTGTTGAGTGGCTACCACTGGTCCTGGGGAAAAGGTATCTAAGGACCTGTGGGTATGTGAACCAAAGATGGACAGAGAAGGTCATCTGGAATTTCCAGACTCCAATCTTCATGATCTGCCCCACAGACAGTCTTCTGGAAGGCTAAGGTTGAGCTAGTACTTGCATGTGAGCCCTCACTCACAATTTGCTTATATTAAAATGTAATTATCAAAATTTACAATAGCAGAAGAAACTGCATTTTCTTGTAGGGATCAATGTTTTTGGCTTATTGAGTTACTTTTTCTAATTACCCTGTAACTATGAAAGCAAGTGGATTTTTCACAAAATATTTCGTACTGTATACGTATTCTCCACCGTCTTACAAAGCTTGGTGAATTTTTGCAGGATTCTGCATTTTTTCCTCCTATACTCCCATATATTGGCATACCGGCCGGGCCCCTTAATGTCAGCAGCCACTCCTCAGTTCATGAAAAAAATGCAAAAATCCTTGTATAGAACTGTGCACTTCACAGTTCCAGCTGCACAGTGTTTGTCTATTGTGCCCATGAACACAGGAAGCTGCACAGGTGACAGACTGTAAAAGAGCACTGCCACTCCAGCAGTGCTGACTATGGCGTGTTGGTCAAAAGTAGTTATTTACTTTTACTCACCTGTTGTTAGAAAAGTGTACCATATTCTTGAATGTGAAAAAGAGTAGAATTAGATTATTATCCTACTTCCAGCTACTCTCATTTGATTACTGTAATATTTTATCAGTTCTTTTACACTTTTGTGGGGTTCTCTTGATAATTCCCATGAATACAACAGAGGCAGAACGCCCCTTTCAAGTGAAAACAATAAAAACTTTTCTAAGTACTATGAATTCTGAAAGACTAAATGCACTTACAATCCTTTCAATGGAGAAAAATTTCCTCCTCATCCAGAGCAGCACCCTAACTAACCTATGCTATGAGCCGCCACTGCCGCCTTCACTTGAGAGAATGAGGGCTGTTAACTTCGTCCTCATTATCTGAAGGAAGGTGGGGTGTTGCGAAGTCAGTTGCCACCTGACCAAAGGTCTAATCAAGACATAGCATGATGGCTAGCCACAGATGCAGATTCCATTGCAGTGGATTCAAAGGCTGAAAAGGCATCCTAGTATTTCAGTCTCCACCGACGACCCCTTTGTCAGCAGCTCTATTATGTCACTGATTGGCAAAGGGATAGGTGGAGCATCTTCCAGGGAGTAGAATCTACATTGTCTAGACAGCGTTGGAGGAGAAACACAACCAGATTGGCTAGACTGCAGAGAATTCTTCAATCACACAATCTGGAGGTCTACTTGGTTAAAGACTGCCCTTGCTAATCTCGACCAAGGTTCATAATTTGAGATTCGGTTAGGAACCTAGCAAAATGCCGGAGCAAGGTCATTAATGTAATACTCCTATGGGCTTAGATGATGCCTCCCTGAGCTCAAGCTTCTGAATCAGTGCCAATACCTTGACGAAGTTCAACTTTGCATTAGGGTTGTCTGTCTCTGCAGGCAGAGGATCCTGATCTGAAGTGTAAGCGTCTGATGTATCCCGAAAAATCCTCCTCCTAGCGGAGGGTTTCGCTCGGGAGGAAGGGATTTCCACCAACATAGCATTGGACCGATTAGAACCTAACACTGAACAGGGTTGGTAGTCCTCCAACAGAACAGCTGAAGTGCGACTCTTCCCCTTAACAGTCACTCCACAGACAGTAGCAATAATCGATTTTCCTCCTCAGGCAAGATCTTTCAGGAGCCAATGCTTTCTGGTCTTTTCTCGATTAGAAGGAGCTTGTAGTTGGACATGGCAACTTTACGCTCTGATCAAGTCAAAAACAGCCTAATTCGAACTTGGGGAGGAACAAAGAGGAACCACATGGAGTGGAACTAACTTACTTTGAGAATTTCCAGTGTTGTACTGCTTCCGACTCAAGAGGCCTTAGAAGAGGTTTCCCTCCTCCATTTGGAAGAACTTTGAGTCTTCTTCAATGCCTTGGACCAAGGGGTCCAAAGGCTGGATGTCTTCTCCATGGGAGTCTAGTCACCATGGGACCAAGTCTTCCTATAGGGAGAGGAAAATTTTTGGGTAGACTGGGCCTCACTGGTCTTTGTTTCGCAAGGAAGATGCTGCCCTTTTCTCTCTACATTCCCAGGAATGAGGGGAGCAAAACTGAGGAGATCAACCGCTAGAGTGTGGTCGTGGGGTTTGAACATACTTTTTGTCAGATTAGGGCGATTGTGATTGCGGACCCTGAGTGCATTTGGTGGAAGTGCAGCTTACGGAACTCCTGCTGTGATCAGAGAGCCCGTAATCACCAATCCAAATGACATTTAGAAGTGCGAGTCTTCCCCTCTCTAGAGAGAGAGGGGAGGGAGAAGCTCTGAATCTTAATTCGTGGAGATCGAAAGACTATTGTGACTGTAAAGACCCAGGCCAAGTGGATTTAACAAATGGTAATCCTTTTTCCGCGAAAGAGCAGAGAGTGCTTCTCCTCCTGCTCCTTCCATTATTATTTTTTTTTTTTTCACTACTGGTGGAAAATGTGTCTTTTAGTTCAGGTGGGTTTACTGCAATAACAATAATGTTATGAGGTTTGCACAAGGCATCGTCATCAATAACATTCGAAAAACCTTTTAACATACTGTGTACATGCCTTAGATTTTCATTATTTTACTCCAGTTCAACTATCATTTCTGGCAGCTATAAAAAACCAGTCATTGTGATAAAAAAAAACAGTTACCACGATAGAACACAGTAATTGTAATGAAATTCAATCAAAACACTGGAGCTTGTTTGCCCGGTCTTAAGTATGCATAAAAACCCAGATTTTTCAGCCCCTCTTTCCATGGTTGTATGTAGCCATGTCCAACACACTAAGAAAACTACATTATTTAAATGAGCGCATTTACCCGTATAAAGGTACGCTAAATTAACTTTCACTAATCTGCTTCACGATAGCTCTGTTCAATTGTGATTTAACACAATCTCATCCTTTGTGTTCTGTCAAGCAGAATATGCTTGCTATACAATTCAACCCTGTGGGATAGTATTTTCATGTTTTAATTACCAAACCTACCACTTTGAACAATTGGTTTTTGCTTCACTTGATTTAATATCTCATTTTTCCAATATTCTGGCAAGTGGAGTAAACTTTGCTAAGCCCGTTAGCACCTTAGGCTAGTAATTATAGTAGTTTATATAATTTAGACTGATTAAACCCTTGGATACGCAAACGTACAGAGGTGAATACATAAATAACAGAAGGGCGAGTTCAATGGGACAAGTTGTGGTCTTGCGCTCCAGGCTGTTTGAACATGGACTGCTTTCATTTCCAATTATATATCAGACTAAACAGACCAAACCCTTTCCTACCCTAACGCTTCATTATTAATTTAAATACATGTAAAATCTGAGCTTCAATTACATTGTATATTCCAATATTGAATACAAATAAGCAAGAGGTTTGGAATATAAAACATTGGACCCTTTATTCTGTTTGAACATGTAACTTACAACAAAGGCACAACCTATCGCATTTTTTTCTGAGCTACCAGGAAGGGAGGCAGCTCATGCAGTAGGTGCCTAAACGAAAGTAGCAAAACTGGGATTCAAAATGTAGCGTATTTGTACAGATTTTTAGCGAGAGTACTTAAATTTTTAGTGAGTACTTAAATTTGATAACTTGCTGGCAGAGCTATTGTATAGAATTACCTACTCTTCTAATATAAAAACAAAGGCCAAATTCTCACCAGGGCACTAACTACGGCAATGAGGGAATTGAATGAGGGATTAGTATATTGCCTACAATAGGGGAGGACAATAAAAAATTCCTCAAAACTGCTTGGCAAAGGTTGGGGGTAGCATTCCTTCCCCTACGGAGCCTTCCATAGGACAGAGCCTCGGAAGAAACAGTAGGTGAAACAGCCAGCTTTATCTTTAAAGGGAATAATTAGAGAATTTCTTCAGCATCAGCTTGGGCATACCCTCTAATGCCGAAAATCCCTCAGACTAAGCGAATTTCAACCACTGTACAATGGGCCACTCCCTACACTATTCACGGGGGATGATTGTCCCAATCATATCCCTACAAAAACCACAAAGCACATGGAGGTCAACCTCAGGCTTATTCGTATAGCAGCCACACCTGCATCCTGCCTTGCCAAGCCAATGCTGCAAGTCTAGCTTAGAGCCAGACATTGTAACCTAGCACATACCAACACGTGAAGGCAATTAATAAAAAAAAAAAAAAAAAAAAAAAAAAAAAAAAAAAAAAAAAAAAAAAAAAAAAAAATTCCGTGGGATCAGCAATGTATGTCCATATTGAGCTGCAGCCAATGATAAAGTAAGGGTTGCCTAGCCTGTAGAGTGGGCAGAACTTAACTGCCACCGACTATGTTTACTTTCCTAAAAGTCTAACAGCAATTCCAGCTTTGCCAATGTTATACAATTATTCAAGTACGTGGGTTTGTATTAATAGTAGGAACAAATACACACTAAAAAATCTAGGCACAATTAGCCTAACCTAACAAACTAACGGAAGTCTTCATGGCTTAATATGGACTTTGTTACTTTGGTAAATACCTATAAAATTATAATTTAATAGCAAGCCGACTCACATTACAATAATTGAGATTTAATGTCACTCACAGCTTGACTGCAACTGGCTAACTCTAGCCATTGGCAAGAAATAATTACTGTGTATCTGCCAAAGTCCTGTCAGCTAATATATGCCAATCAATCTTAAAAAGTTAAATTTCTTTAAAACCCAACAAAAACCGACCCAGACTAGTGTAATTTATTAAAGACCTAAAACTATTTTCCCCACATTCCTTGAGTTTAAAATATCACAATCCACATGGATCCTGGAGAAAAAAAAAAAAAAGAGAGCCACTTGTGGTTTAAAAAACCCGAGGTATGCTACATTTCACTTTTTTGGTAGTTAATACTTCCCAAATTCGAAATACAGACATTAAAAACAATTTTTAATGACTGAAATTGCTATAAAGAAAAACATATAGGTAGAAACTTACCACAGTGATAAACTCTGAAATCTGGTGTCAATTTACGAAAATACAGGTATGCAAAACAGGTGGCCATGTTAGAATTGTAAACCGGTTCAGCAGCAGCTATAAATAACAAATGTTAGTTAGTTTAGGTGGCGCTAGTGCTAAGTGATGACGTCAAATGTCCCGCAAGGACACTGAAGTGACTGAACTAACAGGAGAGGACCTTCACGAACGTCAGCGTTGTTCAATAAAGTCAAATAAGAGTTTATAGGGAAAAATTATTTACAAACTTGTCGCTACTGAGTCAGTTACTATCAAAATGTTAGAACATTTATAAAGTGCATTTTTATAGGTCAACGATTGTCATCGACTTCTTATTCTTTGATCCAAAGCCTTAATAATGATTTGTAAACTTTGAGACTGGAAAAAAAAAGTTCCGACATGGATCCATGATAGATCGCCACATATAATCAAGGATATCCTCATATATCGGTATTTCCCATATTTACAAAACTTCATAATAAAACTAAACAATAGTTACAAAAATTATAGTAACTGACAACTAAAAAACCGAAACAGATGATCTCCCACTTTTTATGAACTATAAAAGGAGGTAGGCTATATCTAAATGAAATAATTTATAAGGATTTGTTGGTAAGCATTACAGTTTTGTCGAGTAAAAAGTTAAAAATTATATACATATCTACTTAACAACATGGAAAAAACGATTGTTGCGAGTCTGAATATTTTTATAAATTATTATCTACGTTATTGACAAGATTTGATTATCTTCAATATAAAGTTTCCCTGATTATGCAACAAAATAGGGGTAAATTTGTCGGAATCTTTTAACATCGGTGTTGACAAACATTTTGGTTCATTTTCCTTAAACCCATGAGCCTCGGGAAAATAAAATGGACGAAAATTTTCATTGATGAAATTTTACCACCGTGAGGTAATTTCCTGTCGAAACGAATGGATGAAGTTTATCTACCAGTGTCTCTTTAAAAAATGGTTACATTTATTTTTTATGTCCAGTGACTTACAACTCTCTCTCTCTCTCTCTCTCTCTCTCTCTCTCTCTCTCTCTCTCTCTCTCTCTCACACACACACACAAACTAAACCAATTATTACCAATGAATATCAAGTTATATAGGTATATTGTTTTATTTGAACGCCAGAATCTGGGTCAGTTGTCTATGCATTTGTCTGATAAGAATAATGACGTCATATCCAGAACTAGATTTTCAGATTCCCGTGTCTTAGAAGTCTTAATCACTCGTAATGTATATCACAAGAAAGTCAGAAACTTTCCTCTTGAATAATTATATCTAGACCTCTCATATAATACTGTAGGCTATACTAAAATTATTTCTGGATTGACCAGAATAATGTTGTTCACAAACAAAATATAAACAAAATATTCCCGATTGACTTTGGCAATATATTCGCCATTTACTTAATATTGCGATTACTTTCAAAGTACTGTGGCATATTCTTACTTTGATGTAGTTTACCCAAAATGTTACGGATTCATCCTTGGGTCATACCCAAACATACTATATGTAAACAATGGGTGTTTAAAAATTTAAAGGCCGCTCGTGAATGGCAGAGGCAAGGGACAGTGGTAATACCCTGGCTAGTACAGTAGTAACGTGTTTGCCTGGCATTAGCATGGCGGCTGATCGAACCCGCCTGGGACAGTGAGTTTAAGCCGTTTACTAGGGAGGCCACGGCTGTGGTTAGGCACCATAGTGAGGGTTATGCTTGCCCGGCTAACGTTCTGATCAGCATCTATTCTGATGAAACTGGAACTGAATCCAGACACCTTTAACCTTTGGCAGGACAATGCCCTAGAGGGAGACCATTTAATACATATGATCAGCGACCAGGGTCCTCGCCACTCAAGCTAGGACCAGGGAGAGCAAGGCTATGGCTGCTGATGACTCAGCAGGTAGATCTATAGGCTCCATTAAACCAACCCCATCCTTGGTTCACAAGGAGGGCAAGGGTACAGACATTACAAGAAACTATCGAACATAAGCGGGACTCGAACCCCAGTCTGGCAATCTCCAGGCAGGAACTTGTCCAGTAACATTATCTACAAACTATAACTATTTACTCTAGTATTTTGATTTGCTATAGGCCTACCTCTATATCATGCTACTTTATTTTATAAAATATTTGCAATTTTTATAATTTTCTTAACCATCAGCCCAACACTACGGTAGGAGAGAGAGAGAGAGAGAGAGAGAGAGAGAGAGAGAGAGAGAGAGAGAGAGAGAGAGAGAGAGAGAGAGAGAGAGAGTTCAATGGACAATAAAACCTAAACAAAAATCGGCCTAAACTTGCTTTTCCGCCTACCGGGCAACGAAGCAGAAAGTTATAAAAGTGAAACGCCCCGAACCAGGTCTATGAAGCGGCAAATTGGAGGTCACTACGCCAGTGCCATGATCTATGCCAAATAATTTCCTGATCACGTGACTCACACACCCTATGTCCTCTTAAAATGGCGGGATTCTCTTTGGCACAAACCCAGCCAAATCTAACAACTTTGCTGCCGGTATTATTATTATTATTATTATTATTATTATTATTATTTGCTAAGCTACAACCCTAGTTGGGAAAAGCAGGATGCTATAAGCCCAGAGGCTCCAACAGCGAAAATAGCTGAGTGAGGAAAGGGAACAAAGTGTATGAGGATAGAGGAGATTATGTAATGAATAGGCCAGACTATTCGGTGTGTGAGTGTATAGGCAGAGGGAAAATGAACCGTAACCAGAGAGAAGGATCCAATGTACTACCGTCTGGTCAGTCAAAAGACCCCATAACTCTCTAGTGGTAGTATCTCAACGGGTGGCTGGTGCCCACAATAGACAGCAATTTAAAATCTCGAACAAAAGATGTAGGCTTATATATGTTTTTATATATTAAAAACTATTTATCTGATTGTTTGGGGGTGTTACGTGGTCGTATTGTCCATTGTCAAAATCAAACCCTTGTTCTTCAGTCTTGGGTAGTGCCATAGCCTGTCTGTATCATAGTCTTCCACTGTTTTGGTTGATACTGTAGTGCACACTCAGGCACACTATTCTATCTGTTTCCTTATCTCGTTTCCCAACAGGGTTATTTCTCCTGTTAGAGCCCTTTGGCTTATAGCATCCTGCTTTTCCAACTAGGACTGTAGCTTAGCAAATAATAATAATAATAATAATAATAATAATAATAAGAGAGGGGCACTCGATACAGCGCAGACCTCCGCGGCGACAGCTTATTGCTCGACCTTTTGCTCGCCCTTGACCTTGACCTTTGACCTTAACATGTATTAATTGGCTTGGATTTTCATACACTCAAATATGAACTAGATTTGAAGTCTGTGACAACGATGTCCAACCTTAAGCTGATTACGTGAATTGGACAATTTGCTTGACCGTGACCTTGACCCTCCAAAAGTTATTAATTTCCAATTTTTTACATAACTGTTAATCCCTGCAAGTTTCATTACTCTACGATTAAAATTGTGGCCAGGAAGCGGTTCACAAACACATACACACAAAAACAAAAACAGTGGGTAAAATATGACATCTTTCCAACTTCGCTGGCGGAGGTAAAAATTAGCAGCCTATTTTGATTTTTTTTTTTTTTTTTTTGTAATGTGCCTTTAAATGGAACATTGCACTTAAGAAGTCTGTTAGGAAAAACATGATTGTTGAAAAAAGCTACAGGAAATATTGCGCGCAAATGTGGTCGTTCCTTGATGGAGAAGGAAGGAAAATGAACGGAAATCTGTCTGTAAAAATGGGGAGATAATATACCCGTATGTGCCCAACGTTTGAGAGACAAGGATCACGTTAGAAACTTCAGGTCACTATTACAGATTGATAACTAAAAGTCACAGCAATATCAGCCAGAAGTTGAAGAAGACTAAATTCCTTACCAAGGATATCGCGCTGATTAATGGTGTACTTTGTGGAAATATATAAAAATAAACTAGAGGGACACTCAATAGAAAGTATGAATTCGCCACACAAAGCAGTCTTGTTTTGTCCTTAACTCCACTGCATGCTCGTACTTCGATGGGTTTTCTTTAAAACCTAATGGATTGGGACGTGGGTCATAATCCACACATGTCCACTAAGTTTCGTTGAAATTGATTCTGTTGTTTTGGCGTAATGTTGTTCACAAACAAAATATAAACAAAATATTCCCCATTGACTTTGACAATATATTTGCCGTTTACTTAATATTGAGATTACTTTCAAAGTACTGTTGCATACTTTTACTTTGAAGTAGTTTATCCAAAATGTTACGGATTCATCCTTGGGTCATACCCAACATGGCAACCAAATTTGGTCAAAATCGGTGCGATAGTTTGTGTGTAAAGTTGCTCACAAACAAACAAACAAATAAGCAACGACAAGGGTGAACACATACCCGTCGCTCAAACCATCCAACGACGCTTCAGGCAATTCGATGGAAGTATTCCATCCCGACGATTCCTCCACATCACAAAATGTGGAGGACCGATCAACACGAATGTCCGTCTAGAAAATTGAAATTCAACTTCCAGTAAGCAGCAGTTTCAAGTGTCTTTTATACAATAGTTAGAATCTCGCCGGCCTAACTGAAGACTCTCTTGTTTTCTAAGTGTTTTGGCAATCTGGATTTGACCATTTAACACGAAATACACAGTGCAATACTCTAAATACCAAAGAATATACACGCCAAACAGATCTTGTGGGTCTTGTAGAGCGTAGGAATCCTTTATGTGATGGAATAGAACCAGGAAAACAGCTCTTAAAAGAAGTCTTTGCTCTTTAAGGCCCTTTCAGACGAGGGGCAATTTGGACTAAGGGTGACTATGAAGTGTATAGATGTCAGAGACGAGGAAACCACGGGCAAACTATCATAGAGTGCTCGTGTCCGTTGAGGCACTGGAGGGGGGCCTGACTGTTGTCTGACAACTTTGCCTGCACTCTGGTCTGAAGGTGACTAACTGCACCACCTCTTTACGATGTCCACATGTCAATAGAAGCTTTGGAGATCTTTGCACATACTGAAAATAGTGTTTTATATTAGCATATATTTCTTTGATTATTGTGGACTGGTGCTTTTAAGGCCTGGAACAAAAATGAAAATTTGTCACGACTTTACAAATTAAATGGTAATTCACTTATCAAATCAGTAATTTGAATGGTCCTTATACATACCAAGCGCCATAAGACAACACAATATCAAAGAAAAATCGCATTACGTAAATAAGTGACTGTCTTCTGATTATAAAGAATTTGAACAGTATTCTCGTCATTTAAATATCGACAAACTGGGGTTTAGCTATCTCAAATCAAAACTAGTATTTATACTTAGTGAAGGTAAATTACAAATATGAGTTTGTGAATATGAGAGAGAGGGTCATGGAGCGGCACGCTTTCCGTCCGAATACCGGACCAAATAAATAAACAACATCAGTAAACAATTAAAAAGAAGGGAATCTTACTGGACAATCTTGGCGTAGTAGTACCTTTACCAAGAAAAAGTAGTTTATTTATTTATTTTTTTAATTATGTCTCTGAGAAACCTTCCATATTTTTCTTTACCATGACACCAACTAAACAATAACATCCCTGTCTCCCTACATTAATTGCATATTATTATTATTATTATTATTATTATTATTATTATTAGTAGTAGTAGTAGTATTATTCTCGGAAGACAAAGAACCTCATGAAAAAACGAAGAAATCTCAAGCCCCATCAACAGTGCGGGAGAAAATTGAAGCAGCAGAACTAAACAAAACTATACAGAAAAAGCAACGAGAAGACCTTCGCAATAAAACGACAAAAATAATTGAAGATGTCATCAAACAAGACAGAGGGTTTAAAACAGCAAAAAGAAAACTCGGCCAAGGGAAGCTGCAATTCACTGGGGTGCTAGAAGAAGACGGATCCCTTACAACCAACCGTGATGGAATAGCTAAGCGAGCAAGAGAGTACTACCAAAAGCTTTACTCCTCAGAAAGACCTCGTTACCAACTTCGTGAAAGAGCAAATCAACACCCATCTCATCACTTTCCAGAGATCACAGCAGGCGAGGTGCGACTAGCTGTTAAGCAAATGAAGAAGGGGAAAGCACCGGGACCAGATAACATCACGTTAGACCTAATAGCAGATGCTGATGAGCCAATCCACGTCAGACTGGCGCGACTATTCAATGAATGTCTGAAGAGGAGCAAAACCCCAGAAGAGTGGAATAAAGCTATCCTCATTCTACTCTACAAAAAAGGCGACCCCAGGGACATAACCAACGGCCTATCAGCCTCCTTAATGTTATTTATAAAATTTTCACCAAAGTTATCACCAACCGAATAGTAGGAAAGCTTGATGAAAATCAGCCTAGGGAACAAGCGGGCTTTAGAAGAGGCTACTCCACAATTGACCATCTACAAACAGTAAACCAAATCATTGAGAAAACAAATGAATATAAGATACCACTAGTAGTAGCACTTGTAGATTACACCAAAGCATTTGACTCGGCTGAAACTGAGGGGGTCATGTCAGCGCAGGAAGAACAGGGAGTTGACTCAGTTTACATTAATGTACTCTGTCACATCTATGACCATGCAACATCCTTTATTCGCCTCCACAAGGACTCTGAACCATTCCAACTCAAGAGAGGTGTCAGACAAGGTGACACTAGCTCACCCAAACTGTTTACTGCCTGCCTGGAGAGAGCTTTCCGACAACTCAACTGGCAAGAAAAAGGAATAAAAATAGATGGAGAATATCTAAGTCACCTAAGATTTACTGATGACATCATTATCATTGCTCACACCAAAGAAGAGCTTCAACATATGCTCAACGAGCTAAATGAAGCAAGCAAATCAATTGGCCTCCACATGAACTTCCAAAAGACCAAAGTCATGAGCAATAAATATACTGAAAATGCAGATGACATACTTGAAATTGAAAACCAACAAATTGAGGAAGTGGACCACTACATCTACCTAAGACAACGAATCTCTCTACATGACGCCTGTAAAGAGAGCGAAATAAAAAGAAGAATAACCCTCGGTTGGCAAGCGTTTGGAAGAGCCAGTACAGTGTTAAAAAATAAGAAGATTCCTATCATCTTAAAAAGGAAAGTCTATGATCAGTGTATCCTCCCCACTGTCACCTATGGGGCCGAAACTTGGAATCTAACAAAAAAGCTTTCCCTTAAATTACGAACAATGCAGAGGGCACATGAGAGAATTATGCTAAATCTAACATGGAAGGATAGAAAAACAGCTAAATGGATACGTCAAAAAACTAAAGTAATGGATATCCTTGAAACCATTAGCAAGCTCAAATGGAACTGGGCAGGGCACATTGCCAGGATGACAGACAACCGATGGACATCACGAACAACCTTCTGGACACCCCGAGGATACACAAGAAACCGAGGAAGACAAAAAACCCGCTGGCGAGATGACTTAGACCAACATAAGCAACAGTGGCACAGAATTGCTTGCGATAGAAGTCTGTGGAGAAACCTGAAGAAGGCCTACATCCAACAAAGGACTTTTGAAGACTGAAATTATTATTATTATTATTATTATTATTATTATTATTATTACTTGCTAAGCTAAAACCCTAGTTGGAAAAGCAAGATGCTATAAACCCAAGGGCCCCAACAGTGAAAATAGCTCAGTGGGGAAAGGAAACTAAGAAAAATAAAACATTTTAAGGACAGTAACAACATTAAAATAAATATTATCTTCTCTACTTACGTAAGGAATGGAGAGAAAAGGTGTCCTTAATCCAGTAATACAGCGGTATTTGAAACCTAAAACGAGCTTAATGTCTTAAATGAGACTTTGATATGCTGAGATAAATATTTCAAAGTCGTAACAGCAAGAAAAGTCAACGCATTTTTATGTGGAAATTATTTTTCCATTCCTATACACAAAGTTCAAGACTCGTGAAGAAAAATAATGACTCTAAAATGCTAATGGTTTCTCACAAATTTAGGAAAGCGCAAACGAAAGGCGAAAATGATTTATAGCATTTTATTACAACATTATGGTGAAAATGACAAATAATAATGCGTCTCACCTTAAGAAGTAGCTTACTTGAACACTGAGTATTTAGAACTGTTACACCGATTATGTTAAAAGGATTGAAATATTAACTGTCGTAACGCTAGTTCTATTTTCATTATTACGAGAAGGAGAGGGAGACCACAGCGAAGGTGGGTGGACTGTATCAAGGATGACCTTCGATCAAAGGGATTAACCGGTGATGAGGTGTGAGACAGAGGTAGATGGAGAAAGCTAACCAGAAACATCGACCCCACATAGAAGTGGGAAAAGATGTACACAAAGAAGATGATTCTCCTAAAAGAACTGCTTACCGTAGCTAGATATGGCACTACCAAAGACTAGAAACCAATGGCTTGATTTTGGAATGTCCTTCTCTTAAAAGAACTGTTTATCGTAGCTAGATATGGCACTACCCAAGACTGGAGAATAATGGTTTGATTTTGGAGTGTCCTTCTCCTAAAAGAACTGCTTATCGTAACTAGATATGGCACTACCCAAGACTGGAGAATAATGGTTTGATTTTGGAGTGTCCTTCTCCTAGAAGAACTGCTTATCGTAGCTAGATATGGCACTACCCGACTAAATAACAATGACCTGATTGTGGAGTGCCCTTCTCCTAAAAGAACTGCTTATCGTAGCTAGATATGGCACTACCCAAGACTGGAGAATAATGGTTTGATTTTGGAGTGTCCTTCTCCTAGAAGAACTGCTTACCATAGCTAGATATGCCACTACCCGACTAAATAACAATGACCTGATTTTTGAGTGTCCTTCTCCTAGAAGAACTGCTTACCATAGCTAGATATGCCACTACCCGACTAAATAACAATGACCTGATTGTGGAGTGCCCTTCTCCTAAAAGAACTGCTTATCGTAGCTAGATATGGCACTACCCAAGACTGGAGAATAATGGTTTGATTTTGGAGTGTCCTTCTCCTAGAAGAACTGCTTACCATAGCTAGATATGCCACTACCCGACTAAATAACAATGACCTGATTGTGGAGTGCCCTTCTCCTAAAAGAACTGCTTATCGTAGCTAGATATGGCACTACCCAAGATTAGAAAACAATGGCTTGATTTTGGAGTGTCCTTCTCCTAGAAGAACTGCTTACCATAGCTAGATATGCCACTACCCGACTAAATAACAATGACCTGATTGTGGAGTGCCCTTCTCCTAAAAGAACTGCTTATCGTAGCTAGATATGGCACTACCCAAGATTAGAAAACAATGGCTTGATTTTGGAGTGTCCTTCTCCTAGAAGAACTGCTTACCATAGCTAGATATGCCACTACCCGACTAAATAACAATGACCTGATTGTGGAGTGCCCTTCTCCTAAAAGAACTGCTTATCGTAGCTAGATATGGCACTACCCAAGATTAGAAAACAATGGCTTGATTTTGGAGTGTCCTTCTCCTAGAAGAACTGCTTACCATAGCTAGATATGCCACCACTCGACTAAAGAACACTGGTTTGGTTTTGGAGTGCCCTTCTCCTAGAAGAACTGCTCATCGTAGCTAGTTATGGCATTACCCAAGACTAGAGAACAATGGTTTGATTTCGGAGTGTCCTTCTCCTAGAAGAACTGCTTATTGTAGCTAGATATGGCACTACCCAAGACTAGAGAACAATAGCTTTATTGTGGAGTGTCATTCTCCTAGAAGAACTGCTTATCGTAGCTAGACATGGCACTACCCAAGACTGGAGAATAATGGCTTAATTTTGGAGTGTCCTTCTCCTAGAACTGCTTACTGTAACTAGATATGGGACTACCCAAGACTAGAGAACAATGGCTTGATTTTGGAGTCTCCTTCTCCTAGAAGAACTGCTTACTATAGCTAAAAAGTCTCTTCTACCCTTGCCTTAAAAGAAAAAAACAAAACTGCACTTGAGTGCCCACTTATTCTACTTACTTTAGCCACGCCAGTTTTCACATGGTGTGAGACTGTGTGTGTCTGTGTTTGTGTATGCCTCTGTGTGTGTGTGTGACTGCGTATGCTTGAGTCTGTGTGCCTGTGTGTGTTTGTGCTTTAAAAATGACCGTTCGTCTAAGGAATAACAATACATATTGTAGGTGAAATCGAAGGCAGAAGTATACAAAGCGAACACGTCTCTTATGTGCATTAAGAAAACGAACACTCCGTTGCCGGCCAGGGTGATATGTCGCAAGGGCGGGAAAGGGGTAAGAGATGGAGGGGGAGGGGGGGGGGGGGGGTTGCCCGTGACAACAAACCGCCATGGTAATCCGAGCCATAAACGTTATGAACAACAGGGCTAAGTTTTTTATAGTCTCGTTGGACCATGAGTTTCAAAGACAATCCAACGCTATTGCCCAAATTAGCATATTCCCCCTTTATTCAAATAGACCGAACGCATGAAGGGCAGGAGAGGGGGATGGGAGTCACTGAGGGAAGGGAAGGGATCACTGAGGAGGGGGAGGGGGCTTGCTGGAAGTGGTATGAACGCCAAAATCATAAGATTTTTGGGGGTTCCTTTTCAATCACAGTTGCATTTTTTGTTGCTGTGATTGTTTACGATATTCCCGTTTTTTTATCTGAGCAGGAGTATGAGTGGCAGGGTTGCCAGTTTTTCTAAATGAGAAAAGGCCAACTTCTAATCAAGAGAAACTTTAAAAGGCCAACTTCTAATCAAGAGAAACTTTAAAAGGCCAACCCATTGGTAGGAAAAAGCCAAATCTATAGTATTTAAGACCCGCCTTTTTCCATAGTACTAACGGCCAACCAATTTTTAAAAAAAAAGTCTAATGTTGAGTTTTTGGCCCGGAAAAAAGCCAAATTGGCAATCCTGATGAGTTGGAGCAATGTTATTAGAATATTCGAGCAGAGAGGTTCTACAGCAGAGCTGCATTTGATGTATTGAATACTTCGAACGTAAAAATCAATAAAATAAAGAATGATTTATGTACCATTAAGCATAAAGTATCAGGAAATAACCACCAAATTAAGGTTATATTAAGCATCACATCACCCACTATTCTACAACTTTGGGAAACCCCATTGGGGAATTGGGGCTTTATTATTATTATTATTATTATTATTATTATTATTATTATTATTATTATTAAGCTACAACCCTAGTTGGAAGAACAGGATGCTACAAGTCCAGGGGCTCCAACAGGGAAAATAGCCCAGTGAGGAAAGGAAGCAAGGAAAAATAATGTTTTAGGAACAGTAACCGAGAGGAAGTAGTCATACCCTGGTGGGAGGGGTACCCCGAAAGGTACACTCGGAAATCACTCTCTCCAACAAATTGCCGAACCACTGGGTTGTAGTTAGGAAAGGGGGAGGGGGTGGGTAGGGTTGAATGCGTGTGCGTCTGTGTGTATAGCTATCTAATATTTGGTTGCTATTTTTTGACGATCCGGGTACGCTAGTACACTAATAAAAAACTAAAACAATATAATACCACAGATTTTTCAAAATAATTTCATGGGACTTGATGTGCCCTCTCTGAGCAAGAGTCCGTGCCACAACACGGAAAGATATCTCGGGTTATTTAGTAAATATTAAAGGTTTAAAGGCCGCTCATGAATGACAGAGACAAGGGACAGTGATAATGCTCTCGAGACTGGCCATATATACATATGACCAAGGCCCAAGCCCCCTATCTACCCAAGGTAGGGCCAGGGAGGGCCAGGCAATGGCTATTGAAGACTCAGTTGGTAGACCTCTAGGCTCCCCGAAAGCCCCCATCACAAGGATGGTGAGGTCGCAGACACTACAAAAATCTATCGAGCTTGAGCAGGTCTCGAACTCGAGTCTGGCAGAACGCTAGGCAGGGACGTTTCCAATGGGTCACCACAATGATAAATTTTGATCAAGTATAGAAAGATGGAACCGAGGCACAAAATATTTCATTGAACTTTTCATTGAACTTTTGAACCCAATTTACTCACGACTGATTAGACTGAAGTAATCTTAAAGATCAAATGTTTCTCGAAAAAAAACGTAAATAAAATACACGTATTATTCAAAATGTAACTCGTAAGTAATCACCTTTTATTATTATTATTATTATTATTATTATTATTATTATTATTATTATTATTATTACATACATCCCTATTTGGAAATGCAGGACATTATAAGCCCAAGGGCTCCAACAAGGAAAAACCCAGTGACGAAAGGCAATATGGAAATCAATAAACTATACGAGAAGAACTGAACAATCAAAACACTAAAAGTTTTAAGAGATTTCCTAGAATACACCAAGTGTTTTTCAACGCTTCGGACATTAACATTCGTTCTTAACTCTCAAAAACTGAAGCAACGGTATTCTTTATTTATTCTTGGAATAACACTTGATCTACAGCTCTAAGTTTTCACAAGCGATCGAAAAGATTGAAGATATTAAGGCTTTCAAGAGGCAACTGAAGACTTGATTGTTTAGGGCGTCGATAATGTGAATTTGACACTAAACGAACAATATGCTGTGTGAAATGCTGAATGACTTGGAATGAAAATGATAAAATAACTGAAGGTCCTGTAGAGAGTAGGGTTCCCCTGCTGCATGGGACCAGAAAAGCAGTCCTTAGAGTAAGTACGAAACTATATAACAATGCACGACGTAATTATTATTGATATTACTTACCAAGCTACAACCCAAGTTGGAAAGGCAGGATGCTATAATCCCAGGGGCCCAAACAGGGAAAATATAAAATATTTTAAGAACAGTAACAATATTCAAATATATATTTCCTTTATATACTATAAAAACTTTAACAAAAACAAGAGGTGGAGAAATTAGATAAAATAGTGCGCCCGAGTGTACCCTTAAGCAAGAGAACTGAAAACCAAGAGCGGAAGACCATAGTACAGAGGTTATGGCAGACCCAAGACTAGAGAACAATGGTTTGATTTTGGACTGTCTTTCTCCTAGAAGAACTACTTACCATAGCTAAAGAGTCTCTTCTACCCCCTAAGTAGAGGAAAGTAGCCACTGAACAATTACAGTGCAGTAGTTAACCCCTTGGGTGAAAAAGAATTGTTTGGTAATCTTAGTGCTGTCAGGTGTATGAGGACAGATGAGAATCTGTAAAGAATAGGCCAGACTATTCAGTGTAGACAAAGGGAAACTGAACCGTAACCAGAGAGAAGCATCCAATGCAGTACTGTTTGGACAGTCAATGGATCCCATAACTCTCTAGCGGTAGTATCTCAACATTGTATAAGCGTGTATAAAACACGTGCGGTACAGTGCCAAGTGTAGATAAACTCTCCTTACAAGTTCAAGTTCCCTTTGACGGAGTAATGGACGACCTTCGATTTGCAACTCGCCAACCAAGGAGGAAAATAGCAGGAAAGATCCCTACCCCACGAATTCACAACCTCGGAGGCCAGGTGTACCGGTTTCAAATTACCCCCTCCAAATCTTACCCCCCGGTAATTTGAAACCGGATTCAAACTACCGGGGGGTAACTTGATACCGGTTTCAAGCTACCCCCGGGGGTAATTTGAAACCGGTTTTATGATACCCCCCTGGTTTCAAATTACCCCCTTCGTTTTTGCACAGGATCTCATCATTTATGAATATTAATAAATTGCTTTTGATCAGGGTCAACACAATCATTAGGTAATATGTATATACATATGTATATACATGTACTGTTTCACCTATTGGTATCGTTTATTAATATCCAGCCTTTATCCGTCTTATGTTTATATCTTAGCTAATAAATGTCGGATATTCCATTATCAGTCATGGGCGCATATTTGACCGAGACAGGAAGACGAGGTAAAATTTGATTTTGACGGTTATTTTTTCCATTATTTGAAACATTTCATAATTATATTGCAAGCAAATATTATATAAGGTATATATATATATATATATATATATATATATATATATATATATATATATATATATATATATATATATACTGTATATATATATATATATATATATATATATATATATATGTATATATATATATATATATATATATACTGTATATATATACAGTATATATATATATATATATATATATATATATATATATACTGTATATGTATATATATATATATATATATATATATATATATATATATATATATATATATATATATACTGTATATATATACAGTATATATATATATATATATATATATATATATATATATATATACTGTATATATATATATATATATATATATATATATATATATATACTGTATATATATATATATATATATATATATATATATATATATATATATAATACATGTATATGTATTTGTATGTATGTTGTAAATACTATATCATTCATGATATCTGTAAATAATTGACACTTTTAATAAAGCAAGATTGTAAGCAATTATAACAGTTTTAATAAAACATGATACAGTACATGCTGTTTGCTTCTACTGTACTTACATTGGTTGTTTGTATACGAAAACACCTGGACTACGGAAAAGCCATTACACTTTATAGCCCTCTATGGATGACATTGAACACAGCTTGTGTTAATCTCACAACTGTTGTTACTGATTTTAGCCTAAAGGCAGGCAGCTGTGTGTTATCATGGGCTAAATCAAATCCTTTTTAAACCATCTTCCAGAATAGTAAGTGATGGATTCGTGTATGGATTTTTTTTTCTCTGTTGTTGATCTCGAAATGGAAAATTATTGAAAAACGGTGTCATAAAATGTTTAAGAATTTTACCCGAAATGTATCAAAGAAAAAAAAAAAAAGACCTCGCAACATAGTCACCTGTACATTTCCATGCGGTTTATATAACACTTCTGCCCCTTTGTCATAACTCCATTCTTTCTTATTACTCATTTCATCAAATGACAAAACAGCAATACCTAGTAATCGAGACTTCATACCATCTTTAATGTCCTCTGGTTTAAAATGAATCGAGCTAACAGTAGCTTACACAACGTTAATTCTGTCTGCACGACGACATGCATGTTGGTAATTTATATTTGAGCTTTCATTTTTTTCGTGCATAGCATCCAAATACTACGAAGTTACTATGCATTATCAGTGACAGAATAAATGAATAAACAAAGAGATATATGGACACAAGGAAAGTCTGTAACTTCAAATATTGTGAATTAGGGAATTATATGACACTTTAGGTCTTAAATACGAAAATATCAACAATCACACGGACAGAAATAAAATAAAATCTTACCTCGCCTTTATCACAAAACCTTGAATTACAGTCTGTGACTTTTAACGTGTCATATAATTCACTAATACACAATTTTTGGTCTTAAATACCAGAATAAACTATTTTTCCTACGGGTGCGAAGCCAACAATAAATGCATGATACATATTTGCGATGTCACATGAATTATTTATCATTCGGATGAGGGGGTAACTTGAAAACAGAGGGGGTAACTTGAAACCGGTTTCAAACTACCCCCCGGTAATCTGAAACCGGTTTCAAGTTACCGGGGGGTAATTTGAAATGGGGGGTAACTTGAATCCTTTACACCGGGACATCACCCTACCTGGTCTGGCTGAACAACAACAGCTACCTGACAACTCCTACAGGTGTAAACGATCTGACTGTAGCAGTTTTCCAAGTAAAAAAAAAAAAAAAAAAAAAAAAAAAAAAAAAAAAAAAAACGTTACATTAATCATGTAACACCAGTTAATTCGATGAGCTAGATAAAGCTGCTAGAACGATGAAAGATAGAAAACAAAAAAGACTAGACAGAACAGAAAATAAAAAATAAACGTTATGCATAAGACAAATCGTCAATCAAACTGGTCATCAACGTTTTGTTAAACGTTTTCAAAACTAAACTTCCACAGGAAATTCTTGTTTTTTTTTTATTTTATTAAAACCCATTAAGGTAATTTGTCTTTTGGTTTTGACCAAGAATTACGGGTAAAATATTCATTACAGCAACAATCACTTACAAAGAAAAATGATTGAAAGCATTCTGTTGATGATAATTGGCTAAAGAAGTGTAAGACTTATTGTTATTTTCCTTACTCTGAATGTGATTGAATTTATAAACTCGCCTGAAAAGCGACGAATTTCGCAAGCAACCTTATACAGAATAAAAAGTGTATGGGAAAATAAACAACAAAACAAGCCCCCCACAAAAAAAAAAAAAAAAAAAAAAAAAAAAAAAAAAAAAAAAAAAAATAGCAATTCGCCACCATTTACAGAAAACAATTTCTATATTACATAAGTATACAGAAAGGCCATACGAACAAAATCCAGCAGCTCTTCTATAGGAGGAGACTCCAAAATCAAATCATTGTTTTCTAGTCTTGGGTAGTGCCATAGCTTCTGTACCGTGGTCTTCCACTGTCTTGGGTTAGAGTTCTCTTGCTTGAGGGTACACTCGGGCACACTATTCTATCTTATTTCTCTTCCTCTTGTTTTGTTCAAGTTTTTATAGTTTATATAGGAAATATTTATTTTAACATTGTTACTGTTCTTAAAATATTTCATTTTCCTTGTTTCCTTTCCTCACTGGGTTATTTTCCCTTTTGGAGCCCCTGGGCTTATAGCATCCTGCTTTTCCAACTAGGGTTGTAGCTTAGCAAGTAATAATAATAATAATAATAATAATGTCGCAGTAAGGATTGACAGGGTTTTTTTCTTTTTTGGGTAGTTTTAATCCGACAAAAGAAACTCAATGGTAAAATTAACCACAAAACATTAAAGGAAATGATGACAACCACAACGTTTGTATAACCAAGGAAGGTTATGAGTTAATGGATTCTACGTAGAACAAAGAAATTGGAGGAAAAACTTTAAGTCTTAGACTATAAGGTGCTTACTTAGTTTGGTAACTTCCTTACTATTTAAATGAAATTCGGAAGCTTTTATACACCAAGATGAAATCAAATGCATTCTGTGTAGCTGCTCCCGTTAGGAGTGACTGAGAAGAGCCTCTGTACCAAGGTCTTCCGCTGTCTTGGGTTAGAGTTCTCTTGCTTGAGGGTACACTCGGGCTCACTATTCTATATTATTTCTCTTCCTCTTATTCGTTGAAATTTTTATAATTTATATATGAAATATTTATTTCAATTGTTACTGTTCTTAAACATTTTATTCTAATTGTTAATTAATTCTTTTATTTCCTTGTTTCCTTTCCTCACTGGTCTATTTTCCCTGTTGGAGCCCCTAGGCTTATAGCATCTTGCTTTTCCAAATCGGGTTGTAGCTTAACAAGTAATGATAATGATAACTTTATTTCGACGGAGCATGAGTTTATATACAACCTGTTCCAAGGAAGAACGGCACAGAAACTTAAACAGAATGACGCAAGAAAATACCGGCTTCAACGGGTTATCAGTGCGAGGGAGAGCGATAAGGATAATATACAAAAGAAAACAGAAATACCGTTAGTGTACGAGCGTGTTTGATACACGTGCTGTACAGTTTTGACTGAGAACAGCCACTAGTGACTAGACTGAAGCCGAATTTATTCACGAATACTTAAAAGATCAGAAGACATTTTTTTCCTAATCATCATTTTCTAATCATTCCTTTTTTCGTTTCCTTACTGGGCTATTTTCCCTGTTGGGGCCCCTGGGCTTATAGCATTCTGCTTTTCCAATTAGGGTTGTAGCTTAGCAGTTAATAATGATAATAATAATAATAATAATAATAATATAATGCCAGACGAGAAGGGCAACTCCATATCCTTACTTGACAAAGGAATCAGGAATGTGTGTGCATTAGTGCATAGAAAAGGAATTAATGATAGAAATAGTTTTAATTACTCATTTGTAACTTTTGGGGAACTTTGTAAAAAACTAGCAGATGTTAAAAAACTGTATATGTAATGAGTTACAAAAATTGGGTGGTACTTTATTGGTTTGCTTAAAAGCAAGTGGGTATTACAAACTAATACACACACAAATAAAGCCCCTCCGACATTTTCTAAAAATCATAAAAGACACCTCAAACGTCTCTCGAACTGTCGACCTGACCACGCCAGGACTCCTCGCTGCTGGGAGGAAGGACGCTGGTGACTGGTACTATATAAGAACATGCGGTACCGGGGTCTAAGCGATGTCAGGCAGCGAAGCCGATCGGGACTACGGTCTACCTAAAAGCCAAAAAAAAAAAAAAAATAAATAAATAAAAAAAAGTAATTCAAAAGAGGGCGACCGTGCTTACCCCCACACAAACTGGGAAAAACACGTTAACAGAAGTTATTATTATTATTATTATTATTATTATTATTATCATTATTGTTATGATTATTATGTAAGCCGCAACCCTACAGTAATTGGAAAAGCAGGATGCTATATACATACATACATACATACATGCATGCACACACGCATATATATATATATATATATATATATATATATGTATATATATATATATCGCAAAATAAATACAAATGGAACAAAAACATTCATAAATACACACACACACACCTATATATATATATATATATATATATATATGTATATATATATATATATATATATATATATATATATATCTCGCAAAATAAATACAAATGGAACAAAAACATTCATAAATACACACACACACGCATATATATATATATATATATATATATTTATTTATATATATATATATATATATATATATATATATATATATATATTTATTTATATATATATATATATATATATACACACGCTATATATATATATATATATATATATATATATATATATATATATATATCGCAAAATCAATATAAATGGAACAAAACGTGTTCATCCGATTTCACTTGAGGAAAAGTTAAAAAATCCTAAATACTTATATATTCAGTAAGATGTAAAGAATGACAGAATTGTGAACTGTGGTCCTGAGAGAAACACACGAAACAATTATTACATAAAAATAGCTTAATATTTCGGCGATCTGAGCTCTTGTTCAGTAATCATTAACGTTGAACACTTGTGAGGGTGAATTCTTGACTGAATTTTGTCATTTCCATTTATTATTCAATACCTTAATCTTCTTACTTGCTTAGGGAATGGCATGGTGGCAAATGAAAGTGGTGATTCATTTTTAGCGGGAGTAACAATTTATCTTTATTCTAAACTCTAAATTGGTTCTTTGGTAATAAAATTAACTTTGTTGAAAGATGATAGAACATTTTAATTTCTACACTGTTGAAAAACCCGTAATTTTAATCTGCAATTCATAATAAAAATATACTGTTGTTAGCCGTATTTCAGTAAAATACAGGCGACCGTAATTTTGCCTTACTTTAGTTATATTTTACGGGTTGGTGACCGTTATAGCAAACCTTTACGTCAGTATATCCGTTTATCAAACAGTAAAAATCCTGGAATAGATGTTGCTACACATTTGCCATTTTTTCAATGCAAATTTCAAACAGTGTAGAGCACAAAACGAAAATGTAAAGTTAAATTTTCGGTTTCAATGAAGCCTACAGCCATCGGATCTTACAATGAATTTTATCCTCACCATTCAGATAAAATTACGATTGCTGTATTTTCTTTAATGTTTATAAAGGCAGCACAGGTCATTAGCCATGCATTTTTACATCAAGAACTTTTCAAGATCCGTGAAAGTGCAGGCAATCTGTGATGTTCAGAGTTTTACTAATAGAGCATTTCATTGAGCTTATAAAGATATTTATTGTTTGCCGAAACTTAGCGTTTGAAGACAACACAATCTTAATATTTACTTTCTATACGGAAAAAACCCGCATTTTAATCTGAAATTCTCCTTGAAAATATACTGTTCTCAGCCGTATTTCAGTAAGTTACAGGCGACCGTAATTCTTAACCTACTTTGTCATATCTTTAACGGGGTGGTGACCGTAATATCACTCAACGTCAATATATCGGTTTTTAAAACGGTAAATGCCTGGCAACATTTATTCCAGGATTTTTACCTTTTATACGGCATATTTTTAATAATGCAGCCTACGCTGTGATAACATCCCCATATTTATCGAGCCATATTGGTTAACGATTACTTAAAATGTATAAAGGTGCTTTATAAACATATCAAATGCATCAACATATTGTTCAATATAACATGCACTTGAACATATAAATATCCGATATAAATTGTCTCTACACATAGATTTGCCTTAGAAAAAATCAAAGATTTTGCAAAGTGTAATTATTCATTCACCCATGGCGTCTGTTTCTTAGTTTATTTGTTTGTGAGAAACTTTACACAAAAACTACTGCACCGGTTTTGACCAAACATGGTAATCATGTTGTGTATGACCCAAAGATGAATCGGTAACACTGGATAAAGTACTTCGAAATACCAGTACGCAGCAATACTTTTTTAATAGTTTATATTTTGATGGTGGGCACCATTACGCAAACACTAAGAACCAATTTCAACGAAACTTGGTGGGCACGTGGAGTATGACCCAAGGACAAATTTATTAGATTTTGAAGAGAGTATATCGAAGTATAAGTATATCGAAGCATAAGTATATCGAAGCAAAAGTACGCAGTGGAGTTTAGAGAAAAATAA
Source organism: Palaemon carinicauda (assembly GCF_036898095.1). Taxonomy (NCBI): domain Eukaryota; kingdom Metazoa; phylum Arthropoda; class Malacostraca; order Decapoda; family Palaemonidae; genus Palaemon; species Palaemon carinicauda. The sequence continues at coordinate 12,893,677 of NC_090766.1, read as the reverse complement.
GACTTCTTGGCGTGGCGAAGGCATGCTCTCTACCGAGTGCCCCTCCAGTTATTCAATGTAAAATGCAATACACATTTTTTCTTGTTTAAAAAAAATCGGGTGAAATGAAACTAGCTAAGTAGAGAGAAAAATATCAGCATGACCAGAGACTGCATTATCTTTACATTATCTGAGGGAAAAATTACTAGAAAGAGAAGATACTGGACCAAACCCAAAGGAAGAAGAAGAAGAAGAAGAAGAAGAAGAAGAAGAAGAAGAAGAAGAAGAAGCGAAAAATGAAATCCGAACAACTTTCCCGACCAAAGTCATAAAAGAAATCGTGACAGAGAAACTCCCATATTAGGATTAGTCAGATCTCGAGATAAAAAAAAAGAGAGTGAAAGTAATAAGAAAGGACTCCGGGTGGCAAACCATTACTGTCCCAGGCCAAGTTGCCGACGCTTCCAACCTCCTGCTGCCATGTCGTCCTTCATCTAACCTCATTTAAATGCATCGTTGACTCGAACTACCAAATTTATGTCTTTGCCAATAAGTTGAGCGGCTTTGGGAATGGGGGAGGGATAGAGGAGTCTGTAGGGAGGGGGGGATAGGGTGTCTGAGACTCCTATGGGGGAGCCAGAGGTGGGGAGAAGGGGAATCTGACCCCCTTTGCAAACGCATTGCTAGTATTCCTTACGAAGGCACCGATTTCAAACATGGCGCCTTCCTTTCAATATCGAGAGCGCTCAGAGGTTTTTGGGTCGAAGTGAACGGTCCCTTTCCCTGGGTGATATAAAACAATGCTGCTTTCTTGGGATGATGCCCTGCATTTTGCGAGTTCACTGTATTTTCTAACTTAAAATGTACTTATTGATATAAAATAGGAGAGCAGGATCTAGCGGCGGTAACTAGCATCAAGATAGGAAGATAACCAATGGGAGATCAGGGCAATGGTGGCGAGTCTACAGTTTTGTGAGCATCGGCCAATTTCAAAGGAACTCGTATTGCCACAATATTGGGAATAGTATTTAAAATTGGTTGTGGTGGCGCATGTGGTAACGTCCCTGTCTAGTGATCGCCAGACTGGGGTCCGATTCCCCTAAACTCGTCAGTTTCTTTAGTCGCTGCAACCTCACTATTCTTGTGAGCTTAGGATGAGGGGTTTGGGGAGCCTATAGGTCTATCTGCTGAGTCATCAGCAGCCATTGCCTGGCCCTCACTGGTCCTAGCTTGGGTGGAGAGTGGGCTTGGTCGCTGATCATATCATATGGTCAGTGTCTAAGGCTTTGTCCTGCTTGATAGGGCAAAGGCACTGTCCCTTGCCTCTGCCATTTATGAGCCGAATTTAATACTTTAAACTGTAGATCCGAAAGTCTTACGGGATAAAAATAAGGTTTATCTTAGGTTTTAGATGTTGTAGAATAGTGTTCAAAATACCACAGGAATCAATTTAAAAATAATACACTTATGCTTTTGAAAGGTGGAGCATGTGCCTTTTTGGGATGCCTGAATTACCTCCTGCACGATTTCAATATCTATCAACGTTTCCTTCTATAAATTTGATTCAAAATTTATTCAGGATTTTGATATAATGTAATCAACCAATCAACCAATTTCTCTCTCTCTCTCTCTCTCTCTCTCTCTTATATATATATATACATATATATATATATATATATATATATATATATATGTATATATAGCACATATATACATATAAATATGCAATAAATCCGTATATATGCATACATATTATATTGTATACATTTGCATTACATTATATACATACATACATACACACACACACACACACACACATATATATATATATATATATATATATATATATATATATATATATATATATAATTTCATCACTGACACTTGTGATTTTTTCATATTAATAGAAACTTCGAAAAGGGAGGGAGTATCCACAACCCTACGGCATAATGAATAAGTAAATAAATAAATAATATATATATATATATATATATATATATATATATATATATATATATATATTGTATAAGTATAGATCTGATAGTTACCCTAAGAGAAAAAAATAGTTCACCACAAAATCACCACTCTGAAGAAAACTTCACTACAAAGGAAATATTTTGTGCGAGAAAATAATATTTAACCAACAATCCAACATGTTATAAAAACACAGTCTACATATTGCTAAATACATCGATTTCAAGTATTCTATGATCAGACAAAATAAATTAACGTTTAAAAAAAAAAAAACACTTTTCCAATAACCCATTCTACCAATAAAAAATTCACCACTCCGTCCAAGCTTTGATGGAAAAAAAATAGGTACATAAAAATTTTGCCTGCCAGATAATGGATTTTTACCACAGAAAAAAAAAGTATTTTACCACTCAAACTTCAACAAGGAAAAATACTTCGCCGATTTGAAAAGCGATGCATATAAAAAACTACTTTATAAATTAGTTAAACATAACCGAAGCACAGAAAAAAACATGAAACCCTAGAAATTACCTTAAAAAACAATTTCACCACCAAATCCTTGTAAAAGAAAATGTCTATAATAACATTCCAGGAAAAATCCAAAAGGGTTAAACTTCACTACAAAAAATTATAATTATATAAAAGTTTTATTTGATAAAAAAAATAATCAACATGTTGAATACTTTATCATACAACTATGATACTTAATTACTTCCAGGGAAAAAATTACCTCCAATTATAAATAAACAAACAAACAAAAAAATATTAGCAACTCGCATGGACTGGTACTTTTCCTTGAAAGTCTTGCAAAAATATTTTAAAGTAATTTTTTTGCCACAGAGAGAGAGAGAGAGAGAGAGAGAGAGAGAGAGAGAGAGAGAGAGAGAGAGAGAGAGAGAGAGAGAGAGAGAGAGAGAGTGGAGAAGAAGAAGAAGGAGAGAGTGGAGAAGAAGAAGAAGAAGGAGAGAGCCTTACCTTATTGCCTTATTGCCTTATTTTTTGTTTGGGTTCCCCCAGGTCCCTCAGTGTGAGGCACCTCGTATATCCACCAGAGAGTTGCTAATACATCTTCCGGTGTATTTTGCATCTTCCAGTCTTGGATGGTCTGGGATGCATCTTAGGTATTTATCGAGCTGATTTTTAAACGCATCTACGCTCACTCCTGATATGTTTCTTAGATGAGCTGGCAGCACATTAAATAGTCGCTGCATTATCGATGCTGGTGCGTAGTGGATTAATGTCCTGTGCGCCTTTCTCAGTTTACCTGGAATGCTTTTTGGCACTATTAATCTACCTCGGCTTGCTCTTTCTGATACTTTAAGCTCCATGATGTTTTCAGCAATTCCTTCTATTTGCTTCCATGCTTGTATTATCATGTAGCGTTCTCTTCTCCTTTCTAGACTGTATAGTTTTAAAAATTGCAGTCTTTCCCAGTAATCAAGGTCCTTAACTTCTTCTATTCTAGCAGTATAGGACCTTTGTACACTCTCTATTTGCGCAATATCCTTTTGGTAGTGTGGGTACCATATCACATTGCAGTACTCGAGTGTACTACGCACATAAGTTTTGTAAAGCATAATCATGTGTTCAGCTTTTCTTGTTTTAAAGTGTCTGAATAACATTCCCATTTTTGCTTTACATTTAGCCAACAGTGTTGCTATTTGGTCGTTGCATAACATATTCCTATTTAAAATTACACCAAGGTCTTTAATTGCTTCCTTGTTTGTGATTGTCTCATTATTAGGTCCCTTGTATGCATACACCATTCCTTCTCTGTTTCCATAATTTATTGATTCGAATTTATCGGAGTTAAATACCATCCTATTTATCTCCGCCCATTCATATATTTTGTTTAGATCTCTTTGTAGTGAGTTCCTATCTTCATCACAAGTAATTTCTCTACTTATTCTTGTGTCATCGGCGAAACTTCTCACTACGGAGTTTTCAACATCACAGTCTATGTCTGAGATCATAATAACAAATAGCAGTGCAGCTAATACCGTACCTTGGGGCACACCAGATATTACCTGGGCTTCATCTGATTTCTCGTCATTTGCAACCACTATCTGTTTTCTGTTTTGCAGGAATTCTTTTACCCATTTTCCTATCTTTCCCACAATATTATGCTTTCTCATTTTTTTCTCCAATATGTTATGGTCTACCTTGTCAAAGGCTTTTGCAAAATCTAGATAGATCACATCTGTGTCTTTTTCATTTATCATATTATTGTATATGTTTTCATAGTGAGCTATCAGTTGGGTCTGTGTACTTTTTCAGAGAGAGAGAGAGAGAGAGAGAGAGAGAGAGAGAGAGAGAGAGAGAGAGAGAGAGAGAGAGAGAGA